>NC_022015.1:9009221-9038679 GCF_000317375.1 Microtus ochrogaster
CAAGCATTTGGAGAGCAGAGGCCAATGCCAGGTGTTTTCATCAACCACTCACCATCTGCCTTTTTGAGACAGGATCCCTCACTGAACCTGGAGCTCACTGCTTTGACCAGTCTGGCTGCTTAATGAACTTTAGGGATCTGCCTGCCTCCACCTCCCCAGTGGCAGGACCGCAGATGCATACCACTGCGCCTGACTTTCTTATATGGCTGCTGGGGATCTAAACTCAGGTCCTCATGCTCTTGTGACCAGCACTTTACCCACTGAGCCATCTCTTCAGCCCCCAAACAGGGCCATCGTCGTAAGGGAGGGTGTTGATCTTCCTAACAGATTGTCCCTAATCTGTTAGGAAGATAATTATCTGTAAAAAGATAATTCATGCCCTCTGATCCTGCAGAGGCTCCCTATATCACATCCCATGAGGTAGAGGAAGAGTCACACGGCTTATACCATGAAGTCAGAGGGATGGCTCCAGCCACTGCTCCGAGGAAGTGGGATTCAGAGTTGTTGCTACCCCACGCTTTTGTTGCTGGCTCAAATGCAACTTCCCCTCTTTCTTCAGCAGTGAGGGGAGCCCCTCCACCTTCACCTTGTGCTTCCGCGGCCCCATAGCATGTCGCCCAGAATGTGGCACTCCAGAAATCCATTCTGTGACAAGCCCAGTGGTTTATGACACAAATATTGTATTTTGCACACTTCATTTGCAGTTAAATTATTGAACAGCTGACAACATGGGCTATGTTCTGTTTCTTAGTGAAAATCCATTAGAGAGCTTTTTTTTTTCTTTTTTTGGTTGTTGCTGTTAAATTAGGGCTTTAACGGTTCCAGACGTGTAGAGTGAATTTATTTTACAATGATTAAAAATCATTTGGTAATTAGATTTGAATGAGTGAGAGTTATTGGAAGAGCCAAGCCTCACGTTTTACTTCCAGAGGCATGACTCTGGGGCTCACATTTTGATGATATTTGCTCATGTGTCACTTGGCAATTTCATAAAGCGAGGTATTGAATCCAAAGAGGAAATAGCCAATGAGGGCCGAGAACCAGGAAATAAGTCTCCAGAAAGATCTTCATTTTTATTCAATATTGAGATGGTTAAGGGCTGGAGTCTGAGGGATGGGCCACCCTACCTTCTCAGCAATTGGACCATAGGTTGCCTATGACAGACCATGACATTATAGCATTAGCGCTAGGCAGACAGAGGGAAGGAGATAAGTGAGCTGGGAAGGAAGGGGTTGCTGGGAGGCAGCCTTTGAGGGTTATGGCTAACCTTACTTGCAGCCTAAGCTCTCTGTTTCATTATCCCCAAGATACAGCCAAGTAGCCTCATGTCTCCCTGCTGTCACAAACAGGAGCTGCAGCTGCAGCTAAGCCTTCCCCACCATGATGGACTGTGTCTCCTGAACCATGGGTAAGTTCTTTTCTGTGACCCTGCACTGAGAAAATTATTGATATGATCTTCCATTACATTGTAAACAATACCTCTTACAAGACCATTACGAAGGTTGAGAATTGAATCCCGTTGTAGTCCCATAGTCACTGGCTACTGGAAGAGCTTGCACTGTTGTGTCTAACAAGGAAAGAAAGGTATCTCCCTGCCAGTGTCCAGATGACCTAGACGGAGGTCGCATGTTAGGACATGTGACTCCATACTTGCCCCTGTGCCTTTCTGCTGGAGAAACTGTCTTTGATTGTCTCAAAATTGATGTAAGAGTAGGTCCAAAAGTTGAGCTCCACGATTTGGGCATTAAGATGCCAGCAGCCTATTTCATTAACACTTGATAAACATGTTCACGAATACAAATGAATGTCCTGAGCCTCTGAGTCAGCGCGATGGCTCACTTTGCGATTGGAGTTTAGACCAAGATTACAGACACAATCAGGCTGTTTATCATTCTTCACTGGCTCTCTATTGCCCTTGGGATAGCTCTAGATTGTTTAATATGGCATTGAGGGATTCTGCAACCTGCTTCTGCCCCACCCCTCTCCGCATGAGAGCCTTCATCCCAGCTTTTATGAACTCTCTGCAATCCCAGGGCAACCTGTCCTGTTTTGCATCTAGAACTTGCACATTATTTCCTCTACATGAGCTACTTTCTCCTCACCTTTTTAATTGATTGCTTGTTTGTTGATTGGCTCTCAGGGGCACAGAGCTGAAGTAATCATATTTGCTGATGTGCAGCCTGTCATCAATGGCCGATAGTGGTCTGACTTGGCTATTTATTTATTTTGTTCCTCGTCCATTTTGTTCCCCCAAATCATCTCCCTCCCTCAACTCAAGTCCTCCCTTTCTCTTGTGTTATATGTAGGTAAATGTGAAAACACAATCATTTTTACTTTGAATGTTTCGTCAACATGAATAGTATTGTATTGTAAGCTTCCCCCTGGGGATTTCCTCACTCATCATTGTCTTTTCTCCATCCATACTGTTTTCTGTATGTTCAGTTCACAAACCCCTATGCTGGTTGATTGTCTATAATGCACAACTATAGTAGTCTGCTTATTTAGCCCACCAATGGACATCCAGATAGCCTCCAACTTCTTAAATCTTCACACAAACCTGATACCATAAGCTTTGGACATGTAAAAATCCTCATGAGATAAATACAGAGTAAACTAATAAGTGATGTTTAAATTGACCAAAGCCTACCAGGGAGATTATCTGAATGGTGTTTCCAGTTCATATTCCTGTCAGAGGGCAGTATGACTTCCAAGTTCATGCTTCTTGGCGTATGTCATCTTTCTCCTGTCTTGTCATCCTGGGTACAAGGCACCCTCTTGTCCTCTAGACTGAGGTTTGTTTTGTTTTCTGCTTATAGAAGAGGTCGCATTAGATAGAGATCTCAGATTAGCAATCTTTATCTGTTTCTCCCCTCTTAGAGTCTGGGACTCCCATAGATGAGGGAAAGGAGGAGTTATGGGAGCCAGAGGAGTGGGAGATACTAGGAGAGCATGCCCTCCCCCATCCAGAATCAACTTTTCGGGGCTCATGGAGGCTCACAGAGACTGAAACAACAATCAAGGAGCCTGCCTGGGGAGCCTGCATGGGTCTGTGCTAGGTCCTCTGCGTGTGTGTTATGGTTGTTGGCTTGGGGTTTGGGAGGGACTCCTTTCAATGGGTCTGGGGTGTCTCAGACTCTTTTGCCTACTCTTGGGAACCTTTTCCTTCTACTGCGTGCCTCACCAGCTTCAATGTGAGGGTTTGTGCCTGGTCTTATTGCATCATGTTGTGCTGTGTTAAGCTGGTGTCCCTGGGAGGCTGGCTCTTTTCTGGGCAGAGATGGAGAGGACTGGAGAGAGGGCAGGTGTGGGGAACTGACAGAAGTTGGAGGGGGGACTCTGTGTTCAGGATATATTGTATAAGAGAAAAATAAAATATTAAAAAGGAAGTTGACATCTACTCATGTATTGTGGAGATATTTGCATTTCTGTGGATCTAAATTTTTTTCTCACCTTTCCACTGGGTTTCTTAATTTGCTATATAAGAGGTTGTTTATATATTCTAGATTTTGCCCCTTGTTGGCTCTGGTTATTGTAATGATATCTCATGATCTGTCCATACTTATTGACTTCTGTCTGACTGACCATTTCCAACTTATTCTTCAGCCTGCCTTCCTTCTTTCCTTCCTCCCTTTCTCCTTCCTTCTTTCCTTTTTCCCTCTCTCCTTCCCTCCTTCCTTCTTCCTTCCCTCTTTTCTTCCTCCCTCCCTCCCTCCTTTCCTCCTTTCCTTCCTTCCTTCCTTCCTTCCTTCCTTCCTTCCTTCCTTCCTTCGGTATAAGCTCCATGGACTGTGTTTTCTACCACGTGTGTGCTCCTCAAGTATCCTGTGACTCATGTTCCCAGGCTTGCAGCTCTATCCAAAATGACTCTGGACTCCCCAAGGCCACCAAATCATATCTTTTTATTTACTCTTGAGAAATAAATGGATTGTTTTATTTGAACTTATCCCTCCCCCTCTATCTCTAAAGTTTTCCACTGATGGTTTTCAAAATAATTTCATAAATTTTATTTCAAAAGGCATAAAACCATAAATATTTGCCTTTAACAACTATGTTATAAGTTGCCAGAAAGTACATATTTTCACAGACATTAAAAAGAGAAGATTTGTGTGGCATCTCCAGCTCCTGTTTCATAGACTTGGATGCAGAATCCAAACAAATTGTGTGTGAAGTGATGATGAAAAAAGGCCTCTACTCCCTATGCCCCAGCCCTGACAGACAGACAGTGTAGGCAGTGTTCTATTAAACAATCCTAAGGATCACACAGAACAGGATTTGCTATCACCACCACATAGCTGATTCAGAGACCCTAGCACAGTGAATATGTTAACCCTTTCTTGTTCAGAGATTTCTTCAAAGACCCAAGGGAAGCAAGCTGTCCTGAGAGACAGGAGACAGCAAATGAATAAGATGTGAGAATCACCATCCTATCTTCTCATCTGTAGAATGGGTTCTCTCAGAGCATCCTCTGAAATCTGGGTCTGCACTGTCAGTCTTGATGCTATGCCTTCATTTTCATTGTTCTTGCCTTTGCTCACCTGCCCATGGAATTCCATTGCTCCACCTCTAAAAGAGCCAGCTTAGAGGTGCTTTATTTACATTTTAAGCCTGCATCTACTTCTTTTTCCTCCCAAGGATGCAATGCATTAGTGCCTGTTACTGGCATTGCTATTTCTTTGAAGCCAAGGACACTTTTTTCCTTTCTAACTTGTACAAACTTGGGCTTGGCTTTCATCCAGAGCCAGATCTAGAAATTACAGTGCGTGACAAGGTGGATATTTATTGCCTGGTATTATTATGAGATTTCGAGCAGTGAACTTAAAGGAAGCCGCCTGGTAGGCTGCAGCAAAGAGAGGGTGACAGTTAAGTTCCGTACGTCTTTAATATTTGTTCAGAGGTTCCATTATTTACCATGCCAGATCCAGGTAAAGAGTAATTTGAATATCACTGTCCTGGGTCGCAGGGTGAGGAACAGGGCAGCAAATCCCCGAAGACCAAACTGGCTTTGATTAGTGAGGCATGTAACCTTGCCTGGCATACTATGTAACTGCTCAAAGATTCTAAAAATATATAATAATTAATGGTATAAATTAATAACCCTTGCACAGATAATGTGCAAGTTTATCACAGTGTTTAGAGGGTATGTTCAGCATGCACAGTCAATGGGTAAATGGTGAGGGCCTGAAGTAGCCCCAGGGAGGGGACAAGACATTAACCCTTTGCTTGTTGGAGCAGGGCAAACTTGGATGGAAGGAAACCCCAGGGACGATCAAAACACAGGGAACACTTTTATCCACCAACATCATCTCTTTCAGTGTTCAAATAACTGCCATAGCCCTAAGGTTTCTAATTACTAAGTATCAGCAATATTGGTTGAAAACTTTCAATTGTAAAGTGTAATGATGAAGCCATGAGTCTCCTCTATTAATTCCTACTTGTCAGTTTAGCCTACAACACAAAAAGCAAATATACACACATCTATACACACACTCCACAATTAGCACACAAATACCATACAACATGCACATACATATGTGCACATTCATGACACTACACACAAATACCATATACATATGTATACATACAAATGCATACATACACATGATATATATATACATACAGCACACATGCAAATAGAGACGTATACAAACCACACATATAAACATCAAGCAAACACATCTGTGCAACACATACACACACACACACACACACACACACACACACACTCTTTTATTTTCTTGTTCAAAAACCAGGCACATCTGTGTCCTTGGGTAAAGGCTTTTGTTGTCTCTGTGAGGAAACATGGAATCCAAGCCATAAAGATTAATAGCTAATGTCTGTGAAAAGATTAGGAAAAGTTTACTAAAGCCAGCTCTAAGCATTTTCTAGACTTAATTCATCTAATTTCCTTGATAATTTTCTCAGTTGACAGTTGAGCAACGGAGGCACCATGGGGTTAATTAGCTTGCAAGTTCTAAGTGTTGAAGGGGAATAAGGAATCCAGCCAGCCTGGCTTCAGAACCCGCGGGTGCAGAAGGCACAGCTCTCCTCCTGATTAGTGTGAAGCCAATGGGCAAAGCTGAAGAGAGAGCTGGAGAGACATTACTAGAGCAAGTAAGGAGAGCACCAGGGTTACTCAAAAAGCAATGGTCTCTGAGAAAAGGAAGTGTGCTGTAGCCTGTGTTTCAGTTTACCCACCCTTTTTTAATTACATAGAAAAAGGAAAAATGCAGCAGAGAAGCAACCAAGCTGGTTTTCCAGTTCTCCCCGGTTTGGTTGGCAAATACGATATGCATTGAGTTTTGAGGAAGATTTCGTATAGATGTCTTCAAGCCGAGACCTGCCCAGAAGTGAGCTGCCCAGAGGCTGCTTGTGCCGCCTTCGAGCTAAGACAGAAGACACTGCCAGCTTTTGCATGCCTGAGCCATGCACATTAAGCCTGTGTTAAAATAAGCATGCTTAGTGTGAGGTCGTGATCAAGAGTTCAGAAAAGAGAGGCAGCGGGGCCCAGGCCTGGGCACATTCACTCCTGAATCATGGACCACACAGAGCACGGTCACAATGGAAAGACGGCAGAACTGAGTGCCTCCAGGCATACTCAGTTCATGTCACAGTAGGCCAAGTTTGTTTACGTTCATCAAAGGAGTGAGTCCCAGTAACCTGATGACCTCAGCTGCTTTCTTGTAAATTTCCAATAAGGGTTTTAGTTAAAGCGCAATGAAACATAAAGAAAGAACAATGTTTGGTGTGCGTGTATGTGTGTCTCTCTCTGTGTGTGTATATATGTGTGTGTGTGTGCGCGCTTGTGGATGCGCACACCAATGCATGCATGCATGCACGTGTGTACCCATGTGAAGGACAACCTTAGGTTGTCCCTCGGGAACTTTTTTTGTTTTCGAGACACTGCCAAATTCTTGCATGCCTGAACTATGCATATTAAGCATATGTTAGAATGAGCATGCTCAGTTTGAGGTCATGATCAAGAGTCCTAGTCACCGACCGGGGACTTTGCCAAGCAGGCTGGTCTAGCAGGCCAGCCAGCTCCAGGGATCTCCACTTCCAGACGACACTGCTGCATCTGGCTTTTTTTTTCACTTTTTTTTTATTTTATTGAGAAAAGGAAATAAAAAAGTTTCAGCCTCCTCCCAGCCTCCCACTTCCCTCCCCCTCCTCCCACCCTTCTTCCCCTCCCCCCACTCCTCTTCCCCTCCCTCTCCAGTCCAAAGAGCAGTCAGGCACCTGGCATTTTATGTGGGTTGTAGGCTCAAATAGCAAGGCCATCTCCCAGCCTTTGTGAAGGTCTTTTAAGGGGCTGCAGCTTCCTTCCCCATACTTGTCAGACTTCACCCCTAACCGTGAACTCACTCGACAGTCCACACTCCTCCCCAGGTCACAACCACCAGACCAAGCCCGTTATCTGCACTTATTTTTAATTGCTTCCGGGCGACTTATGATTGCAACACGGCTGTTCCTCCGTGTGAGCGTACACAGATCTGTCTCACTCCCCGGAGGATCACAGTCTTCGTGCACCTCATCTGTGCCACCACACTTACGCGCATTTCCGGAGCCCTGGTCCCTTCTGTTTCCTTTGAACATCCACTAAGAGCTCTTTCACAGTCTTCCTCGTCTCCCTCCCTCCCCGTCTGCCACTGTTTTCTCTTTTCTTCAAAAGGGTGCCCCAGGGATCTGCCTGTGTCAGCCTCCCTGGCTCTGGGACTGTAGAAAAAAGACCATGCCTGATTTTATTTTTTAATGTGCGTTCTGGGAGATTGGACTCAAGTCATTGTGCTAGTGCGGCCTGCACGTTACAGACTGGCTTGCTCTGCCTCTAGACTTTGCAGTTTTAAGTCTTTCTATCTAGTTAGTAAGATCTCTTCCAGCCTGGGTTTATACAGAATCTCTCATATTCTCCTATTTCTTTAAAACACAGATGTATCTGTTCTATCACACATTTTTATGTTATGGTTTTTTGGTCATGTAATTGACATGGCAACCAGATGGAGAATCAGCAGGTTCTACAGACTGAATTAACCACAGCTTTCCCCACAGATTGGGACACCATAGTCAGTTCCTACTTAGTAAGGCAGAACCAAACCATGATGGCAGCCTCCTGCCCCCTGAATCCCAACCCTTGCTGCCCTGTGTGTGTGTGTGTGTGTGTGTGTGTTGTGTGTGTGTGTGTGTGTGTGTGTGTGTGGTCTCCTGGTTGCTACAGCAGCCTCCTACCATTTGAAAAGCAGGCAATGACCAGAGTAAAACTCTGAGGAAAGGAGGCTTCTGAACCCAAACAAAGGGGTTATTCTCCACCTCATATCCCCAACTGCATGCAGGTGGGTCTGGTTCTGGGAGTCCGGACCATTTGTCTGCTAAGGAGAGAGAGTTTGAAACACAGAATCCTAGATTGCAATATCCACCAGGGAAAGGGCACCCACATCCTGGCAGAACTGGACTGAGACAGCAGGTTCCTGCTTGCTGTGAGAAATGGGGGACAGCTGGAAGTTGTGTGCGCATGAATGAGCCAGCATCCTGGCTCTTCTCTAGGTGGGACCCACTCTGAGAACAACTGGCTTGGCTTGTTTCTGATCAGGTCTTAGCATGCAAATGTTGGTGTAAAAATTTAGTTCAAGGCTCAAAGCACCTGGTACTTGTCACCCAAGCTGGGATAGGGGTGGAAAACTGGCTTGGTCGCTTCTTTTCCTCCTTCTTCTTTTCATTTCTTCATCCCTTCTATTTCTTTCTCCTTCCTTTCTCCCTCTCCTACCCTTCCTCTTCTTCTTTTCTCTTCCCTTCCCTTTCCTGCCCCCTTTTCATCCTTTCTGCACTTTGCCTCATTCCCTATACTCCCTCCTTATTCTCTCCTTCCATCTCACCCCTCTCTTCCCTTCCCTCGGCCATCACTCTGAATTCGCCAGTCTGAGCACACCCCACCCACGCAGACCTGGAGCAGCCGCCCAGTGTTTGATCAACACTTGAAGTGGCTGCAAATACTCTCGCTTCTCATTTAAATCAGTATTGATCTCCCAAATGGGAAACAGGCAGCCAAAATAAATTACATAAATAGAGTTAATCGGGACGGAGCCCGGGGCGTGAGGGGAATCTGGTCCTGGCGAGTAGATTCTGCTGATGTGGAAATGCGGCTAAGATGAAATATGGACGATTTGGAGAGAGGAAAACAAACAATGGCCAGTGTCTGAGAAGTAGGAATTACCCAGAAGTGAACCAGAGTCTCCTCAGGCAGACCCACTGGATCTGTGACTTAGGGGTGGGATACACATGTTTCCTCATTTTTCTTTAGGAGACGCCTCCCTAGGAAAGCAGACATCCCAGAGAGTGAGGGGAAGCCCAATTACAATTGCTCTGGGGCTGTTTTCTAGCTCTAGACTTTTCAAAAGAAATGATGCATGGGTCTGCTTAAGAATTAAAAACCAACAACAATAACAAAAGCAAAACCAGTAGGGGTCTGCATGGTGTTGGTCTTTAGGGTGTGTGCATTGTGCAGACATATGTTGCTTTTGTTTAATTTTTCCCAACTTTGACTCAGGGAACCATCAGAAGGGGGTGGGCATATGATGCAGTCAAGTCTTAGCCAATCAGCTTTCATTCCTGACCTCAGAAGGATTAGGTCAGGGAAGGATTAAGTCCATCCAAGGTCAATGTTACCTGGACTGATTTTGTTTGCTTAAGTGATTTAACTGCCAACATTTAAGCCATTGGGGATTTTTATATAAAAATCATGGAAATCTAGCTTAGCTTTAAAAATTTAGTTGATGTGGTAACTCTGGGCTTTTCCTCCCATGTGGTATCAGTTAGCTGACATTGACCAATAACTGCCCCTTCTGACAGCTGTGAGCTTAGGCTATCCCTAATACCTTACCTAGCTGGAATCTTGGCTGCCTCGCCTCTTCCATGCATTTTTGAGTTCCTAAGATGCCCTAGGTTGGGAGGGGACAGGTTTGGGGGCTTCTGTTGTTCTGAGAGGGGGTCTCAGTGGCACTGTTGACTTCAAAGCTGTTGTGTAGCTAGATGGTCTTGAACTTTTGATCCTCCTGTCTCTGCCTCCTGAGCACTGGGAATTCGGGTTGGTACCGCCACACTGAGTTTATATGGTGCTGGGGAGTGACCTGGGCCTTCATGAATGGAAGGCAAGCACCCTACCAGCAGAGCCACGTCCCCAGCCCTGAGCAACTCCAGCATTAGGCCATTATCTAATTTTATTTCACAGCAGATAGCAATGACGGAGAGCTCAGATGTCACCATCCCCTCCTACTTCTCCCTCTACATCTGAGGCAGCTGCCATCTGAGAAGGGAAGGAGGCTGTTTGAAGTCATACAGCGAGTCTTAGTGTCAGTGGGAAGAGAATCCCTTGCCTCTTTGTATTTGTCTTCAGGAGCTGGCAGAGAGGGCAAGCTGTCATGGGTCCCCTGGAGGGGAAGGCTGTAAGATGCAGCCCATTAAAGGTGCTGATGTTGGGAGTGTCCATCCCACCCAACAGGGAGTGGCTATTTTTAGGCAGCAGAGTTGAAAGTCCTCTCTCAAATTGCCTTTCACGGGTGGATGCCAGCTCTTCTTTTTGCTGGAATTGAAGGCTGGCTAAAACCAAAACATTCTTCTCCTCACCATTAAAAAAATACAGAGACATCCCCAACCTTTTCTCTAAAGCAGATACAACTTTACAAGCTTACAAATAGAAAAAAAAATCTGTCTTCATCCGTTTGTGTACATGCTTTGCTTCCGCTGGGCATCACTGTGTGTCCCGTACAATGCTAACTTACAGAGATGAAATGATTCAGGTTCTTTCTGCTCTCGGTAGAGCCACAATCCTGAAACGGAGGCCACATGCCTCCGGTGAATAGAGAAACTCTGTGTTCCTGGGTGGTAGCTACTCTTTTTAAAGATGAGTACGCACATGTTCAAACTTCCTTCGCTCCCTGCCAGTCCCTCCCACATCACTGTGACTCCTATAAGAGAGCCATCGCACCCTAGAGATTTGAAAGGGTACCCTACCATGTTAGTTACTGCCCTCAGCTCTGTGACAGAATATCAGAAAGAGGAAACGACAGGAGATCTGTTCTCATTCCCAACTCAGAAGGTACAGTCCATCATGACAGGAAAGGCGGGGCAACTAGAATAGCTAGGTTCATGGCCGCAGGAGCTTTGACACACGGCCTGTTCACGTCTTAGCAGAGGTAAGCTGAAAGCCAAGCTGGGCTATGACCCACCAGCTGGGCCCCACAACCTCTCCAAAGAGCGCCTTTATCTGTGAACCAGTGCTCAAACTGGCACTTGGCCTGTGTGGGGACATTTCCCATTTAAGTTATGACACCCTTTAGCTAATGTTTTACAGAATATAATACAGTCCCTGGACATGGGGTGGGGAGGAGTGGGGGGCGGGAAGAAGGTATGGACATAGAATCATAAAATCATGAGAGATTCAGGAAACTGTCTGTAGTCCCATGTGTCAGACAAATGACAATAAAGTAAGATAGGGAAGAGAGAGACACAAAGCTTCAGGGCAGACAAGGACCACACCCCACAAAGGGTCCCGTGAGGGAGGTGGACCTGACAGTACCAAAAAGAGACATGGAGCTGAGCAAAGGACTTAGAGCTGAGTCCTGAGGGAGGGGAGATAGCAGGGTCCTAGACAGGGAAGACTTGCAGGTCATCATGGAAGGCATGCAGTCTACAGCAAAGTGAAAGAGGCCCCTGTTGTGGCCAATAAAGACTGTCAACTGGACAGACTCTGGAGTCCCCTAGGACGCAAGCCTCTGACTGCACCTGTGAGGAATTAGCTTGATTAGGAAAATTGAGGGTGACAGACTCATACTAAATGTGGGTGGACCATTCCCTGGGCTGCGGCAGTGGACGGCATCACAGAGAGAAACAGAGCTGAACAGCAGCCTTTACCCTTCTCTGCTTCCTGAGATGCAGCGTGTCCAGCTGTGTTGAGTGAGGTTTTTCTTTCCTGCCCGATTCCCACAATCATTACATCCCAAAGGAATCACACAGATGTCTACATTAACTATAAACTAATTGGCCCATTAGCTCAGGCTTCTTATTAACTCTTATACTTATATTAGCCCATTATTCTTGTCTATGTTAGCCATGTGGCTCGGTACCTTTTTTAGTGAGGCAGTCATACCTTGCTTCTTCTGTGGCTGGATCAGGACTGCCTAGAGAGCATTCCTCTTCCCAGAATTCTTCTGGTCTCTTTTCTCTGCCTCTACTTCCTGCCTGGTCTTCCCGCCTATACTTCCCACCTGGCTACTGGCCAATCAACATCTATTCAAAATATAATTGACAGGTCACAGACCACTGTCCCACCCCACAGCTGCCTCGGTCTGACACCATGTCTTCATGCATCATGAATTATTTCCTCGGACTCAAAGCCAAAACAAACCCTTCCTTCCTTGAATTATTTTTATAATGACAATGGGAAAAATAACTAAGAAAATACCTTTTTGTCCAAAGTAAGGATTGAGGTGAGGGACCCAGTCATCTTTAATGTCTGTCCAGAATAGGTACTTGGCAAACGTTTGTTTAGAGATAAATGATGAAGCCTCAAGAGTCACTTAGCTCTTCCATTTGCTTGGAGTCACCCTGTTAGTTCTCCTGTCTCCCACGAACAAGGTTAGACACATGGTCACACAGGGTATGGGATGAGTATTTCTCATCTGTAAAATGCTTTTTCTGGGCAAAGTACTTCAACTTTCTTAGTAGTAATTACACTATAATACCTCAGGAACCCCTGGTGTGTACTCAGAAATTAATGGGGCTCCCAGACTCATTTGCTACTGAGGGTCCAGGGTCTCTTTCCACAAAGGAGCATTCTCCACGCATGTGCACAGAACGAGGCCCTGGAGGACTTTTGAGAGCAACGGCTGCTCTCAGAGGTGAGCCTGAGGTGTCTGTAAGCTCTGGAGGAGGGTACTGCTCTGGTGACAGAGGCAGAAGGCACTCCATGAGCAAGAACATTATTTCAGTAAATGAGGGGAACACAACAATTATTTCCACTCAAAAGCTGATAATGAATAGACATGGTATTTATTCATTCATTAAACGTAGGCAAACAAGCAGCCAAAGTGGAAGCCGTCTGGCCATACTTTTAATGAATCTGCCACATTTCTGAGTGAAATGTGAGTCGCACAGATGAAATGCTGAACTCAGAAATGTCTTAGCCACGCCGGAAGCAACCCTTCCAGCCTTAATTAAAGGAAATCAACAACCCCTGCTTGCAATGGGTGATGATGGAAATCAAACGGGCGAACTTAAAGGCACACTTACTAGGCAGGCTGGCCTGGGCTCACAGAAGCCTAGGGACTCAGTGAGTCTGTTGGAAAGACCACCTTGCTCTAGGTTTACAAGGCATCTGTAACACCAGAAATGGTCAAGATGCTTCAGGAAATGAAGGTGACTTCAGCAGGACATCTGATCTTTTTGATGATACTTTGGTGAGATTCATTAACTCATTCGATTTTTTTCCCTATAAGCTCCCTCAAGCTGTAACCATCTGAGTGCTTGCTATGATCCAGGTACAGTACCATGGGTATAAAGTGCTAAACTAGAATAAGCATGATATCAGCTCCTGCAGTAGAGGAAATGTGCATTTCTTTTGTTTTAGCATATGTGTGTGCACATGTGTGAATGTGTACGTAGTGTGCATGTGGAACATGTTGGTGTGGATGTGCTCGATTGTGCATGTGGGTATGGAGGCTAGCAGTCAGCATCCATTATCTCCATTCACCACTCACCACCTTATTTTATGAGGCTGAGTCTCTCTGAACCTGGAGCTCACTGTATCGTCTACACTGACTAGCCAGTGAGCCAGTGGGATCCACTTGTCTCTCTTCTTCCCCCTGTCCTAATTCTGGAGTTACAGATGTTGTATGCCAGCCCTCCCAATTTCCCCATGGGTGCTGGAGACCTAAACTCAGGGCTTGACTTCACCCATTGAACCCATCTCCATGGTCTGAAAAAGTATTTATTAAGCAGACACATTAACAAAGAGAGGCAAGTGTGTGTGTGTGTGTGTGTGTGTGTGTGTGTGTGTGTGTGTGTGTGTGTGTAAACACTCAGTGTCTAGGAGGATTAAGACAACAAGGCAAGTGCCCCTGGAGCATGGGCGCTGGAGGTCAGGCATGACCTGGATGAGGACAAGGAGAGGTAGAAAGTAGACAACGCTGATGTAGGAATCTGCATGTCACCATGCCCGGCAATGAAAAAGACACCCCCTATTGCCCGTTTATGTTTGAATCACTCATTCGACCATCAGTGGAAATATCTACACACCTGTGAGCTAGACACCAGCATGACATATGTGCAATGTGGGCTGTTGATGCTGAGTAGCTCTGTGAGAACACACCCGCAGTCCAGCCGCTGCTCAGAACTGTAGGAAAGAAAATCCACTCTGGGTATGCTGTCACTTGTACCTGCCAGCCCTTGAAGTCAGGGCACTCAGGACCGCTCGGCCATCATGGAATATCTCTTTTGTCTTCTTCCCTTAAATATCTAAGGCCTCAGAGCAAGAGCACTGTGTTTCCTTTTCTAATGTGGAGGTGATTATAAATCTACCTTAACACAGAGAGCTGCCAGTGGAAAGCTGCCCTCATCCCTTTTTCAGGCCAAGGGATAAGAAAGCAAGGTATGTACTTGACATTCAAGTGGATGAATAGGTATAGGGTGAGAGTGTGTGTACACACACACATACATGCATTTTCATGTGTTCCATGTTGTGAGGCAAATGTCGAGGTAAATAGTACTGAGAGAGAAGCGGGACTAGTTCACATTGTATTGTTATGACATACCTGAGTCTGGAAACTTCATAAAGAGGTTTGTTTTGTTCATAACGCTTTTGTGACTCTTGTGTTTGGGGGATCCAAGGCCCCAGCCTGTGGCAGTATAGTGGGAAAATGGACTGGAAAATTGCTGTGTGCTAAAGGGCCAAACACATGAGGTTGTTTGTATTTTTTTATATGTATGGGTATTTTTCCTAATTGACTGTGTATGTGTACCATGTGCATGTCGGGTGCCATGGAAGCCCCAGAACTAGAGTTACAGACAGTTGTGATTTGTCATATAGGTGCTGGGAATTGAACCCAGGTCTGCTAGAGAAGCACCCAGTTCTCCTAACATTTCTCTAGCCCCAATTATAGAAGGCATGTGGTTTGAATGGCAGCTCACAGCCATGTTTAACACTGTGGTCCCTGAGGAATGTCCCAGTCAGTGTGTCTAGAGACAGAAGACTTGGAGGTTGAGAGTTCTGTGAACAATGTCTGGGCAGTACCAGGACCTTTCTCTCCTCTGAGACTGTGTACTCCTGAATGATGGTAATTCCTCATCTCTCCATCTTGTTAGTGGCCAGTCAGTCCACTTCTCAGGTTTAGCTAAGTGCTGCACTGTGATCTGCACTGAGCAAGGTTGACATCTCATCTCCATGGTTATTCCCAGTCTATCCTTCCTGTTCTACAAGCATCATCTTCTTCCTTCTCCTGTAGCCACAGCCATCAGGAAAACATTCATCTCCCAAACCCCCATAAATTGTCTCCTGGACTCACTTCAAAGCATTGACTACCTAAGTCAGGGCTGCAGGGATGGCAGCTTTTGCTCTCCATGTATGAGGACCCAAATTAGGATACCACCACTCACATAACCCACCTCTGTGGGGTGTAGAAACAGGACGAGTGCTGTGGTATCAGCCCAGCTCCAGGTTTAGTGAGAGACTCAATTCTAAAAGAATAAGGCTGAAACAGAATCACACACACACACACACACACACACACACACACACACACGCTAAGTGTAAGGCATCTTTGGTGGTTTGGATAAAATAACCCCCATAGCATCACAGAGAGTGGCTTTTTTTTAGAAGATATGGTCTTGTTGGAGTAGGTGTTGCCTTGTTGGAGCAAGTGTGTCACTAGGCGTGGGCTTTGAGGTTCAATGTTCAAGCCAAGCCCAATGGTCACTCTCTCTTCCTGCTACCTGCTGATCCAGATGTAGAACTCTCAGCTGCCTCTCTAGCACCCTGCCTGTGTGCCGTCATGCTTCCCATCATGATGACAATGGACTAAATCTCTGATCCCATAAGCCAGCCCCAATTAAATGTTTTCCTTTCTAAGAGTTGCTACGGTCATGGCATCTCATCACAGCAGTAAAACCCTAACTAAGACAATCTCCAACAGCCTACTATGGCTCCAGAAGCACATGTGTGCACATACTACACGCTATACAACACACACACACAATTCTTGAAAGACGTTATGTTAGCTCTTAACTTGAAAACAATGAATGCCTCTCGGTGGCACATAGTTAAACAAGAGTGTGGTCATTACGTCCTGCTGCCTCAGTCAGATTAAGCTGTTGTGCTGTAACTGGGCATGGCAGGACATCTGGGTTATTGTATTTCCTCAGTGCCTTGGCGGAGGCTATTGTTTTACAGGTGATTTGAATTTGTAGCAGTTAATCCAAGTGTCTACTGCAGCTGTGTGCTCTTTGTATATTACTGCAATTCTAACAACAACAACAAAAAATGTGCCAGAACATTTAATAGATGCCTACTGGGTAGCAGAAACTCAGGTCTGAGAAGATTCACAAAGGTGAGGTAGATCCTGCTCCAGGGACCCCCACAGGCTATGCAGATCCCACTCCCTGTCTTCTGTCTCCCTCCCTTACACAGAAGTTCTAAGTAGCAGATAAGATCAGGAGAAACTGCCCTGTTATGCTGGTGTGATTTTAATTACTTATTGAACTAGAAGAACATGCAGCAGAGAGACGCTTCCTGGTCCTTACAGCAGGGCAGGAGAGACTTCATTTTTATAATGAACTCTAAACTTCAAGCTACAGCCTCCCTCACAGGATGCCTTTTAAGATTTTCTCAAACTTATTTTCAAACAAGAGAAGAAAAGGTCATCAGATATAATTGCTGTAAAAGAAAAAAAAATCCCCTCATTAAGAAACCTCTAGCTACCTTCAGGAATTCAAAAGACAAATGCTTAAGTGTGGGCCCCCTCTGCTCCTGTGGAATTAAGTCTGCTGAGAGAGTCTTTGCTGTCTGTGTTCCCAGACCTCAGACGGGGTGAATGGACCCTCAGGGCACACTACCCCTGGCCGGTTAAGTAAAGGGCAGTTCATGGCTTTCTCTGTGATTCAGCGAAAATGGATTGTCTTGTCAATCCATCCATTATAATCCTATCATTTGCAAAACACAAGAAGCATTAAAGTGGGGTTAGTAGCACCTGTCAATGCCAAAGATGGGAAAGAGAAACAATGGATCAATATAGCTACTCTTGCAGGCAAAATGGAAACACAGCTGGGAAATGGTGGCAGAGCTAACAAACCTGCCAGGGAGGGGGACTACATGAAAGCCAGGGTTGCTCTGCAGAATCTGCGTGCCAGCTCACCCCATGCTCCCAGCAGAGCCCACCTTGGCACTGCTCCAGGTTCTGGCTGGGTTGAGAAATGGATGGAGAGGCCAGGAGGTGCTATGAGAATATGCTGCCGGGTGTTAGGTGCAAAGAATCATGAAATATTGTCTATTTGTCAAAGAGCTCGCAGTCTGCTTCAAAAGCTGGCCCGACAGCCTGACCTTTCACACCATCATGGAAGCAAACCTGTTGCGTACAGCTAGATCTGACCAGTGTTCGAAAGGAAGATAGGATCCGGTCATTCAAGCTTCTCAGAGGCTGGACAGGCAGTGAGGCCAAATCTATACTCATAAAAGGAGTCAGGACACATAGAAAACACGCATTGGGTCCTTAAGTCAACTGTTCACAAATATATAGTTAAATAAATAAATAGAAATAGAAAGTGCAGTGGAGAAACTGAGGCTGCCAGATTCCCACAGCAGGGAATATGGCCAACTCTACTTTTGGAAGAAGAATTCCACACCTCGCTGGGATGTGGATTCCTCAACAGGAAGTGCTGCCTCCTAATAGGAAGTCTTAAGTCAAAGCCAGCCAAGCATGTTAAGTTGTGTATTTATGGATCCTTGTAAATGTATAAAAAGAAAAGGATATATGCAGAGACTCTGATTTTTACTAATCCTCTTGTTTCCATGAGGCTGAAGTATTTAAAATAATGACGTACTTGTAAAGTGATAGTAAGTGAACCACCACAAACTTGGTAAATGTTTAAGAACCACTGGAGCTGCCAGGGTTTGGCAGCTTCCCTGCTGGAGAGGCGGAGGGGAAGACAGCTCACCAAGACAGAGAGGAGGGTCAAAGGGAGAAGAGACTAGCGGAGAGAGGGAAGAAAGGAGGGACAAGGGAGAGGGAAGGAAAAGGAGAGAGCAAAGAAGTGGGAAAGAAGGAAGGAGGAAGAAAGGAAAGAGAGAAGGAAGGAAAAGAGAGAGGGGGAGAAGGAAAAGGCAGGGAGGAAAGGTAGGCTAATCTAAGCAGGGAAGAAAGGAGCTGCAGGGGTGCAGGGGCTCCAGCCCAAGCTGGCTGCTGTGTCCTGCCTGGAATTCCTTCTCTCATCCCACCCAGCCCCTCTGAGATTGGCATCTTCATAAAAGTTGCATCTTCTCACTAATTTCCTTTTTGATATTTTAATTTATTGCGTTTTCATTGGGGCCGACTTTCCCTTTAAGGCATTGTAATTAATGGGCCAATCTAATTTCCTCTGAGACTACCTTAATTGCCGTAATTCTCACTTATGTCTCTTAGGCATCCCTGTTGGCGGGCTTCATCTGCATTCACACTTTGGCGGCCTGAGTTATAAACAGATGTCAATATCGGGAGACAGCCCTCCCTCCATCCGCCACAATGCCGCATGGTGAAGCCTCAGGGCTCTGCCCTACCTTTTAACATCTCATTTAGAATCGAATCTCTCAGTCTTGCGTGTAGTGGGATTTTCACGAATTTCCACCAAGAATGGACTATACTCTTTAAATAAGCTTAGTGTTTTTAATAATTCCTTCCTTGAGTGAATTTCAAAATACTTTTTATTTTCCTTTAGAAAAATAATATTGTTTGTGGAATCAGACCTGGATTAGCAGAAGCAACCGGGGGTTCATGGGGACACAGAACTATAGTGGGTGCCTTCTTTGCCCAGGAATATATTGAGGGTGCTACAGAGTTGAGGGGCATGCCCTTCCCCAGATCCCAGCCCTCAGGAGCTCCTAAATTTCAACTTTCACTGTGATGTTGACATTTTAAAGAATGTTAGAAACAGCTATCAAGTTTTGAGTCTAGTCGGGGGGGCTATTTCTCTTCCCTTGGCGGTGCCGACCTATTTCTGAGTATTAGTGTGTTTTTATATAGTCTGCCATCAATTCACATTTTATTGTATTTGTAGCATTTACTCCCCATTCCACACCATGACATCCTTCTTACGGAATACACACCAGCTGTGGAGAAGCAAAGAAGCCAGAGACAACCATGAAAGATTCCAAACAAGGAGTCTGGTACTTGAGGTTTCCTTCCTCCTTAGCGCACACAGGCAACAGAAAAGAGGCTTCGTCAGAACCAGAGTGAGCTCAGCATCCTCAGCCATGTCCCTGTTTCCATCTCTGAACCTTCCTTAGTTTATCTGTAAACTGGGGTTTTAGACCTAACTCAAGTGGGTGGTTTTGAAGATGAAATTAGCAAACTGTGCCATGCTCAGAATGACACCCAGCACTCTTGTATTCCTTGTGTGTTTGCTGACCTCCTCCTCCACCTGCATGCTTCATCTTCCTCCTCCCCCAACGTCCTCCTTCTCCTCTTCTTGAACTCTTCCACTCCCTCCTTATCCACTCCTCTTCCCACTTCTCCTATTTCTTCTCACCCCTTTCTCACTCAGTTCTGAAAGCATTCTTCAAAGACCCTAGCCGGTAGAGCAGGGATTCGGGTATTTCTGATCTACACGGTTTGACGATAAAGGTTGACGAGAAGAAAGTCCTACCCTCCAAATGTCAAGGCAACAATTTTGTTTACATATTTGACATAACCAGAGACCCCTCTGACTTTTCCTCTCCGTTCTACTGGATTCTCATCATGTATTGCAACAGAACCTCGTGCTTGCCTCCAGGAGGATGCATGCAGCTGCTCACACCCAGGTGTCCCTCCCTAGATGGTCCTTGTAGTAATACAGGTAACACAGGGTTGGTGTCTGCAAATTCAGTGGTTCTTGATGATAACCTAAGGTTCTGGGTTTTCTGTTCACTGCAGCCCACCATATTTAATTATGTGATCAAATATATTAGAAAATATCAGGCATTTACTTTGAAATAAGGTCTCATGTAGTCCAGGATGGCCTCAAACTCACTGTGTAGCCAAGGGTAACCTTATACTTCCTGATCCTGTCTCTGTCTCTGTCTCTGGGATACTGGGGTTACAGGTGCACACCACCATAACCAGTTTGGGCAATGCAGGGATGAACCACAGGACTTCTTGCATGCTGGGAAAGCACTCTCCTTGCCGTGGTCCAGCTCCCATCCCAACCTCAGCCCAGGGATGTACTTTGTACTACTTCTCCTGGCCGTCTATTTTGTCAAATGGAGAGTTTCTACTTCACCAACACCATTATAAGACTTTTCATGTTATAAAATATACATGGGGGGGAGCTGGAGAGATGGCTTAGAGGTTAAGAGCATTGCCTGCTCTTCCAAAGGTCCTGAGTTCAATTGCCAGCAACCACATGGTGGCTCACAACCATCTGTAATGAGGTCTGGTGCCCTCTCCTGGCCTGCAGGCATACACACAGACAGAACATTGTATACATAATAAATAAATAAATAAATAAATAAATAAATAAATATTAAAAAACAAAAAATGAAAGGTTTATTTATAAAAAATAAAAAAAAAAATAAAATATACATGGAAGTTGCTACCTTCAGGCTACTGTGAGCCATACAATGATATCACATACATTCCAATATCCTGTCACCAACCCTAATCTCCAGAACTCTCCCTTCTGCAAAAACTGAAACTGTCCCCAGTAAGGGATTCCCATTTCCCTACTCATCTGCCCCACTCTACTTTCTGTCCCCCAAATTCTGTCTGTGAACCACCTCGTGTGAGTGGGGTCACCCGTGTTTGTCTTTTTGTGACTGACTGGTTTCACTTAGTTTGGTGTCTCTGGGTTTTAGCCTTCTATGTTAAGGCTAACAGTCAAGTGTGTGTGTGTGTGTGTGTGTGTGTGTGTGTGTGTGTGTGTGTGTGTGTAGGCACACAGCTCTAGTGCCTGTGTACAGGTCAGAGGCTGTTCTCTCATTTAACAGTGTGGATTCTGAGTATCCTCCACAGGTCCTCAGGCTTGGCAGCAAGTGTCTTTACCTGCTAAAGTCACCTGGCTAGCCAGTAATTCTATTTTTAATGGTTGAGGAAACACCATCCTTTTTCCACCTTGGCCTTCCTATTTCACATGTCAAACAACAGTATAATATGCATATTCTAGTCACCTCACTCACTTTCCTGTTCACACCAGTGATTTAATGCGTCCCAACGAGGGCTGTGATCTCCCAGGATTTGATTTGCATGTCCCTACTGATTCATGACAATCTACCCACTTTTGGCCACTTGTACATTATCTTTAGAGAAACGTCTGCTTGATTCTTCCCCAGCTCTTAATTCAGTTGTTGCTGGTGGTGGTGATGCGGTGTAGTGGGGTGTGGTGGGGTGTGGTCTGTGCAGTTCTCTCCACCTTCTGGCTGTGGTTTCCTTATTAGATCTGTGGCTGCAGTATTTCCTCCCTCTTTCTTTTTATTTTTTGACTTTGTTGATAATGTCTTTTAATTCACAATTTCTGAACTTTTTCATAAAATCCAGATTGTCTGTTATTTTGTCTTCTCATGCTCATGTATTAGGGCTATAGCCAAAAAAAGTCACTTAGTGAATTGCCATGAAGCTTTTGCTGTGTGCTTTCCTTCAAGGATTTCATTGACTTATTACTTTGTGTGTGTGTGTGTATGTGTGTTACACATATTGTATGCACACACTTGTGTGGGTACATGAGCTCACACACACATGCAGAGGTCACAGGAGGACATTAGGAACTTGTTCTGTTGCTCTCCATCTTGAGACAGGGTCTGTTCCTGAACATGAAGCTACAGGGGCCAGCAGACATCAGAAATTTACCTGTCTCCATCTACCATAGCATGGGGGTTATAGGTGCATGTGTGACCACATCCAGATATTAAAAACAAAAACAAAGCCCACGGATGCTAGGGATTCAATCTAACTCAGGCACTCACGCTTCTCCGGCAAATGCTCTTTGCCACGGAGCCATCTCTGCAGGCTCAGGTCTTACATTTTAGCCTCTGATGCTCTGAGTTATTTATTTGCATTTGATGTTAGGTACTTAATGCTCTTGCATATGGATATCCAATCTCAGCCACTATTTGCTGAAAAGACTGTTATTTCCCTATTAATTGGTTTTGTCAACATCATTAAAATCCTCTGACCAGGGCCAACAAGATGTAAAGATGCTTCACTCACAAGTCTGACGACCTGAGTTTGATCCCTGGAACCCATATAAAGAAGGAAAACAGCTCACAAAGTGATTCCCTGAATTTCACATCCAAGCATATGCACATTAACACATGTGTGCACATTCAAACTCACACAGAAAAACCTTCTGGTCACATTTGTGATGACTTTCTTTGAGCATGCCTTGGTCTGAGTGTCTTTACATGAGCACCACTCTCTTCTGATCACTAACATCTTGGCTTTGGACCATGCAAGTCCTTTTGGCAATATCTGTTGCTTTTCTCTGTTTTGAAGTAGCATCTCAGTACATAACCCAACCTGGCTTTGAATTCCTGATCCTCCTGCCTCAGTTTCCCCAGTGCTTCTGTACATTTCCATGTCCAGCTTTGTTGCATTCTTTTGAAAGGTAATCTTGGCTCTTTTAGCGTCCTTGAGATTATATCTACTTTTTGAGGTTTTTTTTTCTAGTTTTCAAAAAGTAGAAACCATTATTGGGATTTTGGTAATATTTTTCACTTCAACTTAAAAAAATGTACCTTGAACTGTTTTTTGTATTCACAGGAAGTGACAAAGGTAGTAAAGAAGCTTCCTGTGTATACTTCCTTCACTTCCTGCAATGACACTTGTCATATAACCTTAGCACGTGACTATGACGATGAAGCTTGATGGACAGCTCCAACTTCATTTGCAGTCAACCAAAGCAGGCTGTTGGACACTCTTGTGAGAGACATTCTTGAAGAGATGATTTGAAAGGGAGAACAGCCCTAAATGTGGGCAGCAATTGCTGATGGCAACTCCATTAAGGGATGTGGAAGAGGGTACCTTGGCCTTCTGTCTACTTGCCTTTACTCTTGCTGATGAGTTCGTCTATCCTGTGGCTGATGTATCTCTTTGTGCAGCTTCTTGAGGCTTCTGATGTAAACTGAAGAAGCAGTTCTATAGGAACCTGCAGGATCAGAACTGCTGAACTCTGGCCTTGGGGCCTGAGAACCTACTGGAGTCTCAGGCTCTCTTGTGTGTGTGACAGCCATTGTTGCACCATATCATATATGCCTCTCTAATAAGTCTCCTTGTGACACATGTGCATGTGCTCATAAGCACACACACACACACACACACACACACACACACACACCACATTCATTTCTATTCTTTTCGGGAACCCTGACAATGATCTAAATCAGAAAATTGACCGTGAAATAATATATCACCCACAACTCACCCCATGGCTCTTCTCCGATGTCCCAGTTTTCTGCTGTTCCCATCAGTTCTCCATCTTTCAGATGGCTGAAGACCAAGTATGGGCTAGGGCTTTAGCAGCATAGTCAGCTGACTCGTGGCAAAAAGAAAAAAAGGAGAGACCCCAAGAGGCAAGACTCTTGTCCCAATAAGCTTCCACCAAGGAGTATGCCCTGAATCATACGACTACACTTTACAGGGTGAGTCAATAAAAGCACATTTTACTACAAAAGCCTGAATGTGGCCTCCACCTCTGTTCATTGCTTCTGTGAATTCAGCCAAGGCTCTGTAGTCGATGACTAGAACGGAGACTCGGGAGGCAATGTGCACCTGCCAAGGTTTCAGGAATCTCCATACTGGAATGAGGCACATTCCTAAAAGGACTGGAAGTTGTGTTTTCCATAGAGCATCTCATGTGTTGTCCAGTCCTTGGGACTACTTCAAGCGATCTCTTTTTTGCCAGGTTTTGAAGCTGAAATGATCCAAATCCAGTGTTTTCCATAAGCCTTGGTTGAATACCTGCACCAGGGCATTGCAAATCCCTTATGAATTGAATGGGGTGGGAATATATACAGGTAAAAGTGTTCACTTTGGGCTTAGAGCATGGGCACTTTCTGGAGGAAGTCTGCACATCGATTTCTAAGGATAGGACTGAGCTGACACTTTAGGTTCTTTTGACAAATCAGAAGTTAGGGGGATAAGTGTGCAGAGATAGGAAACTGCGAACACTAGAGAAGATATTAAGTTTGAGGAAATGAAAAGCTCATTAAATCTTCAAAGAAGGGTCTGGAGATGGCATCTGCACCAAGAAGAATCTTGCTTCATAGTTGAGAAGACTTTAACAGGTGCCATCAACTGCCTTCACAGCACAGAACCAGGGTCTTAGGGTTTCTATTGCTGTGATGAAATACCATGGCCAAGGCAACTTGAGGGGGAAAGGGTTTGTTTATTACACATCACAGTTCACCATCAAAGGCAGTCAGGACAAGATCTCAAGCAGGTCAATATCCTGAAGGCAGAAGCTGATGCAGAGGCCATGGAGGAGCTGCTTGCTTTGATCAGCCTACTTTCTTATAGACGGCAGGACCACCAGCCTAGGGATGGCATCTCTGATAATGAACTGAGTCTCCTCCATCAACCACTAACTAGGAAAATGCCCTACAGGCTTGTCTACAGTAGGATCATAAGAAGGTATTTTCTCAGTTGAGGCTCCCTCCTCTCTGATGACGCTAACTTATATCAAGTTGACATAAAACTAGCCAGTGCAGGCAGGACGTTGTTTTTTCATAAATACTACACTACATAAATACACACCACACTGAAGCACTAGAAGCTGTGGTTGGATAGCTGTCCTTTGGGCTGGAAAGAATGCAGCTTTTACTGACTGATGTGTGCACGTGAATCACAGAAAGGTGATAAATGGCTGCTTTACCATGAGCTTGGATAGCAAATGTAGACTAAATGTGGTTTCTCATCATTTATTTGATGTCCTTTTACAGTAAGAGGATGCATTTCATGGTTCCTTACTTCAGTGTTTCATGCCTATTTTGTTTAAATTAATGTCAAATTATGACATGACTTTGACGCTGAGTAAAATTTTTAATTTTATTTGTTAATGTTATTGTCAGTATGTAAAATGACAAATGATGTTTGTGGTCAGAATCACGCGTCTTGAAATTGTGCTAACCCATTTTACTGACTGTAGCAATCAATAGCTTGAGCTTGTTTAGTGTTTTCCACATGATCATTTCATCTGGCAAGTAGAAGCACTGTAGCTTCTAACCTTGAATTTTCTGCTATTAATTTTGTTTTCCTTCCTTGACTTACTAAAATTCCTAGAGCCAGTACAGTGCTGAAGACAAGCTCTGGGGAGAATGCCCCACCTCCTCCACTGGAAATGTGTTCTGTCTTCCACACTTACATGTGACCTTTAGCTGTAAGTTTCCAGAGTCATCCGGTATCTTGCTTACTATACTTTTCTTTTTTTCCTTTTATTATTATTATTATTATTATTATTATTACAAATCTTCACCTCCTCCCCTCCTCCCACTTCCTCCTCCCACTTCCCTCCCTCCCATCCCCCCTTCCCCTCCCTCTCCAGTCAAAAAAGCAGTCAAAAATATGGAACGCTTCACGAATTTGTGTGTCATCCTTGTGCAGGGGCCATGATAATCTTCTCTGTATCGTTCCAATTTTAGGATATGTGCTGCCGAAGCGAGCACCTGACTATATTTTTCATAATCCTGAGTAGCTGTGGGTTTTTATCATGAGTGTATGTTGACTTTTATCAGAAGTTTTCTTTGTATCTATTCAAATAGTTGTATGGTTTTTATTGTGTCAACAGTCAATTAGATTGGTTGATTTTTTTTCTTGACGTTACTAATAAACTTCTTGGTAATGATATATTCTAATTTTTGTTTGAGTGTACTAAGACGTCATTAAATAGTTTTGTTCAAGTATGCATCCCACGAGGATAATATATTATAACTTTTTAAATATCTATACCAAGTGCTGCTACGAAGTTTTCTCTCTTCACAAGACTTGGTAGTTGAAAGTATTCTTCCCCAAATTTTCTCACAAATTGCTATTAGATGGTTGTTATCCTCCTCATAAATTTTTAATAGCATCCTGGGTGTCACCCATGGAAGAGCACTTGCCTAGCGTACCTCATGCAAGGCCTTCTGTTACACCCTAGCAGCAAAACTAAAAAGAAAGAAAGAAATTTCACAGAAGTCATTAGTAAAATAAACGACTAAATGGCTGGGGTATTTTGTTTGGTGGATTTTAATGGGCTTTTGTTTGTTTTCCAGATCTCTTAGAAAACCAAATCAGGGATGGGCATGGATGGTACACACTTTTTTCTGGTTCTTTGAAACAGGGTTTCTCTGTATAGCCTTGGCTGTGCTGGAACTCCCTAGGTAGACCAGGCTGGCCTTAAGCTCACAGAGATCAGCCTGCCTCTGCCTCCTGAGTGCTGGGATTAAAGGCGTGCACCACCACCACCCATCGGCACACACAGTTTTACTCCCAGCAGTTGGGACACATGAGCAGGTAGATCTCTGTAAGATCTAGGACAACCTGAACTACAAAAGGAGGGTTAGATCTCGCAGAAAAAAAAAATTAAAAATGAAGAAAAGACAGAAAAAGAGAGTTCCAGTTCCACTGTTTCTCCAGTGTGAGTCTAAGAATTCCTGCTGTGTCATATGACAGTATGGTGCTTCTCCAGTTCGCCTGAGTGGTTGGCTTTGTTGGGTGTGACCGTTGTTCTAAAATTCTCTGATATCTGTAGGATATGTAGTGGTAGCTCTTTCATTTCTGGAGTTTATGTCTTCCTTGGCTTCATTTGTCTAGTTAGGTATTCTGTTTGCCTTTTCCAAGTCAATTCATATCTTCTTCAGTATCGCTTCTTTCATGTTTGATTGACTTTGCATATTAATTTTTGAGGTTGTTGAATTGCGATGTGTAGCTTCATAGTTTCTCGGCTCTTCACTGACACGTATCTTCATTTGTCACATGACTCAGACCCGTGCTGTCACTAAACGTTGCTGCTGTTGCAGGTCAGCCATCGCTTGTCCCACACACAGGGATGCGGACTCACATCACTGTTTTCCTGCTTCTTTGAGGCTGCTTATGAGGTCTTGCATCTAACCCAGTTACAGTGGGGAGATTTGCAGGAAGGCAGCCACTGACCAAGCTGTATTGTTCACATCCCCCTGTCTATGACAATCAATTTAAATCCCAGTCCCCCAACGCTTTAGTTATCTCTGCATTTCTGTTCCAAAAATGAAGCTGTCTAAATACTGCTGGCTACAAAATGAGCAAAAGCTGGACATGCTGGGTCATCATGTACAATGTAGGAACGCAATGCTGATTCTTCCCATGCAAGCTCCTCAGTTTGAAATCAAAAGATATTAGGCATGTCTCATGTGTGGTAACATGCCTAAAGCCCTTGGACCAAATGGATATAGACAATATCTTAGACTGTGCGTTCAGGTGGAGAAGTTTACAAAGGGATTTAAATGAGGAGACAGGAAACAAAATTACATAAGAAGCAAAGGGGTTATTCCTTATTTATATTGGTTATTCTAGGGCTGTGAGAAAACTCCATAACCAAGGCAACTTTCAGAAGAAAGACTTTCTTGGGCTCAGGGCCCGAAAGGTTAGAGTCCATGGTGGTGGAGCAGAAGCAGCAAGCGGCAGAGCAGAAGCTAGGGAAGCAGGGGGTGAAAGAGCAAACTTGAAATGATGAAGGTCTTCCAACTCTCTATGCCTGCCTCCAGCAGCATACCTCCTCCAGAAAGCTCGCACTACCTAACCCTCCCCAAACAGTGCCACAGGCTGGGGACTGAGTGTTCAAAAACCCAAAGTAATAAGGGCTTTCTCATTCAAAACCCCATGTCATCTGATCGGCAGCCCTGCACTCACTTTTAAGGTGCAAGTGTTTCTGGAGTCTGCCACCTGCCTACCTCAGTGTGGATTCACCCCCCCCCCCATGTGATTTCCACGGCAGACCCACAGCAGTCTTCTAAGATGCAAGCTGATCATGTTAGAGTCAAAAAGTTTCAGCAACTTGTAACTGACCTTACAACAAGCTCTGAACCTGGGCACAGAGCAACAGGTCTTCCTTCACTTGTCCCTGCTGCTGTTGCAGCCTCACCTCCGTGCACTTAGAAGAACCCAGGCAGTGGGACTGTGGATCAAGCTTGGGGCCTCATGCATGCCAAGCATGCACTCTACCACTGAGCTACACTGCATCCCACGCCCATGCTGCTTCGTCCCCATCCCCAGCCCCTTTACTTACAATAGTCTTTAATCCTTTCTTATCATTTGACTATCTGCCGATTACGTTATAAAATATTTCTCTGACCCATTTTCCAACAACACAGTATGCAATCATGTTATCACCAGACCTACAGCCTCTCTTCCTTGGTTTCTTGCCTGACTGCATTTCCCAAACTCTTTTGGCTTTAGATATTGTTGTAGAACTCAATCATGAAGCATGGTCAATGAGTAGCAGCATTGAGTGCCGCCTTGAAACATGGCCCGTTACCCTTTCTCCCTTTCCCGAAAAAAACCAATGCCCCACCTTTTTTTGTTTTATCAAGTAGAAACAAAAGCTAATAATAACTTAGGGATGATAGAGCCACAAGATGCAAGGAGCTTGGTTTATTGAATGACTGAATCAGATACTTTCTACCATCATTACTGATATCTTCATGAAAAGAGAAGTAAAGCACACAGATACGCAAACACACACTTCTGCTGTCTGATAGCCATGTGGTTGGGGAGGCTTTACTTCTTAGAGCAAAGTCCTAGTTCGCTGCCTGTTGCTGTGATAAAACATTCACAAAACAGCTGAGGGAGGGAAGAGTTGATTCCATCTCACAGGTTATAGCTCATTGTTGATAGAAGTCAGGCCTGGAACTGCCAGGCCCTGGGCTAGGCAGTGCGGTGATTGTATGGAATCCTAGGATGCTTCCTGTCCTGGAGGAGCTTCTGTCCCTAGGCTTCACTGCCTCGATCTTGGAGCCCTTGGGCATTCTGTTCCATTTTTACCTCATATAGCTCTTACCTTGTTTATTATTCAATGTTTGCTGTGGCTACTATGAGAATGGGGGTGGTAAGAGCAGGTTCTGGATGTTTGTTTTATTTCTAGTACCACGAGCTTCAGCTAAAGGAAGAGCAGTAAATATCTAATGAATGAATGATTTCCTGCAAATGGGAGACGGAGCGGATTACAAGTGCATGTAGAGGTCAAGAGGTCAGCCTCAAGTGTCTTCCTCTATTGATTTCAGCTGTGTGTGTGTGTGTGTGTGTGT
>NC_022015.1:9038944-9043546 GCF_000317375.1 Microtus ochrogaster
TGTTTTGTTTTGTTTTGTTTTCGAGACAATGTTTCTCTGTGCATCTCTGGCTGTCCTAGAACTCACTCTGTAGACCAGGTTGGCCTCAAACTCACAGAGGTCGTCTGCTCTGCCTCCCTGGGTGCTGAGATTAAAGGCGAAAGCTGCCACCACCTTGCTATGACCCAACTTCTAAACTCATGTCCTCATACTTGCGCATCAGCATTTTAATCTGTGAGCCTCTCCTAGCTGCCCCCTCCCCCCATAATCCCTTTGCACTCAGCAGTTTATTGGCTTATTGATTCTTTACTGTATCATACTGTGTTCTTTGTACAAGTCAACCAGGCCCTCGGGGGAATTATTTGTCGCACTCAGTGACATCTCCTTAGTGAGAAGATATTTAACCATTTTCATCATCATCATCATCATCATCATCATCATCATCATCATCATCATCATCCTATTTGCCATGAATGGGGCTGCACTCTACAGTGTTCCTCCTGCTCAGAACTGATGAGCATCCTTTAAACCAACACGGTGTTATTTGCAAATGAATTTGCTGAAGAACCAAATTGCGCAGGACCAAAGTGGTCTCTGGCAACAGCTTGGGAAAACACACACATACACACACACATTTTCAAGGTACCAAGCACAGGGAATTTATCCAATTTAATTTTCAGGTAGGTCTATAAAATTAATAAGCATTCTGACTGAAAAGCATAATTAAACCAGCAGCGAATGTAAATGAGGAAAGGAAGTGGCATGCTAGGACTGGAATATCGTTTTGCAAGCAAATGGCCCATACCACAAAAACAAATTATTAATGCAGTCTTATTTCTTGCGAATATTCTGAGAAACAAGAGCGCCCTGACTACTCTGCATAATCACTGGGAATACATGAGCTATGAGTGAGCAGCAGCAAGCACAGCTGGAGCAAGCAGTGGTTTCCACAGCCTCGGAGCCAAGAGAGGATGGCCACTTTCCATATGCAGAGGACATTGTTTGAAGAAAACCGAAATCCACGCTTGGCGCTCATTCTTAGTCCTCTTCTAAGGCAGCTCTCCCGCCGAACTGAATCTTGAGTTTTGTTTAGGGGATAGCGGGTGTTGAAAGGTGTATCCAGTCCTGTGTCTTTAAATTATGCATATGCATGCTTCGGTCGAGGGCTGTTTGTCCAGCTATCTTCCACAGATGGTGTCTTATCTTTTTGTATCTCCAGCACCTAGCATAGGATCGTGTGCTTCAGAAGAACTGCATAAATATTTATGGGATCGGTTCAAGCTTCTAAGCACAGGAGATAAAGTGATGAACAAGACGGAAGAATATCTGCCCTTGTAGTCCATACACTCCAGCTGGGAAGACTTGGCAAACAAAATTCATAAATATGAGCTTACAAAGTTGAGAAGTGCTGGAAAAGATGGTCCCTGTGCATGGGTCTAATTTAGAATGCAGATAAAGGCATTGGCAAGGTTCCTGTGAGGAAGATACTGGTTTTAGTGTGTGTGTGTGTGTGTGTGTGTGTGTGTGTGTGTGCTGCATGTACACACATTACACACATACGGATATCAGAGGACAACTTTAGAAGTGAGTTCATTCCTTCCTGCTGAATTTGGGTCAAGGATTCTCATTATTTCTTCAGGGCTAACTGACTCACAAGCTTCTGGGTGATTCTTCCGTCTCTACATAGGAGTCCAGGGGTTACAGAAGTGTACCACCACATCCATCCTTTTAACATGAATTCTGGGAACCAAACTCAAGTTTTCAGGCTTGCATAGCAAGCATGTTTACCTGCAGGACAGATGTGGTAATAGCCATCTATATGTAATCTTGCCAGCCCTGATGACATTTTTGTTGAGATCTTCAGGGGAACAACATGGGAGGAATTGTGTGTTTCCGAAAAGCTTGAGGAAAATCACTATAATGTAGCACAGTGGGGAGGAGGGAGAGCAATGAATTAAGTGAATGGCAGGGACCAAAACTGGGGGCAGGGGCTCAGAAGACCCCAAAAAGAACTCTTTAAAATACGTAGGGGTGTTTGTTAATATTGCCATTATTCAGATGTCCCCCAATTTTCCAATATAATGTATATCATACTATGGTCTCATCAAAGGTCACTCTATTAGCTCAGATAAGAAGCTAGAATAAAGCAAGAGTGAAAGAGGAGGTCGGTTAGGAGTCAAAGACTCTGTTCAATGACAAGATGGCAGCCTGGGTGGGACAATGTCCATGTTGCTAGGAGAAACAGGCAATGAGAAGGAGGCTAAGGAGGCATCCAGGAAAAGTTCTTGGTGACCACTGGAAAGCAGCTGGCGTGAGCAGGTTGTAAGCTTTGCAGCTCGGATGGAGAGGTATCTTGGCAGTTGGGAGCCAAGGAATACCACCAAGTCACCAGAAGCATAGCAGCTTACAGCTGTGCTCCAGGGAAAGGTTTCCCCAATGCAAGTGTAACCCTTGAGCAGGGAGGGTTTTCCCAGTGAATGAAGCTGCTACAGCTCTGCTCAGCTCGGGGGAAAGTGTCCCCAGTGAAAGTGCTACACAGCTCTGCTCTGCTCAACTGGGCTCTGGTGAAAATGTCACATTGTACAACAAACCTCAGTCAAGAGGTTTACTGGGAAAGAAGAATCCAGGAGGGTGACTCGCTCAGGTGAGAAACAGCAGCAAGCTGAAGAGGGTACTGACCTTAAAGTAGGATTTCAGGGGAGGGAGGGGAGCTTTCCAGGGTGGCTTGGGATTGGTGGATGTTTGTGATCTGATTCTGGGGCAAACTGAGGGATTGCTGGCATTTCAAGGTCAGGGACTTTAGGGATTGTTGGGATTCTGTGCTCAGGGATTGGTAGGATTTTGCAGCCTTTGAGTCTGGGGCTAGCACAGGGATTGGTGTGATTTCAAGCCCTTGCCCAAGTGGCAAGTCAGGTCATGGTGTTTCTTTCTTGGTCCAGGTCTCAGGTCTAGTCAAGGGCAGGGTGTTTTCCCTTGGCCTTTTTCCCCCTAGGTAGGTGACTTGCTGTCTGCCAGGCAGGGCAGCCTCCCTACCTTCATCCTCTCACCTGGGTATCTTCTGCCTCCCAAGAAAGTCAAGCATCCTCCGCAAACACCTGCCAGCCTCTTTGGCTCCAGTAAACCTGCCTGTGGGAATAAGGCCAAAGGGCAGCCTTTCCCTCTAGGAAAATCAATGAAACTCACCAACCCAAAGAAAGAATATTAACCCTGTATACCTTCCACCCACAGGACTGATCCTGAAAATAGGTGCATATGGCCTCTCCCAGTAATTAAATCCCATGCTGGGAGGAAATGCACAAGGGTCCATTCTCTCTCAGCCTTTGATCTGGAAGATGCCTTCAGGCCCCAGCAGCACCTGGACTATGCAAACACTCTTTATCTCTTGCTAAAGCTTGGGGTTCAACTGCTGTGGTTTACTCCACCCTAGATCTAGTCAAGACCTCCTGTGAGGACTCAGAGACCCAAGCCTAGCATCACGTAGATGTGTAAGCAGCTGCTTCGTGTCGGTTGGGAATGAGGGGCATGGCTGCTTTTATTCAGTATGCTAAATGAATGCACAAAGACTCACCAGGGCCCCTGACCTTCCATGGTGTAATTCCTTGGCATTTGTGAAGCACATGCCAGCCCTAGCCAACATCTCACTCATTTGCAGGCTCAGGTCTGATTTGAGTGACTAACTCTGCTCACTTTCCTTCCCACTTCAGTATTTCCTCTTTCTAGAGCAAAGAGTGAAACCTGTCACCATAAAACCATCAAGAGTCATGGTGTGGAAGGGCTTGACCTCAACTCTCTTCCACGTCTTTGCTGTGTGACCTCGGTCAGGCCACTTAACCTCTCTCAGTCTACTCCCACGGCTTCCCTAACTTGCAGCTTCTCTTTGTGTCTTCTGGTTGTTGTGGAGAGTGGACAATGCATTTTTAAGACAGCTCCAAACCTGTCACTTGATTAGCCTCACAATAGCTTTTGAGGGTTGGCATAATTGATGCTGGTTGCTCATCTCATGGAACTGTTTCAAGGGACGTACTGCAGTGTGTTAAATAAGAGTTTGAAGGGCAACATCAGCAGCAGTGTGGCCATTGATTGTGGGTGGTAAGGGAGGGTGGCAGTCCATTGAGTATGAGTTGTTGCTGTGATTAGATGTCTGTCCTCACTCACCCTTTTCCCAGTTCATATGCCAGGAAACCAAGTGCCCAAAGTAGGCCCTTGAGAAGGCACAATCAGTGACTAGTGAAGGGGATTAGTGTCTTTAAGCCCCAGAGTGGGTCTTGTCATTTGAAGTCACAGCAAGATGATCCCATCTAGAACCAGGAAGTAGTCCTCAGCAAACCCACATCAATTGACACATCAATTTTCTACTTCTGGCTTCCAGAACTGTGAGGAAGAAATTTCTTGTTTATAAGTCATTCCTTGGCCATCCCAATATTAAAATCTAGTTTCTAATCTGGCCCACCATTGGCATTCAGAAATGTCACTGTGATGGCTATTCTTGGTTGTCAACTTGACCACATCTGGAATTAACTAAAGTCCAATTAGCTGGTTATACCTGTGAGGTATTTTTTCCTTAATTAAATAATTTGAAGCGGCAACCTGTGTAAAGGACTTGAAAGAAGAAAGCTAGTGCTC
>NC_022015.1:9043646-9048769 GCF_000317375.1 Microtus ochrogaster
CTCTCTCTCTCTCTCTCTCTCTCTCTCTCTCTCTCTCTCTCTGCCTACTTACCCTTGATCTTGCTGGCAAGTTCATTCCTTCACTAGCCTCAATGCCTACTTTTTTTGGATTCCAGTGTATACTAAAGACCAGCTGAGACATCCGGCCTTGTGGACTGAAAAACTGTTGCAAGATTCTTGGACCTTCCTTTGGTAGAAATCCATTGTTGGACTATCTGAACTACAGCCTTTAAGTCACTTTAGTTATATGTATGCGTATGTATATATGTATATGTGTTCTATTTATGTGCATATGTGTAAGTGTATGTACTGGTATGTGTGTATACACATACATATAAGCATGTGATGCAAATATGTGCACGTACACATAGACATACATGTTCACACACACACACACACACACACACACACACACACACACACTATGAGTTCTGTTCCTCTAGAGAATCCTGGCAGTCGTGAACTCAGAGGAGAACAGTGAAGGACTCTTCCGTCACCCACTTTCATCAGCTTCTGGCTAAAATCAGATCTGTCTTTCAATAGGAATGAAGGAACAAGTCACAACAGTGACAGTTCAGCAATGACTGTGTCTCTGGCGGAAGTCACAGATAATTATCATGTTACAAGTGTAGATGTTTCAAAATATCACTTACCCATGTCATCATTTCAAAATCAGGAAATCCTTAGAGCCACCAGTAGGTCTTTTTTATTCCATGTGTTAATAACGAGGTCATCTATTACCTTTCACAGACCTAGCATTAAATATTTTGATAGATATGGTTCAGTGCAATCAGTTTCTTTGAAGTGCAATGCATTTTTTTTCTAATAAATCACTAGATTGAGAAGGTATCCATAAACTCTGTATCCACACCTGCCAAATAAGTCCTGGACACGCACACACACACACACACACACACACACACACACACACACACACACAGTCAACAGGTGCACACCAATGATTTTAGAACCCCTAGTTTAAAGGCTGAAGAAACAATAAGGAAGCAGAAGCACAGAGGAGCTAGATCCCAGAGGAATTCCTCAGATCTGCTTCACCCTCCCTCTGCTGTCCATCCCCAGAGGCACAGCCCATCTCCTGGCCCTAGGCTCCCCAAAATGGTTTCTAAAGTGAGAGAACTGGAGCCTCCTTCCTCCAGACACCCGCAGATCGGGAAAGGAACAAGTGTCCCCAAAGGTGCTGTGTCCACCACAGATTCAATCTGAACTCTCCAAAGCGTTGATCGATCAAGGCAGCTCCTGGTGTGGGGCCTTCCCGTTGTCCTTACAGTTCTCTGCAGCTGGGGCATCAGCAGGTTTGCTCCGAACAGAAAGTGTCCCAAGGAGAAAGGAACATAGATAGCTTACATTACAGGAGTCAGTCAGGATTCAAATGCAGTGTGTTTGCTTTCTCATCCAACATCCACACTGAAATTATTATGCAGGACCAGGTGTGGTAGCACACAGCTTTTATCTCAGCACTTGGGAGGCAGAGGCAGGTGGATCTGTACGAGTTTGATGCTGGCATGTTCTACATTGTGAGTTCCAGGCCATCCAGAACTATATAGTGAGACTCTGTTTCTAAAAAACCTAAAAGAAGAATTATGACGTATGCATAAATAAATATATACATATACATGAAAACACATACAAATATGCATGTACACACATGCAGACATACGCACATGTACACATGGATATACATATGTGTATGTGTTCATACAGTGCATGTATGTATTATGGAATACAAATGCGTATATATAAACATGTATAAATTGATACGTACATGCATATGCGTAATGCATGCCCACACACAAATACACATATGTATACATATGTTTACATACATACATATACATGTGTACTTGATCCCTTTAGAGCATGTTCTGCCTGCATTAATTCCAACTAGAAAGGAGCAGTCTCTCAAAGAGCATGCAACACCTCTCAAGGCCACACTCAGACAACAGCTTTTTTCTTTTGATGACACCAGCTTTTTTCCCCCCATGCACATGTAAGTTCCTCTTAGGGCTGAGGACCACTTAGGGAACAGAAGAGAAGCCACAGAAAGAACTGTTTTGATCAGTCCTTTCCAGGGCTTCCCTCAATCCCCATGGGTACCATTATTCCATGGCATTCCTTGAAACAGAAATACAGAAGTCTCAGCTCTGCATTTGGGGCCCTGTAGTTGGAGGTGTCTATCACTCCAGCACTGCACTGGGATATGGTGAATAGTAAATGCATCTTTTTGGTCATGCCTCTTGTTTTAAAGCAATGATCTGATAGATGGAGAGTTCCAAAGCATCAGCCATAACCCAAAGGAAAAGCAGGACTCAGAAAGCATCATCCTGGATGGAGATGTGATTCAGGTGGTAGAATCTTGCACACGTTTGTTCAGGTAGCCACAGATGCTGTGAGTTCATACATGCCACAGCTATGTCACGTCCAGAGGGTAGCATTTCACAACACACTCTCTCATCCTCCAGTTCTTATTAATGTGTTCTTTCCACCACCCCCTTCTGAGATGTACCCAGAGCCTGGGTGGAGAGGGTGGTACAGATGACCCTAAACATAGGGCCAAGCACTCAGCAGTCACTTATTCTTAGAATCTAGATCAATTATGAATCTCTGCATTAACCACTGTCCACTATTAAAAAATCTTCTCTAAGGCTGAAAGCAGCAACAATGGTAGAAATGTAATTATTCAGAAGGCAGTTAGGCACTATGCCCATTTACCAAACAATAGAGGTGGATTCCCCCGAGAGCCTATGACCTCCCCAGCCATGGACTTTTGTCTGGGTTCACGGTACCAGGCATGCATTTCTTCCTGTGGAGTGGGTCTCAAATCCGACCCGAATGCAGTTGGTACCTCCATTACAGCCACGCTGCCACTATTACACCAGTAGGTGTATCATACCTAGCAAGTGTTGCAGCATGCAGAGTCCAGTCTGGATAAGACCACTGATAGCTTGCTTTTCCACACCACACCGTCTGGCACTATGAAAGCCAGCAGCAGGGAGAAGCGTTCCAAATATTTGACGTGCAGTTTAGAGTTAAAAGCAAGTGTAGAAGATATGAAAGTCCAGCAGCTTTGGAGTCTAAAGGCTTTGTTCAACTGCCTGGTCCACAAGCGGGCGGGATTAGGTGAGAAAGAACCACGCCCTTTAACAAACGGTGAACTGCGTTGTCATAATCCAGGAGTGAGGAAAGCCGTTCTCGGTGATTCTTTCATTCGGGAAAGACTTTCATTTTAAACGCCACGCAGGGGAATTCCCAGGAACCCCCACCGTGTTTGTCTTCCAGATGGCTGCTCACGAATACAGATGGGAACTGGGGCACCTAGAGACACATTTGCAAAGGCAAAGCTTTAGGAGCACGCTTTTATGCTAACGTGGTGGCTCACACTTGCAATCCTAGCACTTGGAAGGTTGAGGCAGGAGGATTGTGAGTTCAAAGCCAGACTGAGCTACAAAGCAAAACAAATGGAAACAACCGCCTTTTTTTCTGACCAGATACCTGACAGGAGCAACTTAAGAAAGTGTTGTTTTGGCTCACAGTGCAGTGGCAAGCCCACATGGGCCCGAGGCAGCTGGTCACATCGTATCTGTAGTCGGGAAGCAGAAAGAAATGAATACTTCCACCAACTCATTTTCCCCTTTATATCCAGTCCCAGACTCTGCCCAGGGGATGGTGCCATACTCATTAAGGGTTGGTTATCTCACTTCAATTAACCCGATCTAGAAACTCATGGATGTGCCTAGACTTGTCTCCTAGGTGACTCTAGATCCTGTCAATCAGTGAAAATCAGTGTTAGCTGTCACTGTAGCTCTTCTAGCTCAATGCTGAAAACAAACCCCACTCTCAACAGAGAACTGCCCAGCCCGAGTTGTTCCCAGTTTCCAGTCTAAGAGATGTGTTCTACCAGGAGTTTTGTTTAGGCTTTTCTGCCTTTACTCTCATACATGCAAGCTCTAATCAAATATTTGTTGAGGCCAAACTACAAGTCAAACAATCTTCACTCATAGTTAAAAAGACATATTTGAAGTCATTGCACGAATAATTACTTAGCGGTTCCCGTTCAGGCTGGCAAACTGCACTCAGGGAAGGGAGAACACATGGCGGTAGGGATACCTTGTGTGGCGTGGAGCAAACTGGCCTATGAGGTTGTATTTAGGCTGGCACTGGATGAGTCTAAGGAGACGAAGCCCAAGGCCTTGGTATCATAATAATTCTCAGTTGGGCAACCAGATTCTGGGGTCACCTGGTATTGCTACTTATGAAATCAGAGGCGTGCACTTTTGAGAACATGGATTCTGGATCTAATTTTCTTTGGTTTATGATTGCTTTGGGTGGTTCTTCTGCCTTAGGTTTCTCATCTGTGAAATGGGGTGAAAATTGTCCCTGCCTGATTGACACCCAGAAGAGACTTAATTAAGCAATCTAATTGAGTAACAGAAAATATTCCAGTGGTCCCTGTGACATGGAGGTCAGTGCTATTTGAGCTATGCTGGAGGAAGCTGGTATTTTCAGCCATAATCGGTATTGGGAGCTGGGTGTTGAGAACAAACTGCCAAAGTGGACTATTCTATGGATTTTCGCATTTTCTAAGCAATCTCTGCTTTGTGACATGAATTTGGCCATCTTTGTTTTAAAAGGAACAGGATTTAATGTTGGAAACTGCATTTACATTCTTCCTGCAAAAATTAACAATCAGAGTGGGCTAACTGAAGACAAAGGCGTGGAGGCCATTGTTCGTGGGCACCAGTATTTTTGGACTCACCTCCACACGCTTGATTTCTGGAACCTGGCTAGGTCTGCCCTGATCTTCTCTCCAGTGAGCTTCCTTCCACAGAGAAAGAGGGAGAGGTGTTATTTTTATAACTGCTCTTTAGAACACTCTATTTTTAGAAAAAAATTTGGATAATGAGCTTTAAGGGTAGAAGTACAATAAGACAGAGGCGGATAACCAGGGATGGGGTGAAAGAAGCAAGAGAGAAAGAGAAAATATAAAGGGACATCCAGAAGGACTAGGAAGTGACCATTAAGATCACGTGTCTAGCCGGGCGATGGTGGCGCACGCCTTTAATCCCAGCACACGGGAGGCAGAGGCAGGCGGATCTCTGTGAGTT
>NC_022015.1:9048903-9054270 GCF_000317375.1 Microtus ochrogaster
GTGTGTGTGTGTGTGTGTGTGTGTGTGTGTGTGTTGGAGGTATACATGACTATGTGTTTGTGTATATGCACAAGTGAGTGGGGGTACAGATTTGGAGACCAGAGGTCAACCAAATGTCTTCATCAACTGATGTCTACTCTATTTTTTGAGAGAAGATCTCTCACTGAGCCCCAAACCTGCCAATTTGGATAGACTGGCTAGCCACTAAGTTTTAGGGATTCTCTCGTCTCTGTCTCCCAAGTGATGGGATCATAGACACAGACTACCATGACCGTGCAGGGATCCAAACTCAGTTATTCAAGCTTTGGAGGCAAGGTTTTTTACCTACCAAGCCATCTCCTCAGCTCCCTAAACTCAGTTTTTAAGTTACGTGCTAGATAGAAGTCACCCATCATCAGAACTCTCCAGCATGACAGCTGTTGCTCATGTGTGTGTTTTGTGGATATCACAATTTAGAAGTCTCTAAAATCCACATCTGCACTGAGATTTCCAGAGTTAGGGATTAGGGAGATCAACAAGAAAGCAAACCTAGAATGAACTGTAGGCATAGACGATTCTGGAGTCTTCAGAAGCCCAGTGGAAGGCAGCAGCTTGAGTCATTTTCTAGAAGACGTGGGATATCTGCAAGGTCCTGGGAAAAACATGGGTGGGAACAGAGTCTGAATATTTATGCTGAGCATCAATCATCAGAAAAAACAAAAACACCAGACTACAAATGAGATGAATTAGGAGGAAAAGGCCATGAAAAGACCCATTAAGTTTTTGGAACAAGCAATAGCATTAAAATCTCAAATTCCAAAAAAAGAAATGCAGAAGAGTTCTGTTAATGTATTTTAAAAGACGGATGTGTTGGAAACAGAAATAAAGAAATCGACAAAATGGCCAAAATATAGACATGGTCCTGATTTATGATTCACTTTCTCTAACAACTTCAACTTTTGCTTGCTTCTCTCAACAGACTGGCCTGAGCTTTGTTTTCTCTACAGATTCAGTTAAGGCAGTATTCTAGAACATCCGATGGGTGTGTCTTCTGAATTGATCACTCTAGAGTTTGGCTCTTTCTATAAAGGGGGAGGAATAGTTCTGAATGCTCTATAGGACTCACGTCAGCCCCCAAGTGACTATGCCCTGCAGGAAGTGGTGACAAGCAGAGTTTGATTGCCAGGTCAGTGGAGCTGTGACAGGTGGCATAGCCTCTCACAGCTTTGGTGTGGTCATCTTTCTGTTAGTCACCTGCTTGATTTCGGTGACAAAAACATTTGAAAAAAGCAACATAAGGAAGGGAGTGCTTATTTTGTCTAACATTATGAGTGTACAGTCCATACTGTGGGGAAGGCATGGCAGCAGGAGTGTGAGGTGATTGGTCACATGACATCTGCACTTGAGAAACACAGAGCAATGAATGCTGGTCTTTCTGTTTTATCCTTTGGTGCCAATCAGAGTTAGGGTGGATCTTCCTGCCTCAATTAGACCAGTCTAGAAACAACCTCACAGGCATACCCGGAGATTTTCCTCCTGGTGATTCTACATTCTCTCGAGTTGGTAATAGTAACCATCACAACTTGTTTAGTAGTCATAAGGTGGCCAGAAACACGAAATGAAAACAAAACCAGTACATGTCTCTGTGTCTGTTTATTCCCACTGTCTGTGACCACTGGGTTTAATAACACCTCCATAAAACACTGGCGTATTCAACAATAAAGAATAATTTTAGAGGAACTTTAAGTTGGGTTCCGATGATCCTCCTGTCACGATACTGCATCAACTGATCTGATAGAACCTAGTGGAATGTCAAATTCGTTCATGACAATTGCTAGGAAGATGCAGTGGTATAATCAACATGGTGAAGCTTATGGGGATCCCTTAAGAATTAACAACAAGATTCTGTATGCTCCAGCAATCCAGCTAGTGGGGACACAAGTTCTGGAATAAAATCAGTTGTCCACAAAGATGCCTGCATTCCTATGCTCATTGTATTCACAAAAATGTGGTGAGCATCAGAGGGTTGATATCCAAAATGAATCAAAAACTCAAGAAATTGGCCATTAAAAGAACAAATAATTCAATAAAAAATGGAGTACAGACCTAAACAGAGAACTCTCAACAGAAGAATCTAAAATGGCTGAAAGACACTTAAGGAAATACTCAATGTCCTTAGCCATCAAAGAAATGCAAATCAAAACAACTCTGAGATTCCATCTTACACCTGTAAGAATGGCCAAGATCAAAAACACTGATTACAGCTTATGCTGGAGAGGTTACAGGTAAAGGGAGCACTCCCGCATTGCTGGTGGGAATGCAAGCTGGTACAGCCCCCTTTGGATGTCAGTGTGGAGATTTCTCAGAAAATTAAAAACAACCTTCCTCAAGACCCAGTAGTACCACTTTTGGGGTATATATTCAAAGAATGCTCAATTGTGCCACAAGGACATGTGCTCAACTATGTTTATAGCATCATTGTTTGTCATAGCCAGAACCTGGAAACAACCTAAATGCCCCTCGACTGAAAAATGGATAAGGAAAATATTCCTCAACCAAAGAATGGATAAGGAAAATGTGGTACATTTGTACAATGGAGTACTACACAGCAGAAAAAAATGACATATTAAAATTTGTGGGCAAATGGATGGATCTAGAAAACATCATATTGAGTAAGGTAACACAGACCCAGAAAGACAAATATCATGTGTACTCACTCATAAGTGACTTTTAGACATAAATCAAAGAAAACCAGCCTACAAATCATAATCCCAGAGAACCTAGACAGCAATGAGTTCCCAAAGAGAGACACACATAGATCTAATCTACACAGGAAGTAGAAAAAGACAAGATCTCTTAAGTACAGTGGGAGCATGGAGTTCACGGGAGAGGGTTGAAGGGGAGGGGAGCAGAGAAAAATGTAGAGCTCAATAAAATCAATAGAAAAGAAAACCTTGAAATAAATAAATAAGAAAAATACAGAAAAAACTGTGGTGGGGAGGCAAGTGTCTGTTGATAGATGCATGGGTAAAGAAATACACACATGGTCGGGAAAAGTGCTATAATTCTGCCAGAAAAAAAGAAGGACATTCTGCCATTTGAATCAACACTGATAAAGCTTGAAAACCATAAGCTCCTGAGATACCTCAAGGAATGAGAAATCCTATACACTTATATATATAATTAAGGAAAACAAGCATGGGCCTGGAAAGATGGCTCCGTGTTTAAGAACACGCTGTTCTTGCTGAGCACCCAAGTTTGGCTGTGAACAGCCACATGGAGGCTTGCCATCATCTCTAACTCCAGGTCCAGGGAGTTGATGTCTGTTCTGAACTCTGGAGCCCCCTGCATGCATGTAGTTCACAGACATATGCTCAGACAGACATACATGTGCCATTAAAAAAGGAAGGAAATCAAACTCACAGAATCCAAAAGTAGAATGGGATAAGAGTTTGAAGATTTGGTGTAGGAATATGTTGTTCATCCTTTCAGTTGTAAGGTAAATAAGTTCTGGGGACCCAGTGTCTAGGATGGTTCCCATAATTAGAGTGATACTACATTGTGAGCTGGGGAAGAATACCTTGTGTTTAAGTTAGGCAATAGATAGATAGATAGATGGATAGATGGATAGATGGATAGATGGATAGATGGATAGATAGATAGATAGATAGATAGATAGATAGATAGATAGATAGATTAATAAATGTGAATTTGGTAGTTGTAGTTATCTGTATGTCTGTGTGTGTGTGTATACACACACACACACACATATATATATATATATTCCTCAACCTAGATTTATACCATCTTATTTTGTTAATCATATCTCAATAGAGTTGATAAATTAATAAATTGAATGTTTGTTTATGTATTTATTTTTATTAGTATTCTGGGAATTGAGCTTAAGGACCTTATGTGTGCTAGAGAAATGTCCTACCACTGAGTTGCATCCCTAGCCTTTTTTAAATCTTGTGACAGAATCTCATTACATTGGTCAGGTGTAATATACATTAAATAAGTAGATTGTCATTGCTGTTTGAACTCACTGAGAAGCCAGCTCTGGGACCAGTGTTGTCCCTTCTCCACTTCAGACCCAAGCAAGAGTCTCTAAGCGTCCTCCATGGCCTCTTTTCTGGGATGGGCTCCCACCTCTGTGTAGAGAAGGAGAGGAGCAGCAAACAACCCAAGAGTAAGAGCGTCCTCTCTTTGAGAGCGACTGGGAGGTCAACCATTCCCAACACAGGTTATTGTTATGTATCCTGTGGCATAAACGTATCTGGAGTGGGGAAAAGAAGCCACAGGTTCATCGGTGGGAGATCAGCATGGTAAGAAAGCTTAATCGGGACTTCAACTGATACCACAGCTTCCCTAGTTGGGGGTCTGCTGGATGCTGTATGTGCCTGATCTGATTATGTCATCTCCGTATATTGCTATTTCTTCTTTTCCACCTGGAAGCCTCACCTAAGGGGACACTCTTCTCCACCCAGGATTGTCAATCACGAACCCCAGGTGGCTGCCTCAGAAGGGCTTTCCAGAATGATTTCTGCAGGATGCAGAAAACTTTGATGCTGTTTTACTCTATCTATCTGCTGCTGTGTATTTATCCTTTTATTTTAGTTTGCTGTAGATTTAATGAATTCAATAATTCATAACCAAAAGCACCCCTACCCTAGACCATTCTTTGGACTGCACAGAACACAGGCTGGACTTGAATTCATTCTAGCCCGACTTTCAATTCTCCTTCCTCAGCCTCCCACATAGCTGGCATCGCAGGCCTGCACCACCGGGTTTTAAAAACAGCTGTGTGCACAGTGGACTCTGTGCGTGCCATTCACATACAGGCTTCACTTTCCTCCCATGCAAGATGCTGCTTGTATTCCTCATCGACTACTGATGTCACTGTGTGGGAAGCACTGAACATATGACCTCCCGCTGCCAGCCCTCGGTAGAGACCAAGCAACGCTATCCTCACAGGAGGGTGGGAAGTGATCATCACAGTGAATGGTGGGGTACTGCTTCCTTCCCTAGTCTGGAAACAGCAAAAGGGATAGACATCATGACACAAGCAAGAACTGTTCCCTGCGATCCTGCCGTGTCCCAGTGTCCCACAAGCTCTTCTCAGCAGTTATCCTACACATTGACGAAGTCCTGTAGAAATCAGAACTCCAAATCAGACTTTGTCCTGGAGACTCACATTGGACACAGCAGAATGGCTGGTAAGATGCAGGTCTTTGCTCTCGGGGCAGCAGAAGCATTCTTTATCCCCCATCCTCCATTCCCCATCACAGTGGGACCAAAAGAGCCCCAGCTGATACCAAGTGTGGACTAGGGGAAGAAGAACCTCACCCAGGTGAGAATTATATTTTTCATCATTACCATCGTGGTTCT
>NC_022015.1:9055553-9058413 GCF_000317375.1 Microtus ochrogaster
TATTTATGTGAATTTATGGCCAGGCCTGCTCTCGCACCCTCAGGGATACTGCTGAGGAACCTCTGGCTTCTGTGCCTCCCCACTGAGTCTTTGGGACTGTTCCTTGTTGGAGGATTTCAGAGCACTTTAAAAGTCTCTGTGAGGAGCCAGGCAGTGGTGGCACATACCTTTAGTCCCAGCACTCAGGATGCAGAGGCAGGTGGATCTCTATGAATTCGAGGCCAACCTGGTCTACAAGAGCTAGTTCCAGGGAAGGCTCCAAAGCTACAGAAAAACCCTGTCTCAAAAAAAAAAAAGTTTCTGTAAGGTTGCACTTCCCTGCTTCCCAGACTTGTCCAGAATGGCAGATATCCCTGCTCTGTGGTTCCTTTCCTCTCCCTCTCTCCCTCCTCCTCTTGCTCTTTCATATCCCTCATTTCTCTCTCTCCTCCTCCTCTTCCTCTTTTCTCTCTCTCTTCCTTCCCCCCTTCCTCTTTCCCTTTCCCTCTCCTCTCCCTCTGCCCTTCCCTCTTTTCCCAACAGCTTGCCAGCCATAGTTTCTCAGCTTCAACCAGAGGACCCTTGTTCATTTCCTAGTTTGTAGTATCTCCATCCTGGGAGACTGTCCAGTGACAATTTTCCTCCTTTTCATCCAAAGGCTTTAGACAGAAGGTGGAGAGCCTCCTCCTTGCTCCCCTTAGCTAGTTGGCAGAATCTATCCATTCCTTTACAGTGATGAGGACAGTTCTTTGAGACTCCAGGCCAAAGACTGTCATTTTACCTGTGCCAATGGCCTCTTTTGTGATCAAAAACTGATAATATTTTCTTTTGTGTCTCAAAGTGAAAACCACAGGTAATAGGAACTGTCTATTCTCAAAACTATTTCCTAAAGACAATACAATATTAAAATAAAATTATTTTAGCATATAGTCCAACATGTCAGTTTAAGGCACGTCCATAAATACAAGTCGTAATAAAATTATGGTATCATGAGCTTATGTATAGACTCAGTGATGATAACAATGATGGACACAGGACAAAGGATGTTGTGGGGGGGGAATTCAAACAATACAGCAACACTGCCTTTGACCCTGTGGTTTCCAAAGATATAAATGACTCATTAGTGATGAACCATAAAACTTTGGTTTTTGCAGTATTTATATTTCTGGAAAATCCTGTACATGTTAAATCTGTGAAAGTGACTTGTGTTTAAGTGTGTGTGTGTGTGTCTGTGTGTGTGTGTATACACACACACACACACATATATATATATATATTCCTCAACCTAGATTTATACCATCTTATTTTGTTAATCATATCTCAATAGAGTTGATAAATTAATAAATTGAATGTTTGTTTATGTATTTATTTTTATTAGTATTCTGGGAATTGAGCTTAAGGACCTTATGTGTGCTAGAGAAATGTCCTACCACTGAGTTGCATCCCTAGCCTTTTTTAAATCTTGTGACAGAATCTCATTACATTGGTCAGGTGTAATATACATTAAATAAGTAGATTGTCATTGCTGTTTGAACTCACTGAGAAGCCAGCTCTGGGACCAGTGTTGTCCCTTCTCCACTTCAGACCCAAGCAAGAGTCTCTAAGCGTCCTCCATGGCCTCTTTTCTGGGATGGGCTCCCACCTCTGTGTAGAGAAGGAGAGGAGCAGCAAACAACCCAAGAGTAAGAGCGTCCTCTCTTTGAGAGCGACTGGGAGGTCAACCATTCCCAACACAGGTTATTGTTATGTATCCTGTGGCATAAACGTATCTGGAGTGGGGAAAAGAAGCCACAGGTTCATCGGTGGGAGATCAGCATGGTAAGAAAGCTTAATCGGGACTTCAACTGATACCACAGCTTCCCTAGTTGGGGGTCTGCTGGATGCTGTATGTGCCTGATCTGATTATGTCATCTCCGTATATTGCTATTTCTTCTTTTCCACCTGGAAGCCTCACCTAAGGGGACACTCTTCTCCACCCAGGATTGTCAATCACGAACCCCAGGTGGCTGCCTCAGAAGGGCTTTCCAGAATGATTTCTGCAGGATGCAGAAAACTTTGATGCTGTTTTACTCTATCTATCTGCTGCTGTGTATTTATCCTTTTATTTTAGTTTGCTGTAGATTTAATGAATTCAATAATTCATAACCAAAAGCACCCCTACCCTAGACCATTCTTTGGACTGCACAGAACACAGGCTGGACTTGAATTCATTCTAGCCCGACTTTCAATTCTCCTTCCTCAGCCTCCCACATAGCTGGCATCGCAGGCCTGCACCACCGGGTTTTAAAAACAGCTGTGTGCACAGTGGACTCTGTGCGTGCCATTCACATACAGGCTTCACTTTCCTCCCATGCAAGATGCTGCTTGTATTCCTCATCGACTACTGATGTCACTGTGTGGGAAGCACTGAACATATGACCTCCCGCTGCCAGCCCTCGGTAGAGACCAAGCAACGCTATCCTCACAGGAGGGTGGGAAGTGATCATCACAGTGAATGGTGGGGTACTGCTTCCTTCCCTAGTCTGGAAACAGCAAAAGGGATAGACATCATGACACAAGCAAGAACTGTTCCCTGCGATCCTGCCGTGTCCCAGTGTCCCACAAGCTCTTCTCAGCAGTTATCCTACACATTGACGAAGTCCTGTAGAAATCAGAACTCCAAATCAGACTTTGTCCTGGAGACTCACATTGGACACAGCAGAATGGCTGGTAAGATGCAGGTCTTTGCTCTCGGGGCAGCAGAAGCATTCTTTATCCCCCATCCTCCATTCCCCATCACAGTGGGACCAAAAGAGCCCCAGCTGATACCAAGTGTGGACTAGGGGAAGAAGAACCTCACCCAGGTGAGAATTATATTTTTCATCATTACCATCGTGGTTCT
>NC_022015.1:9059508-9060705 GCF_000317375.1 Microtus ochrogaster
GTTTGTTTGCTGTTTTGTTTTTTGAGACAGAGTGTCCTACTGCTTTGGAACTTGTGGTTTTGGCTAAACCAGCTGGACAATGATTCCAGGATCTGCCTGTCTTTATCCCCAGTGCTACAGTCGCAGGCAGATGACTTCATACCCAGCTTTTCCATAGGCTCTAGGAACTAAACTCATGTTCTCCTGATTAGCAACAGGTCATTTTGAGGGAGTTGTAGCCTCAGGTAGGGATCTGCTGTACCCACTCTCTTACCTGATGGCACCCCTGGCATGTCATTGTTGCTAACGCCTGGTCATCATGACACCACCCCACTTTACACTGTTCCTGGCACTTTTATCCATCTCTTTAGTATGTCATTTATGCCATGTGACCTCAGCTTGGGACATCAGAAGAAGCTGCAGCTTGTCACTCACATACACAATATCAAGGCATTGTGTTCCAGAAAGATCTTAGTCATAACCCTATCCTTTCTCAGAACCAACCTTCTTCCCAATATATTTAAGCCTGGGCTCAGTCCCCACACTTGTGGGGTCTTCCCTTTCCATGGTGAGGAACTAGGAGCCACGTGTGTTAGTCAAAATATGCTGTAACCTTGAACCTCAGCAATGAAGGAGTCAGAACCTCATGGTCTTTCTCTCCCATCAAAATCTCCCCATGTTGGATAGTTATGTGACTGTTACATATTGCTACAAAGTTAGTGGCTTCAAACCATCTACAAACATAATCATAAGGTTACAATCTATAATGAGAATCACAGGGCTACTAAAGTCAAAGAATCAGCAGGCCTGGTTCCTTAGAAAGGCCCCTGGACAAAGCATTTTTCCCACAGCTATGGTTTGAGGATGCCCACCCATGTTCATGGCTATGAATCACATCCCCTTCACTCCATTTCATCACCAATTAGGTCCCTTTATAATAATTATCTTTTTTATCTCTGTGTGATGCAACACCTAGCAAAAGCAACTTAAAGAAAAAGTATTTACTCTGGCTTATAGGATCAGGGTACCAGTCCATCATGGTTGGAAGGCAAGGCAGATGGGGAGGCTCCATCCACACTGCAGGAGTTAGAGGCAGCTGGGGAGGCTCCATCCACACCTACAGAAGTGAGAAGCAGCTGAGGAGGCTTCATCCACACCTGCAGGAGTGTGAAGCAGCTGGGAAGATTCCATCCACACCTGCTGGAGTGTGAGGCAGCT
>NC_022015.1:9061291-9069765 GCF_000317375.1 Microtus ochrogaster
GGAAGGTTTCATCCACACCTGCTGGAGTGTGAGGCAGCTGGGAAGATTCCATCCACACCTGCTGGAGTGTGAGGCAGCTGGGAAGATTCCTCCACACCTGCTGGAGTGTGAGGCAGCTGGGGAGGCTCCATCCACACCTGTATAAGTTTGAAGCAGCAACTTCTCACATCTTGGCAGACAAGGAAGGAGGTTAGACTGGAATCCAGAGCACATATCACCTTCAAGCCTTACATACAGGGACCACTTTCCACTGGAGAGGCCGAGGTCCCAAAGGTTTCACAACCTACCTAGGCAGTGCCACCTGCATGGCACCAAATGTTTAAATACATGAGCCTGTGGAGGATAGTTCACACTTAAACCATGACCTTGTTCCATGTTATTTCAACTTAGGGGACTCATAAGGGACCACATAAATAGCATGGATCTTGCATTTTGTCCCCAGTAGGTATGACTATTTTAAAATATTCTAAAACTTTAGGAGGTGGAGCCTTGCTGTAGGAAGTAGGTCATTGGGAGCAAGTCCTTGGAATAGCTCCCGCCATCTTATTTGTCTCGTTTTTTTCTTCCCCTCTGGCTTATGAATGGCATATCATCAATTGGGGCTGTTAATTCAACCTGGATCTTGAAGTGAGAAGAAGATGCAGAGAACAGGACTGCAACAGAGAGATGACCAGCAACATTATGAAATCAAGAGATACAACTAAATTGTTGGAAGCCACTGAAATTTGGGGGATGTTTGTTAAACAGCATAAGCTCCTAGAAACTGACTAATACAGCAAGTGAAAGGATCCATTGGGTAAAGAGCTGGTCATTAAACACGACTAGGACAGATTTGTGTTATAGATAGAGGCTTATTTGAAAGTTAAACTCCTCAAGATTGATCCTATAGAATATTGTCCCTGCTCTTCCTTCTGACTCAGGAATTCTTTGTTTTGCTGGTTATGCTGGAGGTTCCAGGGGCCAGACTCAAGGTCTTATGTATGCTATGCAGGAAGCCTAGCACTGAGCTACAGGCTCAGCTCCCTGATTCAGGAGTCTGAATAAGCTCAGGCTAGAAGACGCTGAGTTTCCCAGTTCACTTAACACGCAGTCAGAGCTTCATTGTTTAAAGACTCAACCTTCGGCCTGATTCCTGGTCTTAGGAACTTTTAGAACATTTCATGGATGTGAGTGAGCCCTCTTCTCCAATGACAACAGCAAGAAACTTGGAAAATACTGAAGCTTCCTGTGAGTCTGTGGACCTGAACATGTATAGCTTCATACAGCTTCATTTAATCATGAAGCCAATCTACTTCCCACTTTACAGCTGAGCAAAATGAGGCTTAAAGACATCAAGCCACTTGTCCCCGACTGCACAGCTAGTGGGTAGAGAAGGGACATGGGAAAAAACATTTGTCTGTCTTTTTCTGACCTTAGTTGCTACCACAAACACGGCTTAAGTGAAAGATAAAGCAAAATAAGATTAAAACAGCAGACACGGGAAACAACTCAGTTGATAGAGTACTTGTTTAGCATGCAGGAAGCCCTGAATTGATCCTTAGCTCTGACTAAAGCTGTGTGGTGGTCCTTGTCCTTAATCCCAGCACTCAAGAAGTGGAGGCAGGAGGATCAGGAGGTCAAGTCAGCCTTTGTTACACAGTGAATTCCAGGCTAGCCTAGGCTACTTAAAACCTTTTTTTAAAAAAGGAACCAATGAAAAGATGTGGGGATAGCACCTATATTTCACACGGAAGTGTTGCCCTGTGGAACTCCCATGTGACAATATGACGGAAAAACAAAAATTAAGAGGGAGACACCATCTGGAGACCACACAGAGGAAACCTAAAGAGCCAATATGGAGGGTAGGTCCCCTGTTTCTGTCGTTGCCCTGCACGATACTGAAAAAAAAGTGGAAAAGAGGCTGAGACGTCTCCATGTCTATTTTGGTAGGTTTCTCCTTTCTTTCAAAGTGATAAAAGCAACAGCTTTTGTTTAAGCCCCTAAACAAACTGTTTACTCTCCTCCCTCATGTAAGGCAAAGCTGAGAAGAGTGTGGTGGCGCTCTGCGCATGGGAATGTTGTCTCAGCCTGTGCCATTAGGGATGCTATGGAGGTAGTTCATTAATTGCTGCTGACATATGTTTGTGCTGATGGTGAGCGCGCACTCTGCATCTGAACTCTCATCTGCCTGGAGAACATCTCACATGCAAATCAATCTCCTAACTTGAAGCTAAGGAAAGATCGAAAAAACAAAGGAGTCCGTAGTTCAGTTTGCCAAGTCCCAGGTTAGCTTAGCTCCATCTTCCTAACATGGGAGACTGGGCCTCTTTCAGCTATGTCTGGAGATATCTTATTTATCACAACCAGGCTGTGTGAAGGGGGTTCCTGCTGGCACTGGGTAGCTAGAGTCCAGGGACGTTACCACAGTTCACAAGACCCTCCTCCAGCAGCAAGGGATCCAGCCCCAGTAATCTGTAATGCTAAGACTGGGAAACCTGCCCTTGGCCACTGCTTCTAGTTTGATTGCCCTGCAGAGCAGGATAGGGACTTACTCAAGGTCACACAGCACCTTAGTGAGAGAATGAGATGGCAGGAGGTCTGCACTGCCAGGAGCACAGGTGATGGAGTTTGAAGGTCTGACTCCAAGTCTTGGATTTAACCCTTGCCCACTGATGAGTCCTAGGCTCTCTTAGCTCTGTGCACATCACAGTGATCATTTACAAAGCAGGGATAGATAGAGCTGTCACCCTGGCTGGCCTGGGACTGGCTTCTGTGTAGACCAGGCTGGCCTCAAACTCATAGAGATCCACCTGCTTCTGCTTCCTGTATGTTGGGATTAAAGGCGTGTGCCACCTTGCCTCACTCTCCATCAACAAACCCCTGAAGATGATCCAACAGCATGAAAAACAAACAAACAAAAAGCAATTCACCACATAGTGTTACGCAGTTCCTTTTCTATTACGTTGAAGTCTGTATTTTCTTATCAGTGGGACTGAGGGTAAACTAAAGCACATCATTGATTATAGTGATCACTGTTACAAAGCAGGCATTTTCATTTCCATTGGAACAGTCTCTGGTTTGCAACAGGCAAGTTCTGTATCAGCAAGGATGGCTTCAGTCTCACGAATTGTGGTTCAGTTACCATGACCTCTGGCAAAGGGTCAGATGGAACCTCTCTCCTCCTCTATCTCTTAGCTTCAACACCAGCTTCACCTTTAGAAACACACAGAAGGTGTAGTGAGTTGATGAATGACCTCTGTGCTCTGAAGACATCCAAGTCTGAAGCCACAGATCCAGGGCCTGGGACTTTGTATGTGAATAGGGACGCTATGGATGGGAGTAAGCTAATGCTCTTAGAACAGAAGGATTGTCTTTGGGTACCAGGGTGGCTTTTGTATTGCCCTGACGAATACTGAAGAAAAGCAATACAAGGAAGAAAGATTTATTTAAGGCCAGGCTTTCAAAAGGCTCAATGTACATTTGCTTGAGTAAAACATGGCGGCAGGAACAGACCATGCATGTGGAGAGGGTGTTCTCTCCTCATTCTTGATGGGAAGAAGGGAAAGAAAACTCTAGAATTTCTGCTTGAATGTAAGTTGCATTGTATCATCTTCTGTACCATTGATTAAAATAAGCCACATGACATGAATGAGCCAGAGACGTACATTTTCCCCCTTGGAAGTCACCTAAGTTCAGCTTCAGTGTCAGAGAGTCCATCGCCCTCTTACAAGAAACACCGGTGAGGAGGAGGAGGTGAGTTTGGGGGAGCCTTCCTCCAATGGGGTGGATTATACAATATGAACTCCTAAGCTTCTTATCTTTCTGAACTAATCTAAACGTTTCAAGGACAGAGATCAAGGTCAAGCCTTCTTATTCATGCATGGGAATCCAAAGCTCAGAGTTCCTCTTAGTGGTCTCTGTCTGAACTCTAGCTGAGGCTTGTCTAACAGTCCTCCAGTAGATAATGCTCCAATTTCATCAGAGCAGAGATCCATGTTGGACAGCAGTAGCCCATGGTGAACAAGTCATTGCAGGGATCTCTGGGGCTTCTAGACATTTTCAGCCACAATTCCCACTTAGAGCTCCTGTGTCTGTGATAAAGTACCTTCGATGGATGCTGAAAAGATACAGAAGGGGGCAGTGGGCACCCTGCAGGGTGGGCTCTTCATGTATAGAGAAACCCTGTCAGTAGGTGAGGGAAAGAACGGGGCAACTAACAGAAGGGCTAGAGAGAAGCAGTCTTCCCTGTGGGCTGAGTTCAAGTTCACATCTCTAATAGGTCTAAACCTAAACACCTGACTCAAGCAAGCTTCAAGTCAGCCAATCATGACCTTGTTTTTAAGCACGCTCCTGATCTTCATACTATGCAGCCTCCCCATGGCCACTTGGAAGGAAGTTCCTGACTCATCCATGATCTCTCCTACTTCTACTGATGACCCTTTCCTGCTCGTTCACCAGAATGCCCTCCTTGTTCTTCTGATTGCCCACTTTCCCCCCCCTGGCTTCATGTTGGAAAGGCTTCCAACTCCAGATATCTCCTCGTGGGCATCCACATGGGTCCCCCTGACACTCTTGAAACAGCAGCAGGAATGGCCATATACCCAGGGCTCACAACATATCTGCACGCTCAAAGAAGACACCGTCGCCTTCTTCTCCAACATCAATCCACAATGAGCTTTGTCATTTTCACTTATCAGAGCTAGTCCTGGGGACAGAAGAATGTACAGTGGCAGTCCTGGGGCTGGAAGGGTGACTGAGAGGGTAAGAACATTACTGTGTGAGCATGAGGCTCCGGGTTGAGATTCTAGAACACATTGAAAAGAGCTGGGCACCATTACACACGGGCCTGTAAACCAAGCCCTGTAGGGCCATAGACAGGAGGACTTGTTGACCATCAGCCAGTTCCAAATTCAATTAGAGACCTGTATCAAAGAATTAAGACAAAAAATATAAAACAGTGCATTTGGTTTCCTGCTCTGGCCTCTGCAGAGAGGTGTACAAATGCACACACACACACACACACACACAGAGAGAGAGAGAGAGAGAGAGAGAGAGAGAGAGAGAGAGAGAGAGAGAGAGAGAGAGAGAGAGAACACACGCCATGTAAGCTAACTGTGGACAGAGCTGGCAGCACTGGACTGAGTCTTGCCTGACCCCAGTGCTCAAGCTTCCTTGCTTTATACTGTGTCCTTCCACCTCAAACGGATAAAGCAACCCAGAGGAAGGGCGGGTACTCAGAGCAGTGATTCCTTCACTCCTGGTTCCCACTTTCCTGCTCTTCTGCACATTGGTTCACTCCACAGACTGCAGAATGGAGCAGGAGACACTTATTTCTCCCTGGACAATAAATCACAGGCGTTCTATCTGTCACTGGCTCGATTTTCCAAAGATTTGTTTTCTTCGGTTTAATGAATTATTGGATCACCTGGAAATTGCTCAGAATTAACCTGTGGCTGACATTAATGGATATGCAACACAAGTGTCGGGATCTCGCTCACCAGCCCAATCCATCCTTCCACGAGGCGGCCAGCTGCCTGGCACCAGGTGACTCGTTTCTTGTGATGTCCCATCTGCCTGCTTCTGAGGCCGTGGGTACAGGATCAGCCTGTCAGGAACAACCACCTCGAGCTTCCTCAACCAGGCACATAAGCAATGAAGACTGCTTGTGTCTCAGTGATATCGGTTATTTGTGTCTTTCTCCCTTATTCCACACTTAATGTGTTTACGTTGTTTGAGTCACAGTTTGCCCACCGCACTGATGAGCGAACTTGCACTTAGTGTAGTTGTTGGCTTACCTGGTCCTTCTCAGTGTCCTCACAGGAGTGTGAAGGATGCTGGCCACTCATGTTTACGTAGCAGCATCCTACCTGTTGGAAGTTACATGCTTTGTGATTGCTTTCCAACCACTTAATTCTCTATTTTCAATTTCTGAAGTGTTCGTCGGTTGACTCTCTAAATGGGGGATTGATATGCCTCTTTTTTCTTTTTCACACTTTTACATTTTTTAATTAAAATAAAATTACATCAGTTTTCCTCTCTCTTTTTCTCCCTTCCATCCCTCCCATACCTTCCCTACTTCCTTTCAAGTTCATGGCCTCTTTTTCTTTGGTATATTATTGTTGCATATCTATATGCAGTCTGCTGTGTCTGTTCAGTTTTGTTTGTATATGATTTCAGGGATGACCATTTTGTATTGCAGAACAAATGAGGGAACCCATCCCTAGGAAGACTAATTCTCTCTCTCTCTTTCAGTCATCATCAGTTGCCTGCAGGTCTTTGTTTAGTGACAGTACCTATGAGATTCCCCCTTCCATGTCTGTTAGAGTTGCCACTGTTTAGATCTTGTTTAGGCAGCCATACTATTGTGGTATCATGGTCAATGTCATGCTATAGATAGTTTAGGCTGGGAGGATCCCCCATTTCTGTCACAAGGATTTAACATTATCACCAAAGTGTGAAAGCAGTCATGTTAGGAGTGGGCCTATTGCATGCCAATAAAACTTTTTTCTATGCATCCCACTGGATCTGGTCCACAATGATAGTCAGTTAACTATGTGCTATCAACCTCATAGGGAATCCTCAGACATGTTTGGTCAACACTCACAAAAACAACTGCAGAAAGTCCAGGGTGATAAATATAACATTTATCCCATACCCTGATAACCAGGAATGCCACAGGTCTCATTTATGGGCTCATTTTTTTTTTGCATCATGAATACTGGAATCAACCCACCCCATCATCATTTTCCCCGCTGACAAGCTGTGCAACCTTGGACCAGACCTCTCCACACTGCACCCTTCTCTTCTAGCAAGGATGGCAGAAGACAGAAATTCTGAGAGCTATTTCAAAGATCGAAGGAAATACCACCAGTGGCATCAGATGAAGTCACACACACTGAGCATACCACAGAAAGAGTTGTTTGCTTCTGTTCAATTAATGTGACTTTTCTCCCACATGTGTAGTGTTTATAATCCAGAGAGACTGTCAAGTTATCAAAGACAGTAGGTGCTCTTGATTTGAGGGGTACGTGGGAAAGAGGAATTGAAGCAATTGGTAAGAAGGGAAACTTTGGGGGAGGAGTATTTAAATAAGTTTTTGATGTGAGCTGCCATTACAATATCTACTCTTTTCAGTCTATTAGACAATTAGCTGTAGGCAAAGACTGCTCTTTTATTTCCCAGCTGCCCAGACCCAAATAAACACACAGAAACTATATTAATTACAACACTGTTTGGTCAATGACTCAGGCATATTTCTAGCTAGCTCTTATATCTTAAATTAACCCATTTCTATTAATCTGTGTATTGCCACAATGTTGTGACCTACTGGTAAGGTTCCCATGGACATCTTTCTCCTTTGGCAGCTACACAGCATCTCTTTGACTCCACCACTCTCTCTCTATATATATATATATATGTCTCCCAACCTGGTTATATTCTGCCCTATCATAGGCCGAAGCAGCTTTATTCATTAACCCAATAAAAGCAACACATATACACAAGGATATCCCACATTAACTAGCTCTATGTATTTTCTTCATGGAGGTGCTAATGAGTTGATTTACATTTTACATGAGCCCTGAGTTAAGAAATTGGAGCCCATCGCCAGGTACTTTCCAGGGGTTTGGCAAGTGCTGAATGGCTCCATTCTCCTTTTGCCTTAATAATTTCATCTCTCTCTCTCTCAAAAAAAAAAAAAGGTGATGATTCAGAGTTAGGCCCGAATCAGAACATCTCAAGGACTGGATGTTTGTTGAAAGAAAAGAGCAATTCAAATGAGGTTTGCCTGGTAGAGATTCCTCAAGGATATACAAGAATGGCTGCAATTAGCATACTCATTCTTAATATATAAATGGATCCTACTGAAGTGCTGAAGTGTGCTTAAAAGCAATTTGATTACGCATCTTCATCAATTCAGGATTCTCTTTGCAGCCCTTTCTCTATACTGTTCACACTATCCAGGAGGAAGTTTTCCCCAGAGCAGAGGAAGCTAGAGACTAGCCCTGGTCTGAATGATCACAAATTACGAATGAATAGCTCTCCTAGTTCTCCCTGAGAGAAAGAACTCAAGTCAAAGTCCCAGGCCTTGTCTCATGTGATAGGACATATTATGAATAAATTCCTTCATCTTTCTTTGTTCCAGCACCCCAAACAAATGAGAAAGCACCTTATGGTTATGGATGGAGGACTTTATGTTGTTAAAACAGCAACAGCAATGCACTGAACGCCATCCTCAGCTCTCCCCTGCTATTTAACACTTAATTTGAATTCAAGATGCTGAGTGATAGGGACTTGAAAAAGCCCCTATCTGTTCTTGTTCTCTGTTCTTTAATCGTAAATGCTCATGAGTGCGTATGAACGCACAAACACACACACTTAACTTGTTTTAAATTTGTTTTGATAGGTGATTTTGGTATCATATCTAAGAATCATAATCAAAAGTCGAAAGCAAGTCCATGACAATTTATCCTTAGGTTTCTCCCAAGAGCTGTATT
>NC_022015.1:9070555-9087294 GCF_000317375.1 Microtus ochrogaster
ATCTATCTATCTATCTATCTATCTATCTATCTATCTATCTATCTGCTTATTTATAAAAGAGGAGATTGAAATTTTAATAGTAATTATATTTAATCCAAGCTTGGATTTTAGCAAATTAACATCAATCTTGTGTTTTCTAAGATATGGGATACAGGATATCTTGCCATTCACTTAAGCTGGCTGCCCTAGTAGTGCAGTTGGTTAGCGCATGGTACTCACTGGACAGTGCAAGTACACTGCTTTTCTTAGATTGAAACATCCTTGAATTCCTGGGATAATGCCCTATTATCATGACATGTCATCATTTTTTAATATCGTCAAGGGACTCAGTAGCTGTAAAATAAAGGATAACTATGCTATAATCCACAGACCCAGAGAGACTAGGTAACAAGGAGAGTTTATGGGGAGGGGCTCACCCAGGTCTCCCTGGGAAGGGGAGATAAAAGAGATTTTGTGAGCAGACTGAGGGCAGGTGGGGAAAAGAATATGAGAGATCAGATGGGGATCACTGATGGGGAGAGTGCCGAGCGGATTGCTAGGGGGTCACATTTCCTGCGAGGTGGAAGATTAGAACAATAGGCAGAAGAGGAATCGCTTAGCACTCTATGGGGAGGACCCCAGCTTAGACTTCTAGCAATAGTGAATAAGTCGTCTGAACTGGTCGTCTCGTGTGCCCAGCTTGGTGCCTAGACTAATTATCATCAGAGAGGCATCATCCAGAAACTGATGGAGGCAGATGCAAAGACCCACAGCCAAACATGAGGCAGAGTTCAGAAATCCTGTAGAGGAGGAAAAGAAAAGGAGGAGGAAGAAAAAGGAGTGTAGGAGTCAGAGGGGTCAAGGACATGGGAAGGCTCACACAATCCACTAACCTGGGCTCACGGGGACTCGTAGAAACTCAACCTACAACCAGAGAGTCTGCATGGGACTGACTTGGGCACTCTGAAGATATGTTACAGTAATGTAGTCCTAACAGTGGGAAAAGGGGTCTTCAACTCTTTTACTAGCTTTTGGCACCCTACTTTTCATACTAAGTTGTCGTGTCCAGACTTCATATATAGGGAGTTGCTTAGCCTTACTGCAACTTGATATGCCATATTTTATTGATACTTATAGGAGACCTGCCTTTTCCTGGATGGAGATGGAGGAGGAGGGGATTGGAGGGTGGAAGGGGGGAGTAGGGGGAAGGACTGAGAGGGGAGAATGAGGGGAGTCTGCAACCAGGATGTAAAATGTTTAGAAGGTTTAAAAACAAGCAATAATAAATAATAAATAAAATACTTCATTGAACATTTAAAAAATATTTCAAGGAATTCAATTTGCCAGTATTTGTTGATATAAAACCATGAGGTTGGCCCTTTCAAGAGTCCATCCTATTAATATTGCAATATACAACAGTAGGCAGCCCTACTCTCCTGCCTACATACAGCATATACTGCACTGTCAGTCTGGTTCCCAGCACCCACATCAGGCACCTCACAACAACCTGTATGTAACTCCAGGTCCTGCAGTATCTGGTGCCTTTGATCTCTGGGAGAACATACAAACACACATAAACAGGATTTTTAAAAAATTTGCTTAAAATATTTCTTTAGATGAATAAATAGTATTTATGTCTTTAACTGTGTATATATATATGTATGTACATGCACATATATATATATATATGCGTGTATATGTGTGTGTGTATAAGTGTTTGGGGGGGCTATTGTTTGAACACGAAATGTTGCCCAGAGGCTTCAGCCTTTGATCATTAGGTCTCCTTCCAGACACTGTTTTGAAAGGTTCTGGAACCTTTGGGAGGTAGAGCCTTGACAAGGAGATGGGCAACTGGAGTGTGGACCTTCAGATTGTGTAGCCTGGCCCTGTTTTGTCTTCCTTCTTTGAAGATGCAATATGAACAGCTGCCCCATGCTCTCTCCCCATCCTCCACCGCAGTCATAGACTTCAGCCCTGCTTATGCTCTGAGCCTGAATCAGACCCTCCTCCATGAAGCTGCGTGTGGTCACTGCAATGAGGAAAGCACCTGATGCAGCATGCCTGCACAGCCAAGGGATGCTGCAGAGTAGCTCAGCCTGCCCTTTGCTGCCTGCAACTTTCTCTTCTCTCACTCACCAGCTGTGTGAACACAGACAACAGCTCAGCTTCACAGCACTCCAGTTTGCTCACATGGCTAATTTAATCTTTCTCGTAGCTACTAGAAAAGAATAGATGGAATGCCCTATGGAAAAGTCTTAGCACAATACCTAGCACAAGGTAGAAAGCCTAGACTAAAGAGAGGAAAGCACCATCAGCATCGTTTTGGATTAGTAAATTGCAAAGTGCTTACTCCATGCATTTCCCCAGGGAGTTAGCTTTTTTCCAGAAAAAAAGTAATACTATTCAATGGGGGTTGTAGTCACAACCATCCAGTCACATGTATGGTGAAGACAGTTTCATCAGCTATCCAGATGTGCGAATACTGAAAGCACTGTTTCAAACAGATGTGGACACAGCATCTCAGGCTTCACAATGACTTGTAGCTCCCTGGTTTATCCCTGATGGTTTTGCCTCTCACCCAACTCTAAGGGTCTCTCAACTGAGCTGAGCATGAAGTACCTCCTGAAATCGCTAGGTGGCATGAGACCATTCTCTGGAAGAGAGCTTGGCTAAATGGCCTTTAACCACAGGCTGTAGTAATTTAAAATAAGGTCAAGTGTCTGCGTTACAGCCTAATGTCATGGCTGGATCACATCCAGGAAGAAGAACATCCAATGCACTGCCTCCTTATTTCTCTGTTTTACTCAGGAAGTGGAGCTGCATGGAGCAGGTGCTGTGCTGCATTCCAAAGCAGGAAGGACCCAAGTTCAAGGCTAGCCTGGGAAGAAGGGAAGAAGGAAGGGATGGGGGATAGAAGAAAAGGAAGTGAGGACAAAGGAAAGAATGATAGAAGGAAGAGAGGGGGCTGGGGGAGGGGAGAGAGAGAGAAGGAATAGGAGCTGGAGATGTAGCTCAGAAGTTAAAAATGCTTGCAAGGGCTGGGGTACAGCTCCCAGCATCCTCATGAGATAGCTGTAGTGATATTTTGTTTGTGTTTTAACCAATACAGATTGCCTGAAGAGCAGAGTGCAGAGCTAAGCCACTAGAGAGTAGGCAGTGGTAGCACACACCTTTAATCCCAGTAGCTACACTAGCTTGCCATAGAGACTAGGCGGTAGTGGTACACACCTTTAATTTCAGTCCTAGAAAGGGATATACAATGGGAGGATACAGCTCACAGACACAGCCTCATTCTGAGATTCCTGAAGGCAGGATCACCGAAGATCCATTGGCTTTGATTTTCTGGTCTTCAGGTTGAACCCCAATTTCTGTCTATGGGGTTTTGTTAGTGGTGCTTCAGGCCAGCTCCTCTTGGAACTTTCCACCAAGGACTATTAGCTATAAGATCGTGGATATAATTCTCCTTCTCTCTGTGCCTCCATTTCTTCATCAGTAACAGGGTGTAACAAATCTATCCTAACCCCAGGAGAGAGAGAATGTGGTCATGTGCAGCACTCTGAGAGAGTGGCTTGCATAAGGCAGGCATCACGGACAATAGTGTCATTGGTGTTGCTAGTGTGTACTGGAATCCAGAACAAGCATGTTCTTCAAAGAGCAGCTTGAGACACAGCTGAGGTGGCACAGGCCAAGGGTCTGGAACAGTGCTTGAGGAAGAGAAAACACCCCATGGAGGCTGGCTGTCAGAATATTGAGTTCACCGTGCAGTCGTTCATTTCTAAAAATATACAGCAAAGTCTGAGGGTGTCAGTCAGGGGGGACTGTTTCCACCACATGCACAGTCCTGGATTTGATCCTCAAACACAACTAAAAATACAGAGCAAATAACTGAGTAAATGGATAAATCATACATGGAGAGCTGAGGGAATGGCCAGGGGCCTCCTCTTTCTTCCTTGCAAGTCACAGAGGACCTTAACAACAGAGTTCAGCTGAGCCGTAGAATGGGCACTGCTGGCTGATTGAGAGGCCTCCAGAGCCCAAAGGATAGTTTCTTTTAGGTGTGTGCTCATGTGCCTGCACCTGCTCTAACAACACCGTGACCTTCATTCACAGCCAGATCCCAGGAATCCGGCCTTTATTGCACCACAGACCTCTCTGAAGTTGGGAATCCCACAATTCACCCTTGGAGACTGGCAGAAGCATTGCCTATCCTATTATCTAGCCATTTAATCCACAGCACACTCTGATATATCCACACACTGACATACACAGAGACTGTGCACACAGACATGCATAGTCAAATGTGTGTATGTGTGCATATGTGTGCCATGCATGTAGTTGTGCAGGTGTGTGTGTGTGTGGAGTCCAGAGGTTGATGCTGGATTTCCTCCTCAGTCACTCACTGAAGTTGGTGTGCACCAACTGGCTGGACTGGGGTAGCCTGTGAGCCTCAAGCATCGTCCAGTCTCCTATCTCCACCCCCCAAGTGCAGGGATCAAGGGTGTGCTGCTGCACCAGGCTTTTTACATGTGGCCTTGACATTAAATGCAGGTCCTTGTGTTCCCTTTACAGGCACTTCACTGGCTCAGCCATCTCCCCAGCTCCACCACTGTAACATGAGGGACTGCTTGTTGGGGTTTCTGTCCCACACAGTCACCCAGCTGTTTAGTTCCAGAGAAAATCACACAGAGAGTCTACATTAGATATAAACTGATTGGCCCATTTGCTCAGGCTTCCTATTAGCTCTCATAACTATATTAACACATTATTCTTATCTATGTTAGCCATATGGCTCAGTACCTTTTTTAGCAGGACAGGTCACATCCTGCTTCTCCGTGTCTGGACAGGAATGCGGGAAGATCTTCCTTCTTCCCAGAATACTCCTGTTCTCATTGCTCCGCCTCTACTTCCTGTCTGGTTTTCCTGCCTATACTTCCTGCTTAGCTACTGGCCAATCAGCATTTATTTAAAACATGATTGACAGAATGCAAACAATTCTCCCATACCACACCACACTCTCTTCTTAAAGTGATGTTTTTAAGGACATGAAATGGACTACAACCATTACAAAACCTCTGAGGCTTCATGTACATTATCTAAAAGAACCTTAGATGGGAAGCCACAGCAGCCCTATTGTGAGCTTTTCTTATTTTCCTAATCAGTTGTTGAAGTTCAGCTGAAGCTGATGAATGTATCTTTCCCACACTTATCACAGAGCCTTGAGTGACATCACTGGAACTTCCTTGAGTCAATGAACCCCACACTTGCTATTCTTACTCCCGTGGGAGGCTAGGGGAATCTTCCAGAATATGTTGTTTGTTTTAGGAGAGCAGATGTTCCATTCTGCCTGACATCACAGTAAGTTGATTCAGAAAGCTCAGTTTATTATCTTGTTTAAATTATGGGATTGAGCCTGACAGCGGTAGTGAACACCTTTAATCCCAGCACTCAGGAGGCAGAGGCAAGCCAATCTCTGTGAGTTTCAAGGCCAGCCTAGTCTACCCAACAAGTTCCACATCTGGCTTCATAGCTGCTTAGAAACCCTACCTTGAAAAACCAAAACCAAACAAACAAATAAAATGGTATAACGAAAAACACTCTATGTTGAAGGGAGGCCCATCTACCTGACAAGAGTGGTACCAACTGCTAACTCATTTTACTGATTCCGCAATTCAAATCAAGTACATTGGTTTACATGGCTAATGGGAAAGAACACAATTTTTGGATTAATGAGAACCACTCCTCCCTATTCCTGAAAAAGTCTCACTTCATGCCTGGATGGATGTTTTACAAACAGATTTAAAGGGATGCCGTGTTTCCGAGCAGTAAAGGGTCAGAGAGAATCTTTCCTGAATAGTTTAAAGTTATATCATGTGCACAGGTATGCAGACATGTATATTTTCCTGGAGTTACAACACTGAAATAAATAACCCTACATCTAACAGCCGAAGCCCATTTGAAATCATTTCCAGCAAGAAGGTGGCAGAAGAGACAGAGAAAGAGAAAGATGGCTGAAGACAGTGTCTCCCCCAGTCAGCTTGAAACAATTGTCTCCGGATTTCTCTTCCTCTGTCAGATCAGTGCTGATGGCTTTGCACACTCAGAAAAGCTACCATCCAAAGGTGAAACTCCAGCTTCAGCCTCCAAAGACTGGAGACAACTGTAGGATGGTCCCGCCTTAATTCCTCCTCATCTGTGGTTGCCTGCTGTTTCTCAAAATGGAGTCCTCTGCACCAATGTGAGCAATTTCCCTTAGAACAATCCCTCAAATAAATGATTGCTTTTATTCATGATTCACTTTTTCACAATATATCACGAGATCATGAATTTATTATAGCATTTGGTGCATGTACAGATTGCGTTCTGATCATAATTCCCTCCCAGCACCCTCTCTCGTCCCCCTCCCTCACTCCTTCTTTCTTCTTTCCCAATAGTCTTCCTCCCATTGTCATGTAGAGGTATGTTTTCCTGTTTGTTTTTATGTATATTAAATTCATGCTCTCTATATGAGAGAAAACATGCAATTTTTGTCTTCCTGAGCCTACCTTTCTTCCCTTAGTACAAATTTTACCCAGTTTCATAATTTCCCTCAATAGAATGACTACAGCTCTACCATGGGGTGTGTGTATACACACACAAGGTGCTTCTGCTATGGAAGGAAGAAGTGTCTGTAGAAATAACAGATGTACTGTGTGGTTTTATGTCAAGTTGATATATGCTAGAGTCATCAGAGAGGAGGGAGTCTCAATGGAGAAAATGCCTCCATAAATCCAGATGAAAGACATTTGCTCAATTAGTGATCAATGTGGTGGAGCCCCGCCTATTACTAGAGGGGCCACCCCTGGGCTGCTGGTTCTGGATTCTGTAAGAGAGCAGGCTGAGCAAGTCATGAGGAGCAAGCCAGCAAGCAGCATTCCTCCACGGTTTCTGCATCAGCTCCTGCCTCATGGTTCTTTCTTTGTTTGTTCCTGTCCTGACTTCCTTTGATGAACTGTGATTGGAAGCATAAGCAGAACAAACCCTTTCCTCCCCAAGTTGCTCTCATCATGGTGTTTCATCACAGCAACAGAAACCCTAAGACAACATGCAGCTACATACAAGGAAAAATCAAGGGAACGTTCTACACTCATCTTCACTCTTTGATTCTTGAAGCTGGGATCAGTGTTTGAGGGACAGCTTTTCTGAGAATGTAAAATTAGAAACAGATATATACATTTTCTTTCTTTCTTTCTTTCTTTCTTTCTTTCTTTCTTTCTTTCTTTCTTTCTGGGCACTTAAGCTGATTCCACCATGAGCTACTGTGGATAGAGTTACAATAACACAACATGAAGCCATCTCTAGCGTGGAACATTGATTCCTTTGGGTATAATATACCCAGGATTCCAGGAGTGACGTGGCTGGATAATGTTCTATTTTCAGTTAAAATTAATAATTCTCAGCTAACAATATGGCTCAACAAAGGAAGAGGGCAGAGAAGTCTAAAGCAAGGCTACAGATGTTTCAATACAAACTGAAACCACAGTTTGATCTGGTTGAGAAAACAAGCTCCAGGGGCCTAAAAAGAGAAAATATACCTATTGAGTAGAAAGTCCTTCTTCACCAGTGTCTTTCCACATTTGTCTCCAGGATATATTACAGAGAACACTAGAAACTTTGGTTGGATTTACACCAATAATTCTGGTCCCTGTGTGCACACCAGCTTCATACATCTACACAGCTTTTATTTGCATCTTCATGTCTTTCATGATGAGTGCTTAAGTGCATGCCTGTGTATTAACATCTGTGTCTGTCAGTGTGCTTACGCAGTATATGCCAGTATGTGCTGTGGGTTAAATGACAGGGGAGAGATGGCTTCTGCCTACCTCCAATACTGCTCTCTGTAAAATGCTCCACAGATTCCATTAAAGCAAACTCAAGTCGTTCTCAGTAGACCCCAGGGCCTGTGATGATGAGCGACATCCACAGAGGGAAAGGAAGATCCTTGTGTTTCCTTGTTCTACTGTTATGATAAAACACAACTTGGGGAGAAAAGGGGTATTTGGCTTACAGATTACAGTCTATCATGGAGGGAAGCCATGAGAAACTCAAGGCAGAAGTTTGAAGTAGAACTAACAGAGAAGCCTTGCTTACTGCTTTCCCATACCTCTGGCTTGCTCGGCTACCTCCTTATAAAGCCCAGACCCACCAGCCTAGTGGCACATTGGGCTTGGCCCTCTTATATCAGTTACCAATTAAGAAAATGCCTCACAGAAATGGGCAGAGCTCAATCTGGTCTTCTCAATTTCTCAACTGAGGTTCTCCTTTTCCAGGTATATAAAGTTGACTATCAAGATCATTACACCCAGAGTCTGTGCTGCTATTTGATACCCGATTCAGAAAAGCAAAGGTGGAGAATTCCAACTGCAAGTCTGCCCAGAAAAATCATACAATAGTTGGATACATACCTGGAGTGTATTTAACTGGAGTCATTTGTTTGCTGAATGGATATCCATTGAGAAATTATTGGAGACACAGATGTAAAAAGGTTGATTGGTGCCAGGATCCAGGCCTGAATGTCAAAACGAGCCTTAAGGAGCCATCTGTGGCTTCCAGGAAGTTATAGCATATTAGAGTACAGGAGTGACATCCTCATGTATACCTCTGCCAAGGTGTCCTGACACATGACATCTGTCTCTCACGTCTCATGAACCAACGTGACCGCATTCTGTTGAACTTGGGGATGAAACTGAGCCAATGTTAGCCTCAACTCACACTGACCACCCATTTCAGACCCCAACCAGCCTCAGCATCTTAAATGCCCTAGTGCTTGTTAGGGCATTTGGAGGATAGAAAGTCTATAACACACGAAGGCTCGTGTTAAAAGGCTTGGTACCAGTTGACCTTGGCTTTTGGGAGAGTGACTGGATTCTGAGAGAATCTGTTCTGATCAAAGACTTAGCCCTTTGATGAAGCCTTCATATAATGGCAGGACTGAGAGGTGATGGAGAGTAGGAAGTGGGAAGAAGTAGGTCCTGGGGACATACCAGTCCCTAGCCTAATCTGTCTCTGTTTTCTATTTCCCATAAGGTGTGTGTAGTAATATGAGCAGCGGGGCTGCATCCGCGGCACCCCAGCTGCCTGGCTAGCTTATGCCCCGATATAACAACACACAAACTGTATTCTTTTAAACACTGACTGGCCCATTAGTTTCAGCCTCTTAACCCCATTTCTAATAATCTATGTAGCCCACGAGGTGGCTTACCAGGGAGATTCTAGCCTATGTCCATCCTGGGTCGGAGCTTCATCATGTGTGCCTCAGAGAGCAGAGCTATCGTGTGCCCAGGAGAGGGGAGCATGGCGTCTCTCTGAGCTTACTTCCTCTTCCTCCCAGCATTCTCTTCTGTTTACTCCTCCCACCTATGTTTTAACCTATCAGAGCCAAGCAGTTTCTTTATTGCTTAACCAATGAAATCAACAGATTGATATGACACTCCCACATCAGGTGTGCAACTTTGCCATGCCCTACTGCCACAATGCCTCATGGTCTAGAGACAGAGAACCAACTGACTATGAATGAGATTATGAAACAAAGTCAATATTCACTTCTCTACAGCACTTCTCGGGATCTACTCTGGTGGGACATAGGCTGGTAGCCCAGTGCCCATTCTTAATGACTTCTTTATTGGTTAATTTAACTAGGTCTGGCTTATTGTGTAGCTAATGCATTCCAGGTTCTGTCTTGGAGCCCTGAGTATCAGGTGGTGATAGGCAGGCCACATTTCTGCCTTCATAGAGTGTACATTTTGACAAAGCACTGGGAGATAAGGCATAAGCCAAAATCAACAAGAAAGCGTGATTACTTGTTTTAGTTTAGTTACTTTTAAATTCAGTTTGAACTTTACTAATTTATCTTTAATTTATACTTTATTAATGAGAAATAGGTACTTATGAGGAAAACTGATATGAAAGGAGAGAAGGGGAGTAATTTATTGGCTGTTCAAGGCAAGATCTGGTGATATATGAAGCAAGTTTTGTATATCTGGAGGAGAGGAATTTTAGGCAGAGAGATCAAGTTCAAAGACCCTGCGGTGGGAAATTGTTTGCTAGTGTGGTTGGAGGAGAGGAAACCTGGAATTATGGATCATAGGAATGAAGCATGCCATGGGACAGGAAGGTCCCTAAGAGTTTGGCAGAATCCTGGCAAGACTGAGTTCTGGGAACAATTAGGGGCTATGGGCAGTGAGAAACAAAACCTGCATTTTCAGGCCTGCACCTCACACACAAAGCAAAAGCAAAGCGCTAGCATAGATCAGCAGCAAGCTGGGGTTACTATCCAATATCCAGGCAACTTGGCTTTAAGACAACCAAAAAACCAAATGCCAGTTGGCTACAAAGTCTGTTCCCATTGGAATCTCCGAGGTCTGTGTCCCAGTATCTGCAAACCCTTTTTCATGAGAGTGGACTTGACATTTGCAGTCAGTTAAATCTAGCAAGGCTGAGAACCCATGGGAATAACCACAAATACCCAAATTTCTGTCCTAAGGGAAACAATGAAGCCTGCTATTCTGCTCACCAGACTTGCTCTCTGTCTTCTTTACTAGCACATCTGAATTTCAAAGGAAACTAAAGCCATGTGTAGCTGATGAGTCACTCTGTGGAACCCCAAGGGATGATCTTGCACAACCCCAGGGTGTTTCAGCCCTTCTCTTCCAGCACTGCTTCCTCTTCTTGGGTTTCCTCTTCATGTTCTTCCAAGCATTCCTGTTTATGTGGAGAGAGAAAAGGAGAGGTGGGAGGAGAAAGATTCCTGCCTTTTTGTCTTGTTTCATTTTGTCTGTCTACTCTGGCATTTCACCTCAGTGAACTCTTTCTCATTGACATGACTCAGGTTCATCTCTCTGTGGCTTCTCAATGGTGGCTCCCCTCCTCTGCCCAGAGGCACACATTACATGTGCCATCTTCTGCCCTTCCAGTCCTACATCTCCTGGAGTAGCCATTAATGTAGGAAGAGAAGTCACCATGTAACACCCCCCCAAGTGGGGAACAGAAACTTGGCACAGGGGCTTTGTCTTCCCAGTCTGCCAATTGCCTCCTAAGGAATGCCACTTAAAGAGAGGCAGCTTGTTAACAACGCCTCGTGGTATGGAACAGGCCAATTCTAGCTGTGACTTGCCTGCCATGCTCTTGCTATTTCCTGGGTTGGAGGTGCTTTTGGCATGACAAATGTCGAATGTGAACATGCTCTGTATCCATCCGAGCTGCCATTACTTGGGAGAAGTCTGACTTGAAAGCACCCAGAAAAAATTGTGGGTTTGGTCTAGTCCAGTTTCAAGAGTGAGACTTGAGGGGCCACAAAGTCATTACCCCAAATTCTCCTTTACCATCTCAACACACCCATTTTCTTCACTCCATCTCAGGGTGCAAATCTGTACACATGTCACTTTTGCTTTCTATGACATACTTTGGTGCCTCAGCAGGACCACCCAAAGCTTGGAAGGTTGATGCAATCTAGAAGAGGTCAGGGATCTCCAGTCATAGTGAGCACTTGAATCCATCAATCCATTCCTGCTATTGCTTCCTGATGCCAAATGCTGTTGAAAACTGGTTCCATGAAGTTCAGATACACAACGTAAATCTAGCAGAAACTGTGGGTCTTTGAGGGGAAATAATTATACTTCCTCGTGTGTGTGTGTGTGTGTGTGTGTGTGTGTGTGTGCTTAGTCATGCAAGATTACAACTTTTGAATATTCTTGTAATCTGCCATTGCCCTGCTCCAACTTCTCCACTCTCTCCTTTGTATTTTCTGACCTTTCATCTAAACTATGGGGTTGCCCATGACTTTTATCTAACCTATGGAACTGCCCATGGTTTTTATCTTACCTATGAGACTGCTATGGTTTTTATCTAACCTATGGGACTGCCCACAGCTTTTTTCATGGTCTCGGTTTCTGTTCTGGCCTTCTTGAAGTCATACAGTCTGCATGGACTCACTTGCAGGCACCACCCATTGGCAAAATAGGGAGAATTCTGCTTCCCTTTTTGCCTGTAAAATGTAGAGACAGTCAATCCTGCTGTGTCCTATCGTTGTAACCTTGAAATTGCATGAGCTGCTCAAAGGTCTGGAGACACAGCTGATACAACCTAACCAATTGATATGTAGCAGCCACTCTCGGAACACAGATTCTGGTTTCAAGTTCCTTTGGACTCTGGGGCTCTTCTTTGAAAGTATTCAGAAGGGTAGTATAATAGTTAATACTGTTGTCATCTTATAAGGGTCTAGAATTGCCTAGGAGACAACCCACTGGACATGTCTGTGAGGGTTTCTAGATTGTTCTCATTAGGTAGAAAGTGGTGTCGCCATCCCATGAACTGAGGTCCCACACAACCCACTGAATGTGGAGAAGCCGAGCTGGTGCCACATAGAGTTTTCACCCCTATATTCTAGTGTCTTTGGTACAGCAAGGAGCTCTACCAGTAAAACCAAAACAAAACAAAACAAAAAGAAATAAGTAGAAAACGAACTGATCACCAATAGCCATTGTTAGACCCTAGATTAACCAGTGAGACCCACCTGCCCTAGGATCAGGTAACTCCCTGAGATTCTGGAAATTATAGTTTTTGGAAAAAAACAACAAAGCTTCATGGGAAAGTACGGCGGCCTGTGGGTGTTGTCCACATAATCCCTGCCAACGCCGGCATGTGTCTTTAAGCCACTCACCTGGAAAGCGTCCAGGCAGTGGTCCTGACTAAATTCCATCCTAGTCAGTATTTAAACTTTTAATAAAAGTGTATTTAAATTCAGCCAAAGCAGTAGAACTGATTTTCCTGGTAAACTCTAGGATTAACTCCGTCTGCTTCCTGACTACAGATGCCATATGACTGGCTGCCTCACCCTCCTGCCACCAAGATTTCCTCATCAGGTGGGCTGCACCCTCGGACTGTGAACCAAAGCAAACCCTTCCTTCCTTCCTTAAGTCGCTTTCGTCATGTATTTCTGTCACAGCAGTGAGAGAAGTGACAGGTGAAGTGACTGGCTGGTTTATCTCTGCAGAGCAGCCAAGCTAGTGGCCATAAGAGGACACACCTCTGGATGCACTCAGAAGGCTGACAGCGTAAATGACCTTGAGAAAACATGTCACCTTCCAGGCAGGGGAAACACCAAAGTGTGAGGAAGAGGAGAGGAAGAGATCGCTCAGTGCCATTGGAGTTCAGGTTTGCCTGGCAAAAGAGGGTTTTGAGAAGAGAGAAGTGGGGAGATGAAGGCGGGAGTCCAGAATGGGCGAGGAAAGCCATTCTGCACAGAGCTGTAGCTTCATTCTGCCAGTTACTAACACAAGCGGTTAAGAATGCCCCAGAACTCCTCCTGTCTTTTCAGGGGTGCACAGGTGCACAGTGAGGAATTTTCTAGGAGATATTATGAGTGGATGACTGCATGATGAGTGTCTATCACCCCGCTGAGCCTCAGCTTTACTATCTGCAATACGACAACAATAGTGCCCATTTTATAGAGCAGCAAGGATAAGCAAGTTGGTACATACTGAGTACTTAGAACAGTGCCTAACATGCCAGGAGTCACTTAGCATGTTACCTTCGTCATTGTTGCTATATTTTTTTATCCTCATGATGATTTTTAATTAGTAAAGGTGTATTTGGTCATTTGATTTACCCACTGACCACTTGGTGCCTCAGGGGGATTTTGATGCCTGTGTTTGCATTCATATGCCTGATCCCACAAACATCAATCAGTATGCCTTTCATTGCCCTGGGTTTCTGGGAGAAGAACAGAATGGCTACCAGTGAGGTCTGGGCACTGTTTAAGAACAAAGGTATCCAACTTGGTCAAAGAGAAGAAAATAATGGGAGAACCACACAGTAACCTGGAAGCAGGGAAGAAGGAAACATCTCCAATAGCAAGCATCACGTGTCAAACACTCAACCTGGGGGCCAGACACGTGACTCAATGGGTGAGGGCACTTGCTACTAAGCCTGTGGACCTACACTCAGGCCCTAGCACTCACATCATAGGAGAGAGAATCAGCATCTGCAAGTTGTCCCTGACTTCCTTCTCCACCCCTCTCTGTCTCTCTGTCTTTTTATTTCTGTCTCTGTATCTCTGTCTCTCTCTCTCTCCCACACACACAAATAAACACAATAAATTAATCAACATAAAAAGATAACCTGAAAAGAAAAAAGAAAAAATAACAGCCCATCCAGAGTCAGGGCCAGTCTGCAAAGGGCTCTTTAATTCATGAGTTTGGCTGTCCCGTTATCAGAGAGTCATTAGCTTAGCACTCACCTTTGCTAGGCTTCCTTTGTATTGGCGCGCATTTGAGCAATGGGCTGTTTTCACTGGCTTTAGTCAGTCCTAGGAACTGGGCATTTGCATGGCTGTTCTCACATTGAAGTATACTCTAACCTAGATGAGAGGGAGAGAAGAGACAGGTGGGAGGATGTGTGGAAGGTGGCTAAAGGGACTGCTGTCTCCCCAGGGCATGTGTTTGTAAGGGACTCTCAACCTTATAATGGCAACAATATGTTTTTCCTTTTGCATATCTCTTTGTTGGAAATAAGATCCCCAGGGGTCCTGTGAACACAGACTAGCGCTGGCTTGCTACACATGGGACTTGTGAGTGACACAGCTCAGCAGGGCATCTCATTTAGTCTAATTAAAATTCTTAATACTTTTGAAGCAGGGAGACAATACATTTATTTGGAAAACTATGAAGCCTGTCATTCTGGACCAGGGGTTTCCCAGGACATAGGATGTTCAGTGCTGAAGCTGGTACCGTGCCAGCAAATGGGAACAGTTGACCACCCCAACTGCATCTTGGGGCATCCTGTAGCTTTGCTGCCAATTTCTTACTCACTCTGAAAAAAGTTATCTTTGATAACGTGCCAAGGGTGGGCTCATACATCTACTTAGGTTCCAGAATCCCAGGCTAGGCAGTTCCTCAGACAGCTGCCGTGCAGGGCCAGTGAGCCAGTGACTAGTTGGGACCAAAGAAACAGCTGTGTCTCATTTTCTCTATGAGAAATGAATGGGAGAAGGGAGGAGATGGCCATGCAGCCCTTTGTAAATTATTGTGACATGTCAAAGGAAATGATGTTGGGGCATGTCTCCTCATATGTCTTTTCCAAAGTGTGAGAAATTCTTCACACCATTGAGAAGTAAAAGTGGCCACTTGTCTGCAGAAAACCTACAATAAGGGAAGAATTGGGTCTACAGTGCCAGCCCGCAAATCCAGGCCAGCTCTGAAGCTTGCTGCTTTGGTCCAGCAATGGAGGAGACAAAGAGAAGGGGTGGGGGAATGACGTATTTTGTACCTACCTTCTCTTGGAGCTGGAGAAGACTCACAGGTGCCCGGAATATGGGGGTACCAGGACTGTGGGAAGGCACAAACGTAGAAGCCCTGGGTCAAATGCCTTTGTTGCCACAACTAGATGGTCACGGTCATTCCAGGTAAACTTGGAAGAGTCATCTCTCCCTGAAAGTCAACCAAGCAAGGTCTCCACCAAACAGATGGGGCGGGCCTTCTGAGGTTAGCCTTCAATGTGGCAGTAGACAATTCATTCTCCAGAGCAAATTTAAAAGAACACTTTTGAGATGGTTTTCCAACCTGGCCCTAAGCGTCTGTGCTCAAGCCATGCTCTACCTCAGCCTCCCAAGTAGGCAGAACGATAGAACCTTCACCAAGTCTGGTGCATCTTTACATTTCTATGTCATGCTTTCAATATCTCTCTTTTGTCTGTGCATTTTCTTTTAGAAAGTGTGTAATGTGATATATCATGTACATATCTAATCTTTCTCACACCAAGGTTCTATTTCTGGAACTTGGTATGCATAAATACCTTTAAAGAAGATGTCAGGAAGTGTGCCAGGGCTTTAGTCATTTTGACACAGTCTAGAGGATCATGGGAAGGGAGTCTCCATGAGGATTGTCACTGTTAGGGTGGCCTGGGAGAGATCGCCTTAACTGGGTTCACTGAGGTAAGAAGACACGTTCTGAATGTGAGTGGCAGCAGTTAGTGGCCTGGGACCTGGGCTAAATGAAAAGGAGGGGAGTTGAGCACCAGGACGCAGGAATTAGCTCACTGCTCTCTGCTCTTGATTGTGGATGTGATGTGAACAGCTGCTTCAGTTCCTGCCTGTGATCTCCCTGCAATGAAGGACTGAAGCCTGGAACTGTGAGCCAAAGAAACCCCAAGATATTTTTATCACAGACCCAGAAACAAACCCAAGACATCCTCCCTACAGTATTATCTCTTCATCGTTGCCTACTATTTTAAGTTGAATCCTTGGAACTAAATGTCAGACTCGAGCACTTTTGTGATGTATTCATGCCATTAAGCAATGCACAGTAGTTACACACACTTTTGAAAACTCAGTGCAAGTGGTGTATAGGTGAGTTCTCTAGCAAGGACATATTCAGGCACAGGGGTTCTCACTGAAGGGGATGTGTTGCCACCAGTTCCTTCACATGGCCACATCCTGCTTTGCATGTTCTAGTTTCTTTATCCTTTCTCTCACTGATGAAAATGAAAGGCTGATACATTTTGATTTTATTATTATAAACTGGTGTCATTACTAGGCTATAAGCTGGATGCAATAGCTCCAAATACTCAGGTAGTTATAAAGGATTTGGGAAGAGAGAGGGTTTCTCAGATTTTGGATGTGTGAACTGGCAACTGATGATGCTTATATTGGTGTCAGTGTAAAGTTAAGCTGATGTCTATCAGGTGCCTGGAGGAACCCAGGCATAGGGTAAGTTCCCTGTAACTATCCT
>NC_022015.1:9087464-9097707 GCF_000317375.1 Microtus ochrogaster
TCTCTCTCTCTCTCTCTCTCTCTCTCTCTCACACACACACACACACACACACACACACACACACACATACTTCTATCCCTTTTTTCATTTTATTTATAAAATATTAATAATGTTTGTATTTTTATGCTATCAACACCCTAGGACTAAATACGTAGCAAGAAACAGTCTAAGGGCGGGAGGGTAACTTTGGTTACATGGTGGGGAAGGCATGGTGCCTGGGGTTTTGTCTATGTGGCCAGAGTTTGCAACATAGCTTGATATAGCTCAGGAGACCAGGAAACAGAGACACTGGGCTAACACTCCTTTCCCCACTCTATCTCTCCCCCAGCTTCCTACTTACGCTGCAGCACGAGTTCTAATTGGTCTTAATAATAAAAACCTGGAGTCAGACATGGGGTAAATGCTGAAAGATCAGAGGAGCAGAGCAGGCAGCCACTAGCTCTTACCTCTACAAAATCCTCAGGCAGAATGGGTATACTGTCTCTACAAGTCCTCACTCAGACTGAATACTGTTTCTACGGAACCTCAGACTGCACTGAGCTCCTGTCTCCTCCCACCTTATATTCCGCTCTCGGCCCAGCTGTATCACTTCCCATTTCCCCCTCCCTAATGCTGGGATTAGAGGTGGGAGCCACCACTGCTTGGTTCTGTTTCTCTTTTAGACTGACTGAATCTTGTGTAGCCCAGGGTAGCCTTGAACTCACAGAGATCTGTCTGTCTCTGTCTCCCGAGTGCTGGGATTAAAGGTGTGTGCCACCACTGCCTGACCTCTATGGCTGACTAGTGTGGCTAGCTCCACACCCTGATCTATGGGCAAGATTCATTGGTTAAAGCACAAACAAAATATCACCACATTGCTCTACCTAGTTCCCATATCTGGACAGTTCCACAGCCTTACAAAAATTCAGACAGATGAACCTATTGGGGATATGCCATAGTCAAACCCTCACACATGCCAAAGGCCATCTCCCTCCTACCAGAGTTCCTCACATTGCTGGGTGAAGAGAACCACATCTTCCAGGCGACCTGTCCTTCAGAAGCATTTCTGGTGAATTCCGAGAACAGCCAGGAGTGAGAACAACTCCAGAGTGAGTTAGAAGCCAAAGAGCTTGTTCAGACATAGAACCGCCATGCCCAGATGTCCTTTCCCTGGGTCGCGGGAGCAACTTGAAGGTGATACTTTCCAACACATCTCCAGGCGATGCTGGTCTAACTGTCTCTGCCACACAGGAAGTTCCTGGGTAGCCCATCTCCCCAGAACCAGGCTCAGGCTCTCCAGTCACATATGAAGCGGGAGAAATCAGCTCCTTCAGTGTTAGCTTGTGATGTGCTCTGTTGCTCAGGCCAGAATTTCACTGCATCCACAAAGTCAACATAAAAGGTCAAATAAGTGCGGCAAAGTGGACTCCGTTGTTATTATTATTATTATTATTATTATTAATTTATGCTTTTTTATTTACAATACTTTTTTTAACATGCCAACCCCAGTTTCCCCTCCCTCCTGCCCTCTCACCCCCTACCTTCCCCATACCCCACCTTCCACCCACTCCTCAGAGAGGGTAAGGCCTCCCCTGGGAAGTTGACTAGGACTGGCCCATCACCTTATTGAGGCAGTACGAAGCCCCCTTCCCCACCCTACCTCCGTGCCTAGGCTGAGCAAAGTATCTCTCCATAAAGAGTGGGTTCCACAAAGTCACTTCATGCATGAGTGTTAGATCCTGGTCCCATTGCCAGTAGCTCCACATACTGCCCAAGCCACACAATTGCCACCTGCATTCAGGGGGCCTAGTACAGTCCTATGCAGGTTCCCCACTCTCAGTCCGGAGTCAGTGAGCTCCCACTAGCTTGGGTCAGCTGGTTCTGTGGGTTTCCCCATCATGGTCTTGACCCCTTTGTTCATATTATCGCTCCTCCCTTTCTTCGGCTGTACTCCGGGAACTCGGCCCAGTCATTAGTCATGGATCTCTGCATGTTTCTGTTTCTGGATGTGGGTTCTGTGTCCGTATGAGGTGTCAGATTCCTTGTAACTGGAGATGCAGACAGTTGAGAGCTGCCATGTAGGTGCTGGGGTTGAATCTAGGGCCTCTAGAAGAACAGTTAGTGCTCTTAACTGCTGAGCCATGTCTCTAGCCCAGGATTCCATTCTAAGAAGTGGGTCACTGGAACAGTTCTGACACTGTGCAAACATTGCAAAGTGTGCTTAGACACTGTGGTTGTTTGAATGAGAATGACCCCCAATTGCTCATATATTTGCACGATTAGTTCCAAGTTGGTAAACTGTTTGGGAAGGATTAGAAGGTGAGGCCTTGTTGGAATAGGTGTGGCTTCTTGGAGAAGACATGTCACTAGGGGTGGGCTCTGAGGTTTCAAATGTCATGCTAGACCTATTCTCTCTCTCTCTCTCTCTCTCTGTCTCTCGCTCTTTCTTCATGGTGCCTATGAGTCTGGAGGTAAAGCTCTCACCTACTGCTCCAGCACTATGCCTGTATGATTTCTCTTTGATTATTGGCCTAACCCTCTAAAACTGTAAGCAAGCCCCCAATTAAACACTTTCTTTTATAAGAGTTGCCTGGTCATGATGTCTCCTCATAGCGACAGAACAGTAACAAAGACAGACACTGTTAAGGGATAGCCACCCATTCACCCAGGCTGTATAGATGGTGTGCATGCAAGTGACAAGACCTGCTGTGTCCAGGACCATGAGGAACTGAACTCAATGAGAGTAAATGAAGCCTGAGATCAAATAGAGAAGGGTGCAGTTTCATGTCAAGCACCATGGCGTGTGCACTTGCAGGGAACGTGGCAGATGAAACAGCTCCACACTCAGCTTCCATATAGATAAAGGCAATGTGCTCTTCGTAGCATCTTTTAGATTTGTTTCATTTATTTACTTTTTCTGTCTATGTGTGTGTGTGTCTCTGTCTGTCTGTCTGTGTGTCTGTATCTGTGTCTGTGATTGTATATGAGTACAGAGACCAGGAGAAGGCACCAGATCCCTCAGAAGTGAGTTATGGTGTTTGCAGATCACCCAGATGGTTTCCTGGATACTGGAATCTGGACTGTTCTGCTCATGATTGTGCAGCAAGCAAGTTTAAGCAAAGATGCATCCCTCCAGCCCCAGGAATGTCTTAAATGTCAAAATGAATGAGCAAGTTACCCAGTGTCCATTGCCGTCATGTGTCACATAGGGACATATGGTACACTGTGTTCATCCTGTACTTGACACCCAGGCTGCATCACCAGTGTCACCTCAAAGATGAGAGCCATGTCCTGCACTGAGACAGCGCTGGCACTGTGAATGGGAGTGTTTCACCTCCGTGAAGGTCTTCAGGGCCTCCCCTGTCTGTACAGTTCTTTGTTAAAATGTTGTTCCACGATGCAGACTGATACATCTGGCTGGTTTAGAGAATAGCAGTGCCTGGAGCGAGGTAGGTATGTTTCCTGTCCTCTGAGAGCTTCTAGTCCAGTCAGTGTTTCAATCTGAAGAGATCTCCTACCAGTGGGGCATGTCTAAGGATATGTTTTAGCAGTCTCAGTTGAGGGGTGGAAGAGACACTACCGGCCTCCGCTGAGTTAGCAGCTGAGTGTGTGATACAACACCCCACAGTGCCCCTGTCAGTCCTCAATGAGTGGGGACAATCTGGCCCCAGGTGTCAATGGTGTTGAAGCTGAGAAATTCTGGGGTTCTTTGTAAGACAGACAAGCAAAAAAAAATACAGAGGATCTAAGGAAAGTAGGGGGCTATCTCAAAATATAATATTGGGAAGTATACTAGGAAATTGTGATAACTCAGCTAAAAATAAAAGATAAGGGGATAAGGGATAGGGAGCAGAAAGAAGGATCTCAGAAAATGAAACGGTATGTTCAGAGAAACTAGCCCTGGAGAAAAGTGATGCCAAAAGTCGGTGCTGGGCTCGCACTGACGCCACCCAATCCTGCACTGTGCAGATACTAATGGACATATAATCGCAGCCCTGTCACAGGGCAAATACTCCCCTTGTCCTTGAGTCTTGGATGTGGCAAAGGTAGCCTAGAGAGGCTCAACAGCTGGCCTGAAGTCACATAGCTGATACATGGAGGGGTTACCATTCGAATGGGGCATTCTTGAGCCAGAGTCCATACCTTAGCTCTTTTATAAGACACAGGAGAGGAGGGTAGAGGACAGAGGACTGTGGGCTGATGGAAGGGACCATGCAAGCCACACAGGTGAGTTCAGCATGGTGCGATGGCAGTGGGGTGTGCCTGGAAGCTTTAGGAGCTGAGACTAGCAGAGATCAGGCAGAGCCTAGAATAAGAAAGAATCGAGGTGCAGAGGCGCTCTGTAGTCTGACCTCAGGAGAAACCCTGCTTGGTTCTTCTGTGTTAAACGGAAAGTGTGCAGGGGGTAAAGAGGGAAGATGATTTGAGTTTCTCCACCAACTCCCCCCAGCCCCTCCCTCCAGGGGTGAACAGGTCCTTTAGCAGCAGGGATAAAATTAGAAGAAAGTGGAAAAAACAGACTTCATGGTGGCATTTCCTAGGCCCTCCTCTGGGGCAGACCCCCAAGTATCTCCTAGCTGGCTTTTGTGGTCAGCTTTAAAATCACAGAATTGCTTAGTACTAGAAAAATACAGTTATTAGCTGTGATTATAGGGGAATCCGATTGAGCCGTGAATGTGATCTGCCTGTCTTGTCCTAACTGGCAATTTCAAATTGCCTCCTTTCCCCCAAAAGTTTCAGCAGAGGAGGAACCCAACTTGTAAGCAGATCCACATTGTTTGTTTGTTATTTTAAAAACAAATCAAACGGAAATTGATCTGCTTCCTCGGGAACACCCGTGGCTGCCAAATGGCCTGGCTCTCCTGCAGGTTTTTGTGGGAACACCAACCGTTAGCCATCATGGCTTCAATTTGAATAATCAGAGCACTAATTACAAGCCTCTCTTGGCATCACCCTCACCAGCAGCTAGCATCCTTCACCACTAAGTGGGGTGTGAAGCAAGGTGATGCTGGCTGGACCCGTTTTCTTGAGAACAAGCTGGGAGACTGCTCTCAACTTAGAGGTGATTCCCACCCACTGAGATACTCCTTCCTTCTCAACAAATGCTCCATTCAGGACCTGAGGTGTTCAGATGCTTCTCAGAAGCACTCCCATGTTAATGTGTGAGCCAGACATGGGCATCTAAGGTGCACTGTGTTTTCATGGTCACTGGGAAATCAAGAAAAGCACAAAACAGCTCATTTTCCTGCTGCTGAGACAGAATGTCTGACTAAAGCAACTTAAGGAAAGAGTGGCTTATTTTGGTTCACAGTGTGAGGACATGGCCTATCATGGCAGAAAAGCCATGCAGGAGACAACCTGTCACATTGCACCCACAGTCAGAAATCAGCTCACTTCCTCCTCTTTATGTGGTCTAAAAGACACCAGCCTAAGGTTGATGTCACTCACATTTATGGTACTCTTACCACTCAAATTCACCAGATTAAGATCATCCCTCACCCCTGATTTTCAAAATATATAAAGAAGTCAAGAAACTAGATATCAACAAACCAAATAATCCAGCCTAAAAATGGGGTACAGATCCAAACAAAGGAATCTTGACAGAAGAATCTCAAATGACTGAGAAACACTTGAGGACCTCTTCAACGTCCTTAGCTACCAGGGAAATGCAAATCAAAAACACCATGAGATCTCATCTCAAACCTATCAGAATGGCCAAGATCAAAAACCCAAGGGACAGCTTATGTTGGAGAGGATGTGGAGTAAGGAGAACACACCTCCATGGCTGGTGGGAGTGCAAACTTGTTCAGTCACTTTGAAAGTCAGTGTAGTGGTTTCTCAGGAAACTTGGAATCAATCTACTTCAGAACCCAGTTATATCACTCTTGGGCATATACCCAAAAGATACGCAATTATACCACAAGGACACTTGCTCAACTATGTTCAGAGGAGTTTTATTTGTAATAGCCAGAACTTGGAAACTACCTAGAAGTCCCTCAACTGAGGAATGGATAAATGAAATGTGGTACATTTATACAATGACATATTACTCAGCTGTTAAAAACAAGGACACCAGGAAATTTGAAGGCAAATGGATGGAACTAGAAATTATCCTGAGTGAGTTAACTCAGACCAAGAAAGACAAAATGGCAAGTAATAAGTGAATATTCACTGTTAAATAAATGCTAACTATGGTATGATCCACAGACCCAGAGAGATTGGGTAACAAGGAGGGCTTGTGGGGGTATGCCAAGATCGCTCTGGGAAGAGAAAACAGAAGAGATTTGTTGAGTGGAGTGAGGATGAGTGGGGATAGAAAATGAGCAATCAGGTGGAAGGGATAGGGTGGGGACAGGACTGAAAGAGACTAGTGGATAGGGGGACATTTCAGGGTCGGCTAAAACCCCATGTCAGGGAATCTCACAGGAATCTACAAGGATGACCCCAGCTAAGATTCGTAGCCATAGTGGAGACATAGCCTGAACTGGCCACCCCCTGTAAATAGATTGGTGCCTAGCCCAGTTGTCATCAGAAAGGAGCTGTCCAGCAACTGATGGAAACAGATGCAGAGATTCACATCCAAACATTAGGCGGAGTTCAGGGAATCCTATAGAAGAGGTGGAGAAAGGATTGCAAGAGTCAGAGGGGTCAAGAACACCACAAGAAAACTCAAAATTAACTAAGCTGGCATAATAGGGGCTCACAGAGACTGAACTGACAACCAGGGAGCCTACATGGGACTGACCTAGGCCCTCTGTATATATGTGATGATTGTGTAGCTTGGTCTTCTTGTGGGACTCCTAACAGTGGCATCTGGGACTGCCTCTGGCTCTTTTGCTGGCTTTGGGACTCTTTAATACCTGAGAGGTGTTTAGTCTTACTGCAACCTCAAATGCCATGTTTGTTGACATCCATGGGAGACCTGCCATGTTCTGAATAGAAAAGGAGGAGAAATGTAAGGGGAGTAGAAAGAAGGTTGGGGGAGGGGCTGGGAGGAGGGAAAGGAGGGGGAAAGGAGGCCAGGATGTAAAATGAATAAGTAAGTAAGCAAGCAAGTAAACAAATAGATAGATAAATAAGTAAATAAATTCGAAAAAAGATAAGCCTTAACAGATGTGCCTAGAGGCTAACTAGACTAGATAATCCTTCACAGTAGTATCTGGAGGCTAACCTAGTCTAGATAATCCCACATGGGTTACCTGGAGGCTTGTTGCTGAGTAATTCCACATCCTGTCAAGTTGACAATATTAGTCGCCGTGCCAAGCAATGCAGTCTGCAGAGGATTCTTGGAAATGCAGCCCAGAATGACAAGAATGGTGCAGATCTGCAAAGACCTAGAGGGCAGAAATGCTAGAAAAGACACAGGGCCAAACTGGGAGGGCAGATGTCAGGGCTGTGACTAGAGAGAGCAGAAGCGTTGGGAGGTCCAATTCCCAGTTTGCAGCCACAGCCATGGGCATGTCTTCTTCAGGGAGGCAGACACCCAACAATGCTTCAAGAAGGGAAAGCAGGATCAGACACTGTCTTCGCTTGTGTGAGACTTTACACAACAAGGGACCAGGCTTATGGTAGGAGAACCAGCAAGTTCACCAGGCTGCAGGAAGGTTTGTAAGAAGCACTTGTCAAGGGGAGAAAGACCTAGGTGTGCTTTGACACTGGAGGCATGTTGCTGTGCTGAACACCAGTGTCTACATACCTCCCCTAGCCTCCTCTTCCCAGTAGCCTGTTCTTCACTCAGAGTGTTCTAAGCACCTGCTTACTGAGCACATGCAGAGGTCTCTCTAAACTCCTTATTCACTGGTGTGCTGATAACAAGAAGCTCAATAAAACCTATCACAATTTCTAGAAAGGCTGTCATACTCATACAGATATCAACAGTTGAGAACTGGGGTGATGATGCACTTGTGTGGTTCTTTGAATGAGATTGACCCCCATAAGCTCATAGGGAGTGACACTACAAGGAGGTGTGGCTTTGTTGCAAGAGGTATGGCCTTGTTGGAGGAAGTATCACTGTGGAGGTGGGCTTTGAAATCTCATATATGCTCAAGCCATGCCCAGTGTCTTAGACCAATTCCTGTTGCCTGCCAGTCAAGATGTAGAATCTCAGTTCCCTCTCCAGCAGCATGTCTGCCTACATGCCACCATGTCACACCATGGTGATAATGGACTAAACCTCTGAAGTGTAACCTGCCCCAACTAAATGTTTTTCCTTTATAAGAGTTGCTGTGGTCATGGTGTCTCTTCACAGCAACAGAAACCCTAAGACAACTTACTTTGTTTGATCCCCAGACCCTGCATAAAAACTCAGCCATTCTAGCTCTAGGGAAAAAGACAGGCAGAATTTTGGGCTCAATGGCCAGCAATCTTACCCAAATTGGAAACCTGAAGCCAGGGAGAGAGCCTGCTCAAAACACAAGGTGAACAGATTCTGAGAAACTATGCCACAATTTGTCCCCGGTCTATACGTCAAAAGAGAGAGAGAGAGAGAGAGAGAGAGAGAGAGAGAGAGAGAGAGAGAGAGAGAGAGAGAATAGTAATTGAGAGCACTGGTTTGGCCTTATGTCTGGGTCCCAAAGACCTTACACATTCTCCTAAGGAATGGTATAACTAACGCCCTGAAAGTTTGCTTGTTCATGCTGTTTACTTCTGTCTTCCTCCAAAAAAATATATAACATCGTCAGGGGTCTGTAGACTCCTGTGCCCTCTTACCAGAGCAACTGTGTCTATTCTTTGGCCAGGAAACCCTTACTGTCTGTGTTCTTGGCATAAGTCCCTAACTCTAAGCACTGGTGCAAGGACAACACTCTAAGGGTGTGCATGTCCCAGTCATCTGTGCCACCTCCATGTTGTGTGTGTGTGTATGCTTGTGGGCACACTTGTGGTTGGGTGAGCACACAAATTGGTGTGTGTGAAAGAAGAGCGCTAAAATAGATGTCGGGACTCATTCACAACCGCATCCATATTACTCAGGGAGGCAGGTCTCTCAAAGCTTACTGATATGGATAGTTTTGTTCTGGGGAATCGTCTGACTCCACCTTCTAAGGCTGGAATTACAGGTGAGCCACCACACCCACCTGTGCTGGGTCTTTCTACATGCAGGGGAAGCATGTCAACTGCTGAGCCACCTTGCCAGCCCCTTGTTTTGTTTTGTTTTATGAGACAGGGTCTCGCTGTATATCCTAGACTTGCCTGCAACTCTGGATCCTCTTGTCTCAGTATCCCAAACCCTGGGGTTAAAGGTGTGCAAATCCACACCCAATTCTTCCTGCTCACTTTTTGTGTGAAGACAGGCTACCATTGTGGAGCCAAATGAGGTCATGAAATAGACCCAGGAACCAGGGAGGCTCTTCACACAATGCAACAGCTTTTTGTTTCCAATGTGGACAGGGTCCTGGTGGCCTGAATTTCAGCCCAGCTCATCTCTAGTTATATATGGCTGGGGCAGAAGCATGTTTCCTAAGGGCTAGTTGGTTCCTTTCTAGAATGGAAGACGATCGTACCCTCCTGGGCTTTAGAAGGTGATTAAGTAGGGTGTACGCTGGAGCCAGACTCCCTGTTTTGGTAAACAGGCTATGAGCTGACTAGGTCTGGATAATCTGGGAGCCCCAGGGGACTCATTTAGCAGGGCCCGGCCCTCCTTTGAGGGATGTGGATGACCTAGTGAGGGAGTGTGTAGGAAAACCCCTCTGCCTCATGTGTGAGTCTAAAGAAACCTCTAACATAGCTCAGAAAAGAAGGCTCTGAAATCTAAACCTTTGAGCCAGTCACAGGCATCTTTGAGATACAAAACAACTTAGGGAAACTGAACTTGGCCAACTTTTGCCTGAGCTCATGAAGCGGTTTGAAGAGAAGCTTTGCTGCCTTCAGCTAAGTAACTGATAGGTTATATTCCAGAGAGTGGTCCGACCTGGACAAACAGGAACAACATAAGGCCAAAAACTTCGCCTGTGACTGCTGGCCTCATTTTTTTTAAAGGACTGAACTTGGGTCCTTTGACTTCTTCATCAATAGCTGCTGGCTAGGAGTGGATACTCTGGGGACCTCGATTGTACCCAGTGTCCAGGTCTTCACCCACCAGGCATATGCAAGCAGACAACATATTTACTGTGAGGTCCCCTGGAGCTGGCACATATACATGAGAGTTGTATCACTTGCCCACCCATAGCATGAAATACTCTGTATCATCAATTAGAACTAATCTTATACAACAGACCAAAGAAAGCTGTAATGGCTGTAATGGGCCAAATTGTATGTCTTTGATAAA
>NC_022015.1:9097879-9100861 GCF_000317375.1 Microtus ochrogaster
TAGGTTGATGTCTTGTTTGGTCACCAAGGAGTCCTTTATAGAAGGAGCAGACCTAAGAAAGAGACATGGAATGGAGGTCACGTGACAGTGACAGAGACTGTAACTATGCAGCCACAAGCCAAGAAATAGAACCATCAATAACCAACGGGAAGGACCCAAGAAGGGTCCCCTCATTCTGATAGTGTAGAACTATGTAAGGGTTCTAGTCTGGGGTGGCCTAATCATTTCTGAATCACTTTGGTTGTGATGACAGTCTGCAGGGTACAGTGGGGAGACGCACTCTCTGGATTACAGGGTCCAACAGTGGAGCTTTCAACCCCGTGGCATGCATGCAGCTCAGCAGACGATATTAGCTGCGGTGGTGTACCAGGCCCAGGCACTATGGCCTACCAGTGCCTTGACTGTGATGTCTATCCTCTGAAACTCTCTGACATTACATCCACCTGGCTTGTGGTGCCTTGTTCCCACTGTGTCCTGGCCGTGAACACCTAAGCCACTCTCTTTGGATTGTCAAACAAGAAAGCAATCAAGACAATTATGATCCCACCCACACTGAAACCCCAACTGTGTCATTTCCAGTGACAGAAAGGACACACAACAGATCAGTAAGGGACTTAGCACTGAGTGACAGAACTGCGGATCTTGTGTTCATTTTCCTAGTGTGTGTCATTGTCAGTTTCCAAAGAAAACAGATCTGAGTAGCCTAGAAGATTGGCTTGATGGGTGATTATTGCCTACTGGACGTGTTGGAATGCCAGCCACTATTTCCTCCTCCTGGATAATGGCAGCAGCCTCTGGGCTGGCTTTCCTGCTCTTTACATGTCTTATCCCAGTTCTCTCTCTTTTTATAAATGTGTATAGATGTGTGCACATGTGCATAGAGGTTCTTGAGGAGGTCAAAGAACATCAGATGCCCTGGAGCCAGGGTTACAGGTGGTTGTGAGCCATTGGCTGCCTGGAACAGAACTCAGGTCCTCTGGAAAGGCAGTGAGCACCTTTTACTGCTAAGTCATCACCCCAGTCCAGTCCCAGCCTGTTCTCAATACAAAAAAGTCTCTCTTGGAGCAGGCACTAATGGGCAATCAGTTGTATAAACATAGATTTACCTCAGAAACATGTAACTTCCATCCCAAGTAAATAGCAGAAATAATTGGAAATAGGTTCAAAGAAACCCTCACAAACCACCCCTAGTGTTACAAAGGCTGAAGAGGGACCTAAAGTTTATCACCAGATGAATGAATAAAGAGAATACAGCATATCTATGTAACAGAATAGTATTCAACCATATAAAGAAGCAGACTGATAGGTACTGCACTGTGGGTAAACCAAACAAAAACATTAAAAGGACATGTGTAGAATGGTTCATATATAATATATAACCACTAAAAACTGGAAAATCCAGAAAGTGATGGGGTGGGGAGGGAAGGTATGAAGGAAGAAGGAAGGAAGGAAGGGAGAAGGAAGAAGAGAGGAAGGAAGGGAGGGAGGGAGAGAGGGAGAGAGGGAGGGAAGAAGGAAGGAAGGAAGGAAGGAAGGAAGGAAGGAAGGAAGGAAGGAAGGAAATAGGGAAGGTAAGCAGATGAAGGGTTGGGGACCAGGGAGAGCTTCTTGCTGGGTTCAGGGTTTCTTTCTGTGATGGTGACAATGTCCAGGAACTGGGGAGACATGAGTTGTGGGTGATTAAACAGTACCAAGCTGTGCACCTCAAAATAGGTGGTTTTATGTTAGGTGAGTCTCACATCTGTGTTTTACTTTCAGGGGAGATTTAAAGAAACAGGGTCTCATACTATAGCCCAGGCTGTCCTCTAACTCGTGACCATCCTCCTGTCTCAGTCTCAGAAATGCTGGAATTAAAGCAGAAGCCACCATGCCTGGCTTTGATCTCCATTTCCAAAACTGAGCATCAGTGTATACTACCTGATTACATTTTCTGTTTCTTTCCTCTAAAGTTAGGTTAAGACACAAGGCCACCAAGTGAGTTCCTGGGGGTCTGGTTGCTGCCAGCTTCTTGTCACACCCCGTGTAACTCTCAGCACTACAATGGCCTCCAGCTCCTTCCTGCCTTGGGGCCTTTATTCTTATTCATTCTTTCTCTGGGATGTTCTTTCAGTCATTTCCCCATTGAGTCCATGACATCTTCTAGTGTCACCCCTTTGTGGAGACTCTGACTCTGTCACCAGTGTCACCTGACTGTCTTGTTGTTCCTGACCAGAGCTCTCTTATCCTAACTGTTCTTATTATGCGCAATTATTCCCCAAACCTGTGCTTTTTAATTTTGGGTTTGTTTGTTTGTGTCTTTTGCAGTTGAGGTGAAATTTATATGGCATAAAATCATTTCAAGTGTGCATTTCGTACACCTTACTTTACTCCTGATGTTATACAACCATCACTTCTATCCAGTTCCAAGGCATCTGTGCACTTGAGAAAACCCAACTCCATTCTGCAACCACCCCTGACAACTCCCGTCATTTCTGGCCTCCTCCACAGATCTGCCTATTTTGGATATTTTCATGCAAATGGCACTGCATGACCTTTGGCCTCTGTACTCGCTTATTTCTCTTGCATACTGTTCTCCGGGTTCATCCATCTAGTAATATTTGTCCCAACATCACTCCTTTTTCCAACCACACAATAATTCATGGTCTCTTAGTTAGCTAGTGAATATTTGAGTTGTCTCCATTTCTTGGGTTCTCACGGACAGTGCTTGTGATCACTTGTGGCCACTGTTGTGAACACCTGCTTTCTACACGTTGGTCATGTGATCCTATAGCTTACTAATGAGATGCTACTCCATTCTTTGTGATTTACTCATATTTGTAACATCTCATCTTCTAGAATATTAACTGTTTACTGTCTTAGTCCCAGCATCCAGAAGATAGACTAGCACATAGTAGGTCTTCAATGGCTTCTTCTTTGAGTGTGTACATGTGCTTGCAAGCAAGTGTGTGTGTGTGTGTGTGTGTGTGTGTGTGTGTGTGTGTG
>NC_022015.1:9101367-9123357 GCF_000317375.1 Microtus ochrogaster
GGAGTGGGGGGAGGGGGAGAGGAGTGGGGAGAGGGGGAGACAAGTGGGGAGAGGGGGAGAGGAGTGGGAGGAGGAGGAGAAAAATGGGAGGCCGGGAGGAGGCAGAAATTGATTCAAAAAAAATAAATAAATAAATTTTAAAAAAAGAATTAATAAGAAAAAAAAGCTACGAATGGTTGTGAGCAGCCACTGAGTCCTTGGAATCAAACTCGGACCATCTGCAAGAGTAGCAAGTGCTGTTAACTACTGAGTTGTCTCTCCAACCACTTTTTTATTTGTTTGTTTTCATTTTGTGTGCATGTGTATGCCACTGTGGGAGGGTCTAGGGAGGCCGGAAGAGATTGTCAGATCCCCTGAGCTGGAGGTGTAGGTTAGAAGCCACCTGATGTGTGCACCGGGATCCAAACTCAGGTCCTTTTTAAGAGTAGAAGCCACTCTTTACTATTGAGCTATCTCTCCAACCCTTTATCTTATTTTTTTTGAAACAGGATTTTTACTGAACTCAGAGTTCACCAGTCTATATAGGCTGGCAAGCAACAGTCAGTTTTCTGGAACTTTCTGTTTCTGCATATCAGGACTGGGATGAGAGGCTTATTTTGCTCCTTTGGTTTGGGATCCACATTCGGTCCTCCTGTTTGGACAGCAAGCAGTTCACTACCCGAGCTGTCTTCCTAGGTGCCTGCAATCAGCACTTCTGACATAAACATAGCAGCCAGGGCCTTCAGGCTTTATCTGGGTGTGTATTCCAGACTGTGCTTTAGAGTAATGGCTTCTTTCCTAAGACACCTTCCACGGTGTGTCCTTCCATGTTAACCCAGGCAGGTGAAGCTCATCCCCAGCTCTTTCAAACAAAGCTCTGTCAGTGTAGGTGAGTCACAGAGGACTCAGGAGAAAAGCTTGCCAGGCTGTGGATGCCACACCCCAGAGAATGACCACCTATGAGAGAGCCTTACCCCAAGAAGCCCCCACTCCACTTAGCCTTCTCTTGTCACCCTGAGCAAGGACAGCCTCCCTGAGTCCAGGACAAGAGCAGCTTTGGCAGCCAGGGATGTCACAGATAATATTCACCCTGGGGAAGCTAATCTCCTGGTGTCTGAGGACAGACTTCCTGGCTCCAGGACCAGAATTAGAGCTGGGCTAATAAGGGCCCATGAGTCTGGTGAGGAAACACATCCCTCAGCCCAATTCTTCTCTAATACAGTGTAAATGGCATCAAGGGAAGGAAAGGAGCAAAATCAAAGGGACAGGAACTCTGCAATCGTGTGTCTGCTGTCACCCTTTCTCTTGGTGCTGTCTCTTCCTTCTACTTCTGCATGTCTACACACACACAAATGCACACACTTGTACACATACAAGCATGCACACTTGCAAGTTTAAATCTAGAAGCCACATGTAAGAGAAAACATGTGCTGGTTACCTTTCTAAGTTTGGCTTATTTCACTTGGCACAATCATTTTCAGTTCCGTGCTGTGGAGCTACTGCACCTCTGTATTTAGGTTGGGGTGGGGCCGGCTGCCAGTTTGCAGCCCAGTGGCAATATCCTTCCCAAGACCCCTCACCTGCATCATTGTCTTTCCATGTCAAGATTTCATTTTTCTTTACTGTTGCATACAACTCCTGTGTACACACACACACTCAGGTGGTTTGAAAGAAAATGGCCCATAAAGAGAGTGGTAATACTGGGAGGCATGGCTTTGTTAGAGTGGGTGTGGCCTAACTGGAGGAAGTGTGTCACTGTGGAGGCAAGCTTTGAGGTCTCATATATGCTCAAGCCACACTCAGTATCTCCAACCACTTCATGTTGCCTGTGAGTCAAGATGTAAGGATTCTCAGCTCCTTCTCCAGAACCATGTCTGCCTGAATGCTACCATGTCGTTGCCATGGTCATTGTGTCTCCTTACAGCAACAGCAGTAGAAACCCTAAGATAGAAGTTGGTACCAGAGATGGAGGTACTGTTGTGATAGGCCTGACAATTTCTTTGTTTGGAGGAATTAGACTTTGGTACTTTGTTAGGAAAGCAGTGGAATAGTTTAAGCACTGCTTAATGGGCTATATTAGTAGAAGGATGGAAGACCATTGTGCCAAGAATGATTTGAACTATGGGGGAATGGCACAAGAAGTTTCAGAGGAGATGAATTTTAGTATGTTGCCTAGAGATCTTTCTTGTGATATTTTGGTGAAGAAAGTGACTGATTTTTGCCCTTGTCTGAAGAGTCTGCCTAAGGCTAAAGTTAAAAGATTTGGATGAATTCCATTGGGAGAGGAAATATCTAAACAGCATAGTATATAAACTCTGTCATGTGGTTACTAGTGTTCATGCTCACGAAGATTTACAATGAAAAGGAGAAAACTGAACAAGGAAAACAATTTGAGGAGAAAAGGAGCACCAGAAAGTGGGATGGAGCCAAGTCCTGTGTTGAAAGAGGTAACTGGATTAAGAAATGGAATAAAGGGAGTGGTGACCTCCGGGCAAGATCCCACCCAGCTAAACATTTCTAACCTGTGAAAAGGAATTGAAGAAAAGCTTAGATCCAGGTGTGGTGATACATGCCTTTAATCCCAACACTAGGAAAGCAGAGGCTGGGAGATCTCTGAGTTTGAGGCCAGCCTGGTCTGCCGAAGAGTGGAGCCAGCCCAAGAGAGAGAAGTGTGCTACAGTCAGCAAAGATAAAAGGAGTTGGACATTTGAAGAGTGTTTTGACATCAGACAAAGAGATGCAGAGTTTGGAGTTTGCCCAACTGGTTTTTTGGTCTTGCTTTGGTCCAGTATTTCCTCACTATGCTCCCTTCCCTACATTTTGGAATGGTACTGCATATCCTGTGCCATTCTATGTTGGAAGTAGGTGATTTTGATTTTGATTTTACAGGGAATTACTTTTAAGAGATTGCGTGAATCTCAGAAGAGACTTTGAACTTTAGGCATTTAAATAAATTTGAGACTTTTATCAACTATGGGGACTTTTGGCATTAGACTGAATGTATTTTTGCATTATGATATGGCTACAAGCCTTTGGGGGTCAGAGAGTAGAATGTAGTGGTTTAAAAGAAAATGGCCCTCAAAGGGAGTGGCAATATTGTGACGTGTAGCGTTGTTGGAATAGGTGTGGCTTTGTTAGATGAAATGTGTCACTGTGAAAACAGGCTTTGAGGTCTCATATGTGCTCAAGCCACACCAAGTATCTCAGACCACTTCCTGTTGCCTATGAGTGAAGATATAAGGACACTCAGCTCCTTTTCCACCACCATGTCTGCCTGCATGCCACCATGTCACATTGTGATAATGGACTAAACCTCTGAAAATATAAACCATCCCAATTAAACGTTCTTTATAACAGTTGCCATGGTCATGGTGTCTCTTTACAGCAATAGAAACACTAACTAAGACATCACTATGCTTTCTTTACCCATCCATCTATTGATAGAAATATAGGCTGCCTCCCAAACTTGACTGTTGTGAACAGTGCAGCAATAAACATGATGTGCAAGTATTTCCTGGTAAACTGGCATAGAGTCCGGTAGGTATATGCCCAGGTGTTGCATCATTGGGTCACATGGGTCTGTTGTCAGTGTGGGAGGAACCACCACACTGATTTCCTCCACCCTAGCCAACACTCCACCTATAGTAAGTCTTCTCATTTCTCCACATGCTTGCTAGCATTTCTGTTATCTGCTTTCTTGACAATGGCCTTGCTGTCTGAGGTGAGCTGGACTCTCAGTTCTAATCTGTATCTCCCTGAAAGCTAAGGACACATTTCCCATGTATTTACAGACCATTTGCATTTCTGTTTTCAATACTGTCTATTCAGTTCATTGGCCAATACAGAATAGAAGTTTGGGGCTCTCAGCCTTTACTTTCTACAGTTTTTTTTTTTTTAATTCTAGCTATTGATGCCAGTTTCCTCATAGCTGGCAGACTTTCTCCTGTTCTTCAGGTTGCCCCCACTCTTATGATTTCCTTTAATGATGCACACAGCACCTTTAAAAGAACTCAAGGATACTTTATTCTTCAGGGACATCTTGAAAAGGTCCATAGACGTTTGGAGGCCAAAGAGAGCAGAATTAGTTCTTCAGCCCTTCCGTTAATTAACTGTGTGACTTTGGACCAATTCTTATATGTCTCTGAACCTCAGGTTTCTTTTCTTATACAATGGGAATCTCAAAAACATAAGCAGCTCATGGAAAAGACACACATTTGTGCACCTACCTTCTGTGGATCCAGTAAGCCTCCTTAATGTTCCATTACCAAGGACCTATGTGTCAGGAGAGAAGAGAGCCAATGATTCAGCAAACATGGACATTCTAGAGAGTCATGGTGGCCTTCCTGTCAGAACTGTCTCTTACAAAGGGCCAACTGGATGTGTTTCACGATACTTTAAAAGAAGTCACAAAGGATGGCGTGTAACGCAGAAGTCTTTGAAATACCCATTAGCACAAACCGTTAAGGAAAAGGCAGAGAGAGCCCAGAATTACTCAGCAGCTCCATCCCGGGCGGACACACTTTAATCTAGCTTTTAAATTTTTAATTATATTAATCTAATTTTAGACATTAATGAGATTGTGGCGCATAGTATCTATTTCCATTTTAGGTTGTTTTCCTTCCTTCTCGGTCACCCGGTCTCTCAAACAGCACAGGGTGCTGGAAGTGGGGGGGGGGCAACTTCTTCAGAAGGCTGGCCATTGCTTCCCAGCATGCATCTACCTGGATACTTCTAGAATGGTCCATGAACTTTGTTAGAGAGGCAGTTGCAGCCCTGGCCATGCTGAATCAGAGGATGTACTGACAGAACAGTCTGGATGGCTTTTATCCCTTTGTGTTTTTGAAGAACAGCCTTCAGGATCCCTCCAGACTCTGGGTGATCCCTCCGTGACTGTGACTGCTCCAGGAATCCTCAGAGCTGTGGTGGGATGCTATATTCTGAGCAGAGCAACCATTACTGAGTTCATCAAAGCAGCTGTGCATCCTCAGAACATACTCAAGATGGGGCCTGCTGAGACCCTCTTAGAGAAGAAGAAGGTGCAGAGGGTCATCCAACCCTCACCTGAGATTCCAGCCACTACCCTGGCTCCTTCCTAACAACTATCCACCGTTCTGTCTGAGATGTATGTGACTTTTGGGTCTGCTCGAGTGAATGTAGCATGGACTGTTCACCGAAGTGGGGGGACTCCATCTGTGCAGCCACAGGAAGTCATCACCCATGTTCCTGTTAGTAAGCCTGATAGACTCACTGGTTCCCGAAGCTGGGCTTGGGTGCAGTGCTTGCATTGATTCCTTGTTGCTGCCATGTAGAGTGGAAGTAAGACACTGATTCACACCTTCCCAGGGAAAGCCACACAGCAATGTTTAAGAACTAACAGGATGTGATGTAATAATACCTTGAGGAGAGGATAAATAAGATGGATAGAGTGTGTGATAGGAGTCTCAGATACAAGGGGTGGCTCCCAATATTTTTCAGTGGCACTGTGATCTTCTTTCCAGAGGCACGGATGTCGTCATCCTAGTCTGGCTTCATCCCCTCCAGCTGTAGACACACAGCGTACTTGCTTTTCACCAGCCAAGAACACCTTTTCCTTCATCAAGTTAAACCAGTCACTGATTGGCCATGCCCACAAACTCTGAATCACCATGGGAACACCTCATTCTTAATCTTCATTTTCCAGAAGGACTCCAAGTTGCCCAATTGAGGTAAGATGTTTGTCTCTTTGTTTCATGGCTTCAGAGATGTCATTCTACAGTCCCCTGGTTCCATTGTTGTGAGCCTGTGGTAAGGCAGAATATCATGGTGGCATGGGGGGGGGTAGTGTGGCAGGATTCCTCATATAATGGTAGTCACAAAGGGGAAAGAGGTTCAAACTAGACACACAGTCCCAACTAACGCATAGTCAACAGAACTCCACCTATGGCTCATGAGTTGTTGTAGAAGATGGGGCCAAGAGATTATAAGAGCCAGATCAGAAAGTTTGCGATGAGATTGTTTCTTAGTAATGCCAGAAGTCTCACCAGCATGACTACCTAAACATGAGATGGACAGGGAAAGCATAATAGACATGCCAACATAGATGGGGGAAAGCCCAGGAGACCCCAGCACTAGACATTGAACTACGGGTCATTATGGAATGTTGAGAGTGGGAGAAACAGTCTTTCCCAGGAAAGAGCACATCTCCTTGCTATCCAATGTCAAATGGTGAGTCCTGAAACTACACACACAAGTAAAATTACACAGACTACACAGGTTGTATTATATCTTTAAGGGTGTGTGTGTGTGTGTGTGTCTGGACAATTAACCAAAAAAAGAGGTCATGAATTTGAAAGAGATTAATTGGGTTTCATTGGATATCTAGAGGGAGGATAGGCAAGGGAGAATAGTGTAATAATTGTGCTATCATTTCACAAATAAAATAATTATTTTAAAAATAATAAATAAGTTCTTAAAAAACAAAATAAAACAAACCAGATTTATTCTTCAAGGTTCACATGCAACGACTCACTTCCAATCGCATCCCCATTTCCATGGATTCACCACCTCCATAGCTCATTCTGTTGCTGGCAGATGGATTAGTGAGGTACAGCTTCATGATCCCATCATACTTCCATACCTTCTCAGCATTGCACTGGGGACCAAGCCTTCAACGTGTGAGCCTTGGAAGTGGGAGCACATTTTCATATCCAAACCACAATGGTCGATCTGCCCTGAGGCGATGTTTCCAGCCAGGAACATGTGGTGTTCAGGTTCACTAGACCCAGAGTCCAGCTCTGGAGTCTAAGGTCCCTAAAGTTCCCAAGGAACAGTCCATGTGGTAGGAATTCCAGATGTAACAGATGTTCACAGTTCCTTCCAAAAGCAGAGGATGCTGTCCATCTTCCTGCCTAAAGATAGGGTATGCTGAATTATTTTTGCTTACAGACATTTACTCCAGGCATAAAAACAGACAATTTGTTATTTTTAAATCACACACACACACACACACACACACACACACACACACACACACTCCCCCCAATACAAAGTGATTGCAGAGTCAACATTCAATACAATTGAAGGATTTATTCAGACCTCATGTAAAATTAACAGAGACTCAGTTTGTAACTGGATATGACTGTGGGGTCAAATAACAGGATGCGCTATTAAGAATGTAGCAGGCATTTTATGTGCCTGGAAGAAGAGGCACGGTTGCAGGGGAGACTCAGAGATGAACAAGGGAACTTCTCTTCTGGACCCAGAAACCAAGGGACAAGCAGCTTCTGCCCTCAGAGGACCAGCACTGCTGAGGCTGTGCACATGACATCTGTAAAATTCACACATCCACCCCCATGCCGTTTTTGATAAGACGTTTACAAATTCAGAGAGAGAAGAATGTGGTCATTTATACCGCAGCGTTGTAAAGCCTGACATTAGCAGAACCACTGGAGCCCATGAATCACAGGAGGAGGGAAAATTCAGATGGTTATAAATGTCCATTAATGGTGGGAAAGTTAAATAGATTACACTTCATCCATACTATGCAGGAGTAGAAGCCATTACAAAAGCAAAACGTACCTCTATGGAGTGCTATGGAAAGATCGCTGGGAAACATGGGGTTAGAATAAGAAAAAGGAAATTGCATAAGAATGTGTACACCCTGATTCCATTTATCTATGATAGAAAAATATCTACGCATGTAGATGTTCAGATAAAGACTATGCCAGACAATACCAGCGATCATCTCCTGGGAAGAATTGAGTATCAAAAGACTGAGATTTCCATATTTTCTTTATGTAGCTTTATTCTGCATTCTCTTTGGGGGTTATTTTCATGGAAAATATGTACTATGTCTACTATGTGGAAGTTGGCAATGAAAATTAGAAATTTGGGGGAAACTTGAGGGCAGGATAATTAATTAACACGCCTTCGGCCTTATCACTCACCAGCACCATCGGTAGCACCACTGGTACCTAATCCTGGCTGTCCTGGCAATGCTGTGGTTCTCCAGTCTACCAGTCTTTCTAGCCTGGAATTCTCTCCTTCCCACCAATGTCTCCCTTTCCCTCTATGCAGTGTGCATGCAAATGCATTCCATGTAGAATTCACTCACGGGTGACAGGGTTGCAACAGTCCCATGGATGACAGGTTTTCCTACAGTTCTCACCCCTGCTCTCCCACTGCTCTCCACGAATATTCTCAACCACAGTCTTATTCCTCTGAGATCTTAGAAGGCCGCTTTCCCCCCACTCTCTTAGCAGCAACCAAATATTCCCTCCCCACTAAAAACCTGGTAGACATAGCAGATTTATTAAAAAAACCAACAAACAAAAACAGTATCGGCAAATTGAGCTACCAGAACCATCCTATACCTTAGCAAATAAGCTATTGTCTTGTACTTACCCTTATACACATTATTTAATTTAACCTTAAGTGCCCTGAGGAGATAGATATTTGTATACTCCCCATTCTATAGATGATAAAACTTGGGCTTTAGAAGATGGGGACTCAGCAGGGACACAGAGTTGATATGTGATGGAGTCATTTTTAAACCCACCCAAAGATAGTTTAGTAAATTTATCCTCATTCTCCTCCTCACTAAGGCCTTTACTCTGAACCCACAGCATCCTTGGACCCTAAGCTGTAAAGGAAAAGTGATGTAGAACCCAGCACTGGCCTTGAAATTCTGATTCGACCATTTTGCTCCTAGGAACTCAAAGATGAGTGTTAAAAGTAACAAACTAAAGGAAAAAGTCAAAACTAAGGACATTTCCAGTAAAATTCTAGGGACAGCAAGTGCAGCAATGATCATTGGTGGGTTCAGCTATAACTGTTTCTTTAGGAACTTGTTCACTGCCTGCTCATAACCATTGGTATTGATGTATTGATGCTATTCTCACCTGAAGGGGGCAGTGTGGAGCAGATAGAAAGTAGCAGCCTTATGATGGCCACAGCTGCCAGGCTCATAAGAACAGGTGAGATTTTCAAAGGAGGAACTTTGAAAACCTCAGGCAGCTGGTACAGATAACCTTAGTATTGCTTCCACTGTGAGTAAAATAGTGCTAAAAAGCATTTGGTGCCATGCCTCGGATCCCTCATCAAATGCCAGCCCTTTATGGCCCATTAAACACAGATCGCTACTATCAAAAGAATGAAACTTTACACACATTCAGGGTATACCTGTCATGTTCTACGGGAACTAGAAGGGGTAAGAGGTAAAGCACCCAAATGCAACCGAGTTCCAGATGGCATTGTTTGGAGACAAGGGGAAAGCAGAGGCAAAGGAACTTAAGATGTCACATATTGGGGGCTGGAGAGATGGCTCAGTGGTTAAGAGCCTTGCCTCACCTTCCAAAGGTCCTGAGTTCAATTCCCAGCAACTACATGGTGGCTCACAACCATCTGTAATGAGGTCTGGTGCCTTCTTCTGGCCTGCAGGCATACACACAGACAGAATATTGTATACATAATAAATAATAAATAAATAGATGTTACATATTCACAAGCATGGGGGTAAGAACCATTCCTCATCCAGTGACAAACAGGAAAGCAGTAGCATCCTTGAGGGATGGGAAAATGTAGAGAGGAGGTGAGTGAAGTCCTCAAAGACACACAACTCATCTGCAGTAGTACTGAACAAGTCCCGGGAGCCACTTGACTCCTCCTCCTCAGCACTGGGTCGATGAATGTGCCCCACCATGCCTAGATTTTAGTGGTTTCCGGGGACCAAACTCAGGCCCTTGTGCTTGACTTCACTGACATTGCCCCACTCCTGCCTCCTCTGGAACCTGAGGACAGTGTGCAACCACTTCACCCATTCTCATGACAGTGCGATTGCCATTGATAAAAACACGAATACCATGTTCCCTCCAGAAAGAATCCACTCTCTAATGAGCCTGGAACTCACAGAGAAGACAATGTCAAAGGGCACTGGGGGAGGGAGCAGTTAAAGGGCACCACTGTTCTCTCAGAGGCATCCCTAAGGGCTTGTGCTTTTTCTGAAGGTTCCTGTGGGTGAGTTTGAACTGGCTTTTATTTTTTTTTAACAAATTCATAAATAGTTGATGTCCTGAGGCTGACTGCCCCACTGGCCTTCCTCTTCACTCTGCAGTGGGGTCCTTGTAGCAACCTCTTTGGGCAAGAAGACATGCTTTGACCTCTACAGGAAGCTGTCTCACACACAGCTGCTGTCATGGGTGGCAATGTTCTACGTGCAGCAGGGGTCAAGATGAGCAACAGGAAGTGAGAGTCATCTGTGTCTATGGAAACCAGCATCAAGGTTTGGACTCCAAACAGGGCTGCATTGTGCATGGCTGCTTCCCTTCAGGGACAAGGAATACAGACTGGGCGATGCTTACTGTCAAGCTTTTAGTTATAAAACCCAGAAGCAAATTTGCCTGGTAGCAACTGGGCTGTCAGTAAGCCCACAGGATCTCCTGGAGGAGGAGTAAATGGTTAAGGTGTCTCCAAAGAAATCCAGGCCTTAATGCCTAAACTTTGGTATTTTTAACATCATTTAGAAAAATGGGTTCTCACAGATACAGTTGAGTGAAGAACACGTGGTGGGGAAAGCCATCGTGGACTTTCTAAGCCAGCACTAAATCAAACAAGCATCCGTGTAAAGATGAGATGGAAGCTGACATGGTGATGCATACTCAAAATCTAAGCCTCAAGAGGCTGAAGCAGGGCTGGACAGATGACTCAGTGTGTGAACATGCAAGCCACCAAGCTGATGCCATGAGTTCAAGTCTTAGGGACCACATAGTAAAAAAAAAAAAAGAAAGAAAAAGAAAAGAAAAGAAAGAAAGAGACTTAATTGACTCCTGCAAGTTGTCCTATTACCTCCACGTGCAAATGATGGCACATATTCACAAACACACAAACACATAATAAACAAGAGAGAGAGAGAGAGAGAGAGAGAGAGAGAGAGAGAGAGAGAACATTTAAAAATGAAAGGGTACGAGGCAGGTGAGCTTGGGTTTGAGGTCAGTCTTTATTAGTGTACACTGTGATATCCTATCACAAAGAAAACAAAAAGATGAGAGAGATGGACTATTTGACGCAGTCAGAATAAAAGACAATAAGAATAAAGGAGCAGAGATGGGAGTAAGGAATCCAAAAATCAAGGAATCCTGGTGACCACCAAAAGCTAGAAGAAGCAAAAAAGTTTCTAACTTGGAGCCTCATCCGACAGCAGTCTTCCTGACACCATGATATTGAGCCTCAAGATCCGGAACAGTGAGAGAAGCGTGTTTGATGCTTCAAGTCATGAAGCTTGCTGCTCTTTGTTACAACAGCAATAGAAACTGATGCAGTCTCTGAGTTTACAACAAGGAGGATACCCACACTCAGACAAAAGAGAATTGGAGAAGTTGCTGTTCCTGTGGTGGGCTACAAGATCTTGTGATGCCAAAGCCCAAGCACTGTCCTAGTCCTTTTCTTTCTCTCTTGCTACCCTTAATAATGGGCAAAAAAATATACTACCATGTTTATCAGTACCAGCTTCCAAAATGATGCCTGGAGCATAGAACCTGATCGATAGAGATGAGGTCACATGGTTTTAGTCTAGCTGCAAGGGAGGCAGGGAAAACTGGTACCCAGCTTCTGCAGTGAAATTTAAACATGAATCAGAACTCCCAAGAGTACAGAGTGAAAGTACACTACAAGGTCGGGAAATACTGTTGTCTTGCCCAGAAGTTTTCGGCAGGTTTTCTGTTGTTCTGTACATTCCTCTGGGCCATTTTTTCCCATATGTTTAACAAAGTCATAAACAGCTCAGTGTGCTAAAGCTGATGATCAAGCTGGTTTCACTTTACTTTCTCTTTAGTTTACTTTCCAGTTCTAGGAAATTCCTTTGGCAGTGAGAAAGAAAGAGGGATGTCAGCTGGTGGAAGCCATTTCCTGTCAACTTCCTGGCTTTTCTGATGACCCAAAAGTAACCGGAATTCCTCAGCTTCTCCAGGTAAGTGCAGTCATGGAACAGCCTTGCTGAGTAAGCTGTCCTCACTGCTAATTTTTAAAATTTGCTTATGCTAGGTGTCACAGGAAGAGGCTTATACTGATACCCATGCATAGATATAGATTGGATGCATGCACACATACATGTTAGCAGTGTCATCCTCACCGTGTGCATTGCCACCCTTGTATTTGGTGACAGTCACAGTCATTGGGAGCCCATTTGTATTAGTTACACCCCTGTGATCACATTGCCTGGCGTAAAAGAAGATTCATCTTGGCTCATGGTTTCCGAGGGATTGGTTTCATCATGGTGGGGAAGGCATAATGCAGTAACTCAAGTCATAGTGACGATATATGGCAGAAGCTGTTTACAACATGGCATACCAGGAAATAAAGAGAATGTCAGAAGCCACAGACAGTTCCTAACCATCAATGGGCCACCAATAGTGACCTATTTCCACCAGCCAGGCTCTGTCTCATAAAGGGTTCACAGCCTCCCCAAATTGCACCACTGACTGGGAAACAAATGTGAAAGCATGAGATGAACCCCAGGAATTTTCCAGATTCCAAACATAGCATCATTTTCCAAATGACGGGATGGAGGCAGGGAAAGGTGAGCCTACCAACTAGGGTCCAATGAGACAGAGATCTCAGAACCAGGAGTGATTTTTGCTGTGTGTGAGGAGAGAAGAAAGACTCATTTAGTAATTCATTGGTATTTTTCACCAATTGTTTTGAGACTCCTAGGACAAATGGCTACAGATTTCCAAGATGCATTAAATTCCTGGTGGACACCAGCATGTCTCTGGGAAGTGGAGACCCAGCCTCCTGATTCATTGACACTGTAGCTTGGCCAATGGCTGCTGGTGTGAGTTGTATGCTGATGAGAAGATAACTCTTCTGCATGAACCTGGGAGGCTGTTCTTTCTGAAAAGTTTTACTTTCCTGTCTCAGTAATGGAGCATGCTGGAGCCCAGTCACCCAATGCCAACCAATCCACAATTCCAGGAGTGGGTAGGTATTATTGGAAATAGAGCAACATCCCTGTAAAAACATGGGTTGTGGCAGTACACAGTTATGATTCTATTGCTAGGGAGGCAGAACCAGGAAGAACAAGTCAATCAGTGCGTTCCAGACACAATAAGAATCACTATCTCAAAAGTAAGGTATAGAGTGATTGAGAAAGTCACCCTCTCTAATCCTCTAATTTCCCCCATCCATGCACACACGTGTGTATGTCCACCCACATTCACACCCACATATAAACACATCCACACAAAAAGAAAAGAAAACTGAGTCTTGTCCATTTGTTACTGTGCTATTGCTGTGATAAAACACCATGACCAAGGCAACTTAAAGAAGAAAGGGTTTATTTGGGGCTTATGGTTCTAGAGAGGTAAGAGTTCAACACCATAACAGGAAGGCATGGTGAGCTGACCTTGAAGCTGAGAGCAGAGAGATCACATTTTAAAACAAAAATCAGGAAGCAGAGAATGAACTGGGAATGGCCCGTGGTTTTAAAACCTCAAAGGTCATTCCCCAGTGATGCACTTCCCCCAGCAAGGCTACACCTCCTAATCCTCCTTAAATAGTGCAACCAAATAGAGACCAAGTGTTCAAGTGTCTGAGCCTATGGAAGGGGGTACTCTCATTCAAACTACCACACCTGGTCCAGAGAAAGTCAAGAAAATCTCTCTAGAAATAATGTCCCATCTGAGACGGTACTACTGCTAGTGTGAGTCATGCCTGTGGATGTGTGCAATAAGACACAGGAGATTTAGGGGCCTGGAACCAACCTGCAGCAAGAACTTGTCATAGAGACAGCAGCAAGAGAAGCCCAGGGGTGCAGGACCTGACTAAGGAAGATCAGAGGAGTGCACAGCCTGTATAGAGCGAGCCTGCCCTTGGTCCAGTCTCAGGGGACAGGGCACTGTAGAGAATCATGGAGCTCAAAAGAATGATGCATTTATTTTCTGACAAACAAAATAAATTCATTGGCCAAATTTCTCCAAATTCACCAGAATCACAAGAGCTGCTATACATACAGCGATCTTTCAACTCCAAATGGAAGGTGGAGGAGGAAGGCACCTACAGGAATCTTCTTTCCTTTGTTTATTTATTTGTTTTTGTCATGTCTGCATGTATTAACAACCTAGGCATCTACTGTTGTCTGGGGGTTGTGCTGGGCTAGTTTAGTTGTTGTCCTGGATGGTTTCATGTCAACTTGACACAAGCTAAAGTTGTCAGAGAGAAGGGAGTCTCAACCAAGAGAAATGCCTTCATAAGATCAGGCTGCAGTGTATTTTCCAAATTGGTAATTGGTGGGGGAGGGCCCTTCCAGGCCCACTGTGAGCATGTGTTTCCCCGATGCACAGGAATCGACTTTCCTAATAAGCCAGAATATCCTTCTCCTAGGTGGGTACCACCTGCCACACCTCTTTGCACCATAGTAGGCTTCTCAACCACAGCACGGGCAGGAGTTTGGAAAAGGGCTCCAGAGATGGCTATGCAGTAAAGCTTTGCAAGCATAAAGACCCATGTTTGATCACCAGAATCCATATTTTAAAAACAAATCTAGGGCTGGAGAGATGGCTCAGAGGTTAAGAGCATTGTCTGCTCTTCCAAAGGTAGTGAGTTCAATTCCCAGCAACCACATGGTGGCTCACAACCATCTGTAATGGAGTCTGGTGCCCTCTTCTGGCCATACACACAGACAGACTATTGTATACATAGTAAATAAATAAATATATTGAAAAAATGCTCGTCACCACCTGGCTTATTTTAAATAAATAAATAAATAAAAAATAAATAAATAAAAACAAATCTAGGTATAGCAGTACACACTTGTAATTCCAGAGAAAAGTAGATACCCAGGGCTTAATGATCAACTAGCCCAGCTTACTTGGCAAGTTTCAGGCCAGTGAAAGTCCATGACTCAAAGAAACAAGGTGGGTGGCAACTAAAAAATGACAGTATTATCCTCTAGCTCCACCCCCCACACACACATACAAATACACACAGCGTTTGGACCAGGTTATTTTGTTTGATATGCAGCCATCTTGTGTGTTATAGGATGGGGCACCAATATCCCTGACCTCCACTGATTAGATGCCACAATAGGTACCATTTCAATTAGGATAGCCAAAAATGTCTTTATGATGTCCAATGTCATCTGCAGGGAGGGAGGTACAGTCATCTCCCCTGAGAATTCCCCATTCTTCTTTTTTAAACCATGCTTTAGGAGTAGGATTATTATCTAAATCACATCTCCCAGGAAGTCTAGTCTCCACGGCTATTGACACCGAGCCCTCTACTTAAGCTCCTGTGGGTTTCCTCTTTCATCGCTAAGATTTAAGGTCGGAGCTGGCCCGTCAGCCAGCTGGCAAACACCGCTCGGGGTCCTATGGTCATATAAAGACTTGGGTGAAAAGGCCATTGGGTAACCATGGTCTAGCAAACACATTTCCTTGTGTTTGGAACTGCTAGGTCTTTGATGGTGTACTAAGGGTATCGCCAAACTTCTGCATTATTTGAGAATTTTTTGGAACTTTTGACCTTGAACATAAATGGCCTTTGGATGACAATGGGAGAATTTCTATTTCTAAAGCAGAAATCCACGCGGAGCACCTCTGAAAGGAGTTCTGTTGTTAGTGTGAGGAGAAGGAGGTTCAGGCATACCTCTGGCTGCCTACCTGCTTCATCTGCCTCAGAGCTCTCAAAAGGTGCCGGTCCGGGAGCCTATATTTTCCAAGCGCCCTGTGCTCTCTAATTTCCTGTTAGAAGAAGAGCAGGTGGCCCAGCTGCCACAAAGTAGTGAGGAGGGAACATGTCAGAATTCGGTTCATTGGAACAGAAATGACAGAATGTCAATTTCCCTCCTAACTGCATGTCATAGTCGAGAATCAAATAAGCAATTACACCAGGCTAAATTGAATTCATTTCAGATTCAGATGCACGGCCCGCACCAAAGCTGCTCCATGTGGAAGAAACAGTCCCTCTGACGATGGACGTGTTAGCAAGTCGATGGGTGGTGGGCCTCTGATCTGCACTGTTGCCATTGTTCAGTCCCAGCCGGGGGAGGGGTTGCCTCTGCGGAGCACTCTTTGTCTGTGACCCTGCAGGTGGGAAATAGTGACAGGGGTATAATCTAATGGAAGAATTTTAGACATCATAGTGTGGGGGTGTATCCACTTAAGATCAGTGGTAGAGGTGGTTGTGTGCAAGCATGCATGTGCATGTGTTTGTGTGTATGTGCACGCATGTATGTATGCATGCATGTTTGTGTGTGTTATTTAAATCATCATGGAAAGGTTTGAACAGCCTGACCCACTTCCTTTGACCTCGCTGGTTTATACTAAGGCATTTCTTTTAGAAACGGCCCATAGTGGCTTGCATCCTACTTCTTCCCATCAATATCCTGATGATTTTTAAAGACTTTTCAAGACACCACTATATGGGAGCATATTTCAATAGACTAGCCAATAGCTTAGTATATGTTAGGTTTCAGCACCATAAGAATGCACCCAGCTCTGACATTAAACGTGCTTTATTTTTCTGAGATTTGGCATTATAATAAATGCACATTTTTTTTTGTAAAGAGAGATATGATCATGTGGTAAAAATGAAACTAGAGATAAACATACCTGTATATGATATAACTTTGTTTAGTAAGTAATTCCAGTAGCTCTAGCTTGTTGGGAACCCCCATTGCTTAGCAGATGGAGCAGCATCTTGTGAGATAAATGAAAATAAGGAGACAGATTATAGATTCTAGGTCTGACATTGCCTGCTGGGGTTTGATGTGTGATCCACCTTTTCATTGCATGTGCAATGGGAATAGAATAAAATGTATTTATCCATTCCATTAAAAATAGTTTCCTCACTCTTTAAAATGCTTAGTGAACTGAAATTTCATTCCTTTCTACAATAAAGATGGGAACAGCTGCTGCCTAGCTAGTTATCTTAGTAACGGCATTGATGAAAGGATGGACAGATATGATGGGCGGATTAGATGGATGTATTAATGCACGGATGCATGGGTGCCTGGATGGGTATAAAGATAGGTAGGAAAGTGGGTGAACATGAAGAAAGGTAGATGGGTGGATTGATTGATAGACAAATATAAAAATATGAGACTGGGTGGTGTGTGGATAGATATGAAGATAGGAGGATAGAGGAATGGTGAGTGGATGGATGGATGGATAGATGGATGGATGGATGGCCAGATGGATGGATGGGCATAAAGATAGAAGGATGGATAAGTGGGTAAGTGGATGGGTTGATAGAAGGGTGTATATGAAGGTGGATCAATGAGTGGATCGATAGATGAACAGCATAGAAAGGCATGATCACAGTCTGAATTTCCACCATCACTCAGTCCCTCCATCTAATAATCCTCTCTGTCTATAACTTCTACATCACTCTAACTCCTACCTTGCCCTGTGGACTCATCGTAGTCAATGAGGCCATCAACACTTGTTGCAGGTGTGGCAAAACCCATCAGTCCCAATTCCAGGGAGAGAGCATTCATGGCCCTGATGGGAACAACTTTTACACTGGACTTATCCTCGATATATGCTAGTCTGCCCCTACCCCGTAGGTGGTGGGTACACATGGGAGAGCCTGCTTAGGAGTGAAAGTGCAGAGAGAAAAGCAGAGTCCAGGATCTGGGAAGTAGAGCTGATGACGGGGGAAGCAGAGCCCAGGACCAGGGAAGCAGAATAGAATCCTATTAAATGCCTTGTATATCTGACACCTGCCACACCTGGAACAACAAACATCTCAGACTTCCAATGGATGTGAGATCTCATGCATCCATTTTTCCATTTTCATTTCTTGCAACTATATGAAAGAGGTTTTTGGACCAGGAGATGGATATTTTTGCCATGTTCTGTGACATATTTACATGGAACTCACATATGGCTCCCCACTCTCCATCTCTCTTCATAAATGCACAGGCTGCAGGCCACCTGTGTGAGGAGTGCTTCAGCTTTGGGACTTGACCCATGCATGGTCCAATTTCCAATCGAACAATCTGAAAACCAGCTCTATAGGTCACTTCCTAATCCTGCACAAATATTTGTGTTTTGATGACCAAAGGCAATGCTAAGTCTTCTGTAACACCATGCAAAGGAGTTTCCTTTTTAGAGACTCCTGCTCCCCACAAGAGATCTCAATTAAAACAATTTTCACTTTGGGTGAACCAAAAGAATGTGGGGTAAACATGAAGCAGTGTTGTGTGTAAAAGGTTATCTGATGCTGTTCTTGATAGAGATTGTCCTTCTGGGTCTTCCTAATTCAAAGAGCTGTGATTGTGTAGAAATCATTGGGAAACCTTTTGCTTTCTCTCATCAGATGCCTTGAGTGTGATGCCTGGCAAAGAGAGGCACTATTGGTGTTTAGTGAATAACAAGTGTATAAACTGTAACCTGTTCACAACCCTCATCCCTGTCTGCTCATCAAGAAGACTCTAGCAGACAGCAACCTTAAAAGCCCAGGAGATACTTATATTTATATTCTCTCTCTCTCTCTCTCTCTCTCTCTCTCTCTCTCTCTCTCTCTCTCTCTCTGCCTCTCTCTGTGTGTCTCTGTCTCTCTGTCTCTCATAATTGAATGTAAGGTCTTGCATATCACCATAAAAGTCGCAATATCCCCTAGAAGTTCCCTGCAGGAACCCCATGCATGAAGGAGTGAGCTGTCCATGTCTGCATGACCTCAGACAGTTAAACTCTTGTGTTCAGGGTCTTGACGCCTCAGATAAATGATGGCGGGATCATGGTGAATACAAGCATCCATGCACAGCAGCCTAGGTATACACCTATGATATGAGAGGCAAAGGGCTGGGGGAGGGATGTGCAGAATTGCATCTTCAATCTCCTTCTTTCCCAGGCACTGAATGAGAAAGCCATCAAAACCACCTCCCTGGCTGAGAAGTTTCTCACTCCCACCTCCTTCCCCGTTCTTCCACCTCCAGCCATTTCTTGCTGTCTCCCTTAATCACCTCATCCAGCATAGCCTGAATAATTAAACTGTGCCTCTGGATGAGTCAAGTCGCGAACCCCTTTCCTCTGACACCCACCTCAGTGCAGAACAGTCTATGGCTGAGAGTGCTCTTCCATCTTCCTTCCCTCCAAACGCAGGGGCGCTAGAGGAAGCAGCAAGATGGGAGGAGCCGCTTCCGGCGAGCTTCGTAGTAGATTCTAAAACCACTGTGATTCATTCTTTTTCTATCAAATAAAATTCCTGTCCTTACAGTAAACATGATGAATGGAAGCGGCACCCTCTGAGATTTATGGTCACCTTGCAGGCTTCCGGCTGCCCCCTTCTCGCCTCTCCTCTCCCTGGTCTTCTTTTCATTTTGCAGTGTAACAAAGTTTCACAAGGAAGTATTTTATAGAAAATCCATGTCTGGGGGTTTATCCAGGCTTCTGTCATAAATTACGGCAATAGAGAACTGCTCTCTTGCTATACATTTCCAGATATTTCAGCGGGGCGAACACAATCGAGTCACCCACCACTGTGAACTGCTGCGGAACGGTACAGCTGCACCTGTGGTTCAGACAGGAGAGAGAGACAAATGTGGATGCAAGGCTGCCTCTGGCGAGAAGGCAGAGGAGCAGAGGCCTCTCCCCAACCTCAAGAAGGCCATGCTGAAATAAAATGGTCTTTGAAAGTCCAGATCAGCATCTATGAGACCAAACAGTTTCCCCAGATGAAAAATGACCTCATCCCTCAATTCATCTTTGCCGTTAATACAATGACCTTTAAAACCGAGTTGCTGAGAATTGGATAAAGCTTAAAAAATATAAAGCAAGAAAGCTCTGAAAAGATGATAACGGGTTCTTTAAATGCCTGCTAATCGGGCACCATGCTCCTCGGGCCTATGTTACACCAGATCTCTATGGCTCACTAGCTGTGGAGAAAAACCTAAGGAGAGAAGGAAAGACAGGCTTCGGAGATCACCTGGCTCCCCAAACATGAACTGGATGCTGCTCGATGGTCCAGCAGGGCCCCAAAATTGCTCACTCCTCCGTTAGATTTTCACTGGAGCTGGTGACCTTGCCTTCAGCAAGATGGATTCTCTTAATATAACACATTCAGTTTCTCTAAGAGAATTCTCAGCCTTCGTCACCCAGAGTCTTGAGGAGAATGTCAGTCAAGATGTTCTTCCCTCCTCAGGCCCGGCGTCAAGAAGAGATTCAGTGCCAGGTCTGTACGCCATGCGTGAAGTTCAAGGCAGGATGAAGCTGAAGCTGATTCTACTGATGTTGGCCACTTTCTTCCTTTAGGGTCCAACATGCTTTAGGTCCCAGCACAGCTGAAGCTGGCCTCTGCTTCTGTCCTTGCTATCTCATGTATATACTGTTAAGTTCACGTTTGTGTTTGTGGGGGAGGGGAGAACACAACTTATGATGGTGTAGGCACTGTTGATAGCATGGTATATTAGTCCATTTTGCTATTATAATAAAATGTCAGAAGCTGGGTAATTTTATAAGGAAAAGAGGTTTATATTGACCCACATTTAGTGATTCCCTCTGGATAGCGGATTTTAAGAGCATTCCAGAACAAATGATTTCTAGTGCAGGAGTTATATAAGAGGTTGTGGCCCCTGTCTGGACTAAGAGAAGCAATCAGGGACAGTGGAGATGTCCTCTCTAAAGGCACACTGACATCAGTGGTGTCTTCTAGGCAGAGACCTCTGAACACTTCTGATTGGCTGTTCTGGACAGATGCATGCTCCAGATCTGAGACAGGCTGCTGTCATGAAGTTCTAGGTACTACTGCCTTTTGGTTGTGACCTCTGCCTACTCTTGGTCTGCTACTTGCTAGGCAGCTGCTTCCACACCCCATGTGCATGGGGTGTGTTTGAATTCATGTAGGTGGGAACACACGCACGTGACTGTGCATTCACATGTGGGCGCACGTGTGGAGGTCAGAGGTCAATGTTGGGTATCTTCCTCACTCACTCTTCCCCTTATTTTTTGAAACTCAGTCTCTAATGAGCTGGGAGCTTTTTGATTCAGCTAGACCCATGGCCAGTCAGCTCTAGGGACCTTCTCATCTCTCTCTCTCCCTCGGTGCTGGGATCACAGATGTGTACCGCTGTGCCTGGCCTTTTAAACCAGTCTGTCATGGTGCTTCAGCCTCCGAAATTCCATCCTCCAGCTGGAGCAGGAGCTTTCAGAGCCTGACTACCCTGTGTCTGCTGAGTTTTTGTCTTCAGCCTTCAGCGATGAGTCTCAAACAGTCCTGCTCCTAAATTAGAAGCCACGTCCTGTAAGTGCTGACTTGGCAGGGGTAGCACTGACATGATTTCACAAATAACGATGTTATCCGAGGCAGAAGTTGCATTAGATCAATTACCACTCTATTTTGGTGCCTTCCCCCAGTGTTTATTTCAGCTTACCTATTTTTAAACTGAAGCTCTCGGACTTCTCAGCCACAGCCATGAACCTTTCCAGTCCTTGCTCACGCCTGCCTTCTACTTTGAACTAAAGAGAATTATTTGAATAGAGAAGATGACATGAACACAATCCCACTGGATCTCCACTCTCAGTTCCCTGGTTTGGAGCCTTCTAGATGGGTGTATTCAACACCACAGAGTCGAAATCTCAAGGCTGGAAAAGGAAAGAACAGTCTGCGATCACTTTGAAGAATAAAAGCTTCACAGTGGCTAGACAAGGTAACCCCTTCCTCCTGGAGAAGGGCTCTGGACAGGGGAAGCGGGGTGCTTAGGAGAAGCCATTAAACCTAAGTTGTCCACCCATGTGACTGGTGTTTGCAGCTGACATGTTTCTTGCCACAAGTTAATATATTACACATTGATGCCCTGGTATCAGAATGGGACATTCTTTACAGATAGCATCTTGATTTAAAAAGTAAATAAAAATGAGATCATTGGGGTGCTTCCTCATTCAACAGAGCAGTGTTCTTACAATACCCCATAACAGTGTGGGGAGATAGTATAAAGTAGGTGTTGTCATTTGTTAACTGTCCATAGGCCCTCAAATTTAGCCTCAAGTGTGATGGGACTATCTCCCTCCTCCCTCCTTCTTCCCCTCCCTTCATTATCTT
>NC_022015.1:9123496-9126568 GCF_000317375.1 Microtus ochrogaster
AAGATTACATGATGCTGGCTTTCTCTACAAGCCAAAGAGCCTCAGCAGATATTAAATCTGCTGACATCTTGGCCTTGAGCTTCTCAGCCTGCAAAATTGTGAGAAATAACCTGTTGTTTATAAGACACTTAGCTCACCATTTTATTATGGTATCTCCAAAAGACTAAGTGATCCCTAGATAAGCCCTAGATAACAAAGAAGCAGTAGACTCTTCCCCTCAGCCCTCAGCAGGGCAAACTCAGCCAGCACCTTCATTTTACACATGCAGCCTCTACTACTTTGCCAAGTGACTCCTGGTGAAGCCCCTCTATAGTGCTACTTTGTTCCAGAAGCCTTAGCCATCTAACCTACATGGGTCAGATCAGCTTTCTGAAGAGTTGGTTCAGTCTCAGGAGCTGCTGCCAGAAAGCTGTGCTGAGGGACCCACAGCAGAGTGCTTCTGTCTCTCTTTCCTCCACCATGATCTCCACCTTCCTCCCCATCCCACACTAAGGGACCCTACATTGTGATGTCCTTTCTATCTAAGGGGAATCACAGAATCATCACTGTGGAAGGGAAGATGAGGATGCCTTGGGACAACGCCTATGGAGTGCAGACACATGGCACATGCTCAGTTGGTGGAAGGCTCCAACACACCTCCTGGTAACAAGAACGTTAGATCATACTTAACAAGGACAGATAACCACTGTAATGAATGATTATGAACTGTATTCAATGTTAATTATTATTGCTGGCAAAGGAATGTTCTGTGAATTTCTGTCACTCATGGGAAGCTGCGTGTGTCACACAAGTCATGCTCTGCAACTCACAAGTGTTGGAACCAAGGGGAGGTGCTTAAGTTCTGCAGGGATGGAAGCAGCAGATGATCAGAAGGAGATACTGGAAGACTGCTGGATAAAAGCTCAACACATCAGTCCTGGGAGGAAAAAGAGCATGGGAAACTCACCCAAGGGTCTAAAAGATTTAGGTAGCTTTAGAGATAAAATATGGGCATGATTTTATTTTCCTATATGCCTTCTAGTTGGTTAGTATTAAATATGGGGCCCTTAGTTTCTAGAACTAGACTCATCGCCCCATTAAAAATATGCATTAGAATATATTAATCATGCATAATAATGGGATTTATTATGACACTTTCATACACACACATATAGAATGTATTCTAGATACATTCAACCAATGTTTCTCTCTTGTCCCTCCCACTCCCACTGATTCCCTTCCTCTTCCCGACTGGTCCTCTTTCTACTTCCATGTCTTTTTCCTGGGTGATCCAGTGAAATAATAATGAATAGGGTTGCTCACAGATGAGTGTGTGAGGGAGTATTTAGAGGAGCCTGGGCACCTTGCCAGTGAGTGACTAGATACTGAAGAAAATCTCTCTCCACCTCTATCAACCATATAGATTCCCAGGAAGAGCTGAGACCCTGATACCCTTATTCCTTACCCTTTTAAAATTGTTTATTCATTGTTATTAGTGTGTGTACACCATGGTGTGTGCACGAAGGTCAGAGAACAGCTCTGTGGAGTCAGTTTTCTCCTACTCTTAAGTTTGTTTCAGGAATTGAACTCAGACTGCCAGTCTTGCATGGTAAGCCCTTTTGCCCACTGAGCCATCTTGCCAGGCCACTTCTTATCTCCCAATGATAATTTTAGATATGAAAATATTGAATGAGACAGGGTGGTGTTAACCGTAATCACAGTATTTAGGAAGCTAATGTGGGAGAATTGCAAGTTTGTGGCTGACCTAAGATATGTATCAAGTTCAGGATGGCAGGTTTTATATAACAAGATCCTGCCTCAAAAATGCTTTTCAAATCTACCAGGGACCAGGAAATATTATAATGATAGTAGTTTGGGCAATGGGTTGCTGTTTTGAGTCTCATTCCACACTGGGAACTCTGTGGACTCCCATGATGGACCCTACTTCTTTACACTCTGTAATTCATAATGTAGACTGTTCTGACATTCCATTTTAGAGAGATGAGAAAATCCACAGACAGTAGCTGAGGCAAGACTTGAATCCTGGTTCTTGAGGTCCTGGTGCTTGAGATCCAAGTCCATTCCGGTTAATGTCTAAATTGTTTTTCTAGAAATGTGGTAGCCAAGAAATATAGAACGGGATCACTGTGTAGTCGAATGTAATTTTAAAATTCTAATTCTCCCACTTTTGTCTCCTGAGTCCTGGGATTACAATAATTTACCACCAGGCCCAGTTAACTTTATCATTTTCTATAGAGCCCTTCTCTCTCATGAGCCGTCCTATCAGCCAACTGTAGGGTGTTGGCTTTGGCAGTCACTCTTTGCTCACTTTTCCACAGATGTTTCCAGAAGTGCTTTGAGATGCATCCCCAGAAAGAGCAGACTGTGGTTCCAACATATTTCTTTGTCACTGAGAAGCTACTGGTCTTTCAATTAGTTTTGGGACCTCCCTGGGCCTCAGTCAGCTCATCCAAAAAATGACAGACTATAAGAATCAAATGGGTGATTGTCCTGAGACTTCCTGGCCCCTGGTCAGCACTCAATAATTGGTAGCTATTATTAGCTTCCTCCAAGGCTGGGAGATGTGAATGTATATCTTCCAAGGGTTCTGGGAGTGTAGCCAACATCACCTCATTTCAGACATGAAATTTCTTTCCAGTTTTAAATTTGGATTCTACTCTATAATACATCTACATTTGTTTTAATATAAAAGTAATGTGTTAAATTACCATCAGGGACAATGGGAAAAAACCACGTAAGTGTTCCCTGCAACAGGCACGTCATTTGCCTGGGTATATAGTTTGAACTCAGGCAGACTTGGAAGGACAGGGACCCTTTCACTAGGGGATTCCTGTTGAAGGGTGACCTTGCCCACAGGAAGAATTTCTAAGATGTTTGGAACTGACATCTGTGGATAGAGGTGCCACCTGGGTCTTTGAAATACCTTGTGGTGCAGGGGGCCCAGCTATGACACAAGTTATCAAGACACATGTACCAACATTGGCCAGGTTAAGAAACCCTGAAGGCTTTGTGATGATGTGAGACTGGATTATCCATGGTTGTACTTCCTCCTCTTCTTTCCCCCTCCTCTCC
>NC_022015.1:9126738-9134296 GCF_000317375.1 Microtus ochrogaster
GCTCTATCCCTTTATGGTTTTCGTGTGTGTGTGTGTGTGTGTGTGTGTGTGTGTGTGTGTATGCTGATGCACCTGGTTGTTCACGTGTGCATGGAAACCAAAAGACAACCTTAAGTATCATCTTCAAGGAGGCCATCCACCTCCTTTGACATAAATTCTCTCATTGGCTTGAAGCTCACCAGTTAGGCTAAGTCAGTGAGCTCCAGGAATCCTATCATCATTTCCCCAGTACTGGGATTGCAAGTGTGAGCCACTACTCCCTGCATTTGTATGTGGATTCTGGGGATCAGACTCAGGTCTTTTTTGGGGTTTTTTTTTCGAGACAGGGTTTCTCTGTAGCTTTGGAGCCTGTCCTGGCACTAGCTCTTGTAGACCAGGCTGGCCTCGAACTCACAGAGATCCGCCTGCACCACTCTGCCTCCCGAGTGCTGGGATTAAAGGCGTGAGCCACCACAGACTCAGGTCTTTGTATTTGCAAAGCCAGTGCTTAACTGATTAAGCCATTTCTCCACACACTCCTTATTTCTAACACGGTCTTTCCATCAAATTTCTTTTGCTTCCATTTTTCCCACTTGAAATATTATAGCTGTGATTGGGCAGGGAATTCATATAACACCCCCCAATAACAAGCAAACTGTGTTGAGAAACCCTGTTTACAATTAAGATAGAAGAAACAGTGGCAACATGGGCCATTTCCACTGTGCTATCACCCCCATTTGTAAATCAAATAAGTAATCAAACGCTAATCTGGGTTTGTTTCTACCCAAAGTGACAGACTAGCTGCAGCAGGAGTTGTGACATGTGGCAACAATGCCGGTTCCTCCATCTATCAAAAATATAATTGAAAATCTATTCCAACATTTCCTTTAAGGTACGGTGTGTGGAGGAGAAGGAATATGTCAATATATTGTGTCCAAGGTGGGTCCTGGGTGACATCCTCTAACAACTGGTTGCAGTTTTAAGTGAAGGACACATTCCAGGTTGTTTATATATTTCTGGACTTGGTCATTGAAGACCCACATGAACCTAAGACAACACCTTTCAAATGGTGAATTTGAAACACTGCTACAGGCAATAGGGAAGATAGCTGGGCCCTCATATTGTGCATCTACTTTTACTTCTATGACTTGACCCCCAAGAACAAGAGACCTCCACCTTCCTGAATGAGGCTCTTCTACCTGGCATCAACCTGTGTCAAGGAGGGTCTTGGTTTCTATTCTATTTTGACAAAATCCTCCAAGTTGTCTTAGAACTTAAGAAAAATGGTGAAAATCTGATGAAAAAGTAAAATAAGAATAAGCCAATAATCTACACTACACAGCTTTGACTGCAAGCATATAGTTTAGGACTTGAAAACTCATGCTCACAGAGCCTATGTTAAAGGTAAATAAAGCTATCAGAGTTGGCCTCAAGGAAATAGGGTCACATCTCCTTTTCTCCACCTCCATTCCTAGATCCAGCATGACTCCCTTGCAGCTATGAACCTGCAGATCTTCTGCAGTGGATTTCAGAATCTGAACTCAGGTAAGTCCCAATGCAAGGTAATCATTGGTTTCCTACTCAAGAATGTCAGCGATTAAGTTGTTCAGTTATTTGTTTTTTTATTCTATTTTCCAACTGATTCATAGTGACACGGAAAAATTAGATGTTTCTAATTGATCATGTCTAATTGACAAGACATGACAAGAGGAAGAGCAGTCAAGCTACTACTGGGTAGGTTATTCCAGAGTCAAAGAGATGGAAGAACTATGACACTGGTCTTCAGCAGCGACCCATATCCTCCTGTGGGAAAGACAGGATGGGGGTTCTACATTGACATCCTAACTATTTATGTTTATAACCAATTGTTACTATAGTTAGTCACAAACCAAATATACATCTACATATAGAGTGTTGCAACCAGTTTGTCCAGCAGACACACAGTCTGCATGGCAAGAGGCTCCATGCTCCAGGAAGGCAATTCTGCAGAGCAACTGAGGTTGACCAGTTGACTGGTTGTTCTGATATTGTTGCTTTTCATCAAGTTTCTTTTAATTTTATTAACTTCTAAGAAAATGATGAGAGGTTTAAAAGATGGCCCAGTATCTAAAAGCACTTGATGAACACTTGTTGCTCTTCCAGAGGACTTGGGTTCAATTCCTAGAACCCACACTGTGATTCACAATCACTTATGGCTCTAGTTGCAGAGGATCCAGTGCCCCCTTCTGCTCTCTTACTGGCCACACACATGGTGGACCTACTTACATTCAGATAAAACACCAATACACATAAAATATTTTTGTTAAAAAAATAGCAAAGGAATTGTCAAACTAAATTAAAACCTAAGATTTTTCTGAATATCTTTTATTACCAAAGGCTGACCTCTGAAGCTCCAAAAGCCACCAGAAGCTGTTGAATCTGTTGAAGTATATGGAATCCTAAGCCAGGCACATTGGTTGTAATGCTGAGGTGGTGAACTTCAAGACTCTTAACCAACCATGGACAGTCCCTTGTACATCTCCAAATCACAGGTGAAGGAATGCATGCTGACTATGAGACTCCAGGCCATGTACAGTCATTGTTTGTCAATCATAATAAAACCAAGTCACACGGAAGGTTCCGAACTCCTGGTAAGAAGTTAGTCACTAGCTGTTGCTTATCCTCCTTCCTGAGTTCCGCAGCATGAGCCATTCAGATAGGAACAAATCCTTAAGGCTATATGCTATATGGGTTTCATTTAGATAAAATGTTCAGAGGCAGAGAATACAATCACCTTTTCCAATCTTCAGACCTAAGTGTTGAATAGTTGGCCCCCAGATGGTGGCATTATTTTAGAAGTTTCCAGAAATTATCGGGCAGAGCATGGATAGAGAAAATGGGTGCTTGAGATTGGGTCTTCAAGGATGACTCATATCTGACCACTTTCTACATCCTGTCTGCCATGGAGTTAGAATCTCCTCTCCTACCTGACCAGATTCAGCCAAATCTAGGTAAAATTTATTTTAAGTAAATAAATAAGGAAAGAAAGAAATGGCAACATAGCAACTGTTAACATTGCGTTAGTAATCTAGAGAGATTGTGTGCATGTGTTCGAGCAGGTGAGCTCACCCATGTGTGTGCCTGTGGAGGCCCAAGATTGGTGTCAGGTGGCTTCCAGTCTCTCTATACCTTATTTTTTTGAGGACCGGTTTCTCACCAAACCTTGGGCTCACTGTTTCATCTAGACTGGTTGACCAGTGAGTCCCCAGGATCCACTCATCTCTATCCTTGCCCTGGCACTAGGCTTACTAACATGCTCCAATGCACTCAGAATTTCTACATGAGAATCTGAACATAGATAGATCTTTGTGTTTGCATAGTAAGCATTTTATCTACTGAGCCACCTCCTCAGCCCTACAGAGAATAAAGTACACCTGAGGATGTGTGTAGGTTCTATGCAAACAATATGCCATTTTATATAAGAGGTTCAAACGTCTTCTATTTTTTTTAACCAAAAACAGTCCTAGAACTAGTACCCTAAGGATAGTGAGGTATGAATTTCTATTAGTCATTGCTCAGGGTTTGAGGTAGAAATGGGAACTCACTGTGAATAGGTAATGTGTTTGCAGGTAATGAAAATGTTCCCCAAATAGATTATGTTGGATGGTCACACAACTCAATAAATTTGCCAATCATTAAATTGTATTCTTATGTAGATGAATGCATTGTTCATGCCTCCTGCCTCAGTGAAGTTGTTTGGTTTAAAAAGGAAACGTAGAGGTGGTAACGGAGCAACTGTGGCTCTGTCCACACATCCCACAGGCTCTCTGGTTGTCATCTCCTGTTTCAGGACTCAGAGGCTTATCAACCGTGCCCCATGTGGGACAGACTTGATTGAGTAGGCTATTGTTTTCTTTGACAGCATTCTCCCATTAATCTCCTGTTCTGGGGCACCTTGAAACTGCCACCCTGACTTCTGAGCTCTGCTGATCTCTGGTTTCTTCCTCCCTACCTTGCTTCCCCAACTCCTGCCTGGACTCTCCCATCAGTCTCTGCTGCTCGGTGGTAAGAACCGAAAGCTGGTAAGCAGTTCAATGAGATGGGAAGCCATAGCCTTGGGAGTCTGACTGCTCTACTTTGCTCTTCTTGGATTTTCCTCTGTGTCTGCTCAGTTTCACTGCGATATCTCTGTGTATGAATGGTGTGAAACCATAAGGCAACAATGCAGCTGGATCCATTAGCAGAGGCATTGGCATACAGAAAAATGTGTAATTATATACTGTTTCACGGGATGATGTCTAGTCTACAAAATAATTATAAACATTTGAACGAGGCTGAAAAATTTTTTAGAAGAGAGTGAGAGAGAGGGTCAGTTATGTTGGCTGAGGCTTATCTACAAAGTATGCATTTGTGGGCAGAGTGGGAAAACTCCATTCTTGCTGTCTGGGTGACACATCTTGCCCTTGGGCACCAGCCCTCCTACACATCTAGTGAGCAGAAAGGGAAAGAGACCATGCCTCCCTTTGTCTGAAGAAGTAAACTGGGTTGAGTGTGTCTCCTAAGAACCCATTAAACTAAAATAATTGCCCAAACTTAGTAGAATGGATTGTCTGACCTTCTGTTCCATCTCATTTGGTTCCATACTGGGGTAAAGAGTGACTGATTTGGGGACTTTAAGAAAATTATTTAACCTCTCCAAACCTAAGACCTGATGTGTGGAAAGGAGATGGAAACAGACATCTTTGGAAGGATAGAATGCCATCAAAAGGATACCCTAAATATTATGTGATTTAGCGGGCATAAAAGGGGCTGTGGAAACCGAAAACTGTAGCAGATGGCCACCAAACCTTCACTGTTGTTCTCTCCTCCACTGGTACCTTCCCAGAAATGACACTATATGTAGAAATTTTGTTCTATCAGTCTATAATGAGTAAAGGAGCATCTGTCAAGGTTGAAATGACTATCCTTAGTCTGTCAGAAGTAGCACACATGCATGGCGATTGCATGGTGTGTGTAGCACCATTTCCCCTTCCACGATCATGGCAGACATCACCACTTGATCACTGCTCTTTTCGTTTGCACTTAAGTACAGTTCCATCTCCTTTGCCAGTGGTCACCCAAAACCACCACTACAGATTGATCAACTTTGCATGCAGGATGGAAGTTATCGCCAGTTTCCTGTGCATGTTTATGAACAATGGAGTGTAGTGCACTGTCTGCTTCTCAATAAATACTTGATAAAATGATGACTAAGGGAGAGATGCAATGAGATGATTGAATGCTGTGTTCACTGGCATCTTCACTAGACAATCTTGTTCAAAGAGAAAACTCCTATTCCTCTAAGCTTCCTCCCTCAAGATGTGGGTCTTTGTCTAGTAGTTCTTGACTGTTTATAAATTTAGGTACCAAAGAGCCTCCTCTGAATTATACACATTGAGAAAATCTCCTCTTGGAAGACGGAAACGCCCAGGTTGCAGCATTTCTGTCTAGTCCTCATGCTCCAAGATTTCCTGGAAGGATAAGCTACCTGAGGAGCTTGCTCCGACGATGGAGAAATCCTTAATTGATGGGACAGAACCAACTATTTTCTGGCCAGGAGGCACATCTCAAAACTGTAAGTCCAGCATCTGCAACTGAGCTGTAATGCCAAACCTGATGGTGATCTCCTTAGGAAATTGGTTTTAGCTGTGTGGATGACTGCCCTTAAAGCAGAGAGCCCAGCATCCGACACCAAGGCTGCAATCGCAAGCATCCCACGCTATTAATCACAGGAAGATTGAGTCTTGTTGCAGCGTTTGCCTTCCTCTCCTGCTGACTTCACAGTATTAATGCTGTTTACACAATAGTAAAAGTTAAAGTCATATCTTCTAAATGAAGGGATGGTGAACGAACAAACAAATTATACAGAGAGCTCCATCAACTGAAGATGAGGTTAAAATCTGGGGTCTGATTCTCTTGTCATTGTTCCATGCATATTTTAGTATAATCTTGTTTGTGAAGTATATGCAGACATTATATCTCCTAGAAAGGGGTTGCTTTTCTAAAATTTTCATTCCATAACATAACATTGCCCATGGTTTTGCGAACTCATTAAATTTCGGTTGTTGCATAAATGTTCCAATTTATTGATATGTCAACACATACTTAATCATGAAGTCATAGTGTTCAAAGTTGGACTATATCTGGTGTTTTCACACTGCAAAGATGTGGTAACTGTCTGTAAGTAATCTTTTTATCTAAATGTGGAGTGTTTCTTTGGGTCACATTCTTAGACAGACAGACAACAATAGATATGATAGATGGAGTTATAGATATAGGTGATAGACAGACATAAATATGCAGAGAGGTAGACAGGCAGTTATGCTATGGCAGAAGCTGTGTAAGGCTTACATACCCTCTGTCCAGGTTAACTGACTTTCCTGCACATTTATCCAGATCAAGGCATGGATAATTTCAACAACCACAACGATTCTTTCAGGTAATGAATTTTAAACAATTTTAACTGCCTAGAAGAAGCAAACTTCCTTCTTTGCTCCCAAACACCTGAGTTTCTGTTCTGAGCGAGAACTCCCTAGCCATGCTGGATGGCAGTGGTCTTCTTTAGCAGGACTGTATGGTACTTTGTTGTCCAAGCCAGCATCTCAGAGGCATTTCCATTGTCCCGGAAAGGAACTGGGGAGGGAGCACTATTCCAGCTCTTCAGAAGGCACTCTCTCCTCCCTGTCTATCCTTGACATTCTTCATGTTCAGTTTACAAATGCCTTTTCCAGTGATCAGCACTTTCCTGTCTTCTTAGAGACAACGGAACTTTAAATAGTTATTTTGCTAAGTGAAAACTCACCCGGGATAGTGTCCATATGAAATATAAATATAGAGATGTAAATAAGATAGTTAAAAAATAAAAATGCTCATCTCTTAATACTGCTTGCCTTCTCCAGAGACATCTACTCATCCCTACGAGCATCATCATCAACAACACATTTATTGTGTACCCACTGTGTGCTTGAGATACTATGTACCCACTGTGTGCCTGAGATACTATGTACCCACTGTGTGCCTGAGATACTGTATACCCACTGTGTGCTTGAGATACTGTGTTCCCACTGTGTGCCTGAGATACTGTGTACCCACTGTGTGCTTGAGATACTGTGTTCCCACTGTGTACCTGAGATACTGTGTACCCACTGTGTGCCTGAGATCCTGTGTCCCTACTGTGTGCTTGAGATACTGTGTTCCCACCATGTGCCTGAGATTGCCTAAATTATGCAAATGCATCATTCAATTCTTGCAATACTTTTTCTTCGTTTTACAGTTACAGAAACTCGAGCCACTTTCACGCGAAGAGGACATGTGAGGACTGTGTTTCTAACCCAGGATGATGACTGCCTTTGGAGACGGCACGTTTGATCACCAGTCCAGCCTTTGCTAGGGTAGGCAAATACAGCTTGAGCATTCAGATGGTGGCAGCTTCCTGGTGTCCCATTTGGATTTCTGACAATTGAACTTTTTGAAAGGATAGGCACCAATGCCAGCAAAAAGACAGCTGCATCTTCAAGAGGGATACACGCGTGTTACATATTGATTGTTACAACACAAATGT
>NC_022015.1:9134857-9136500 GCF_000317375.1 Microtus ochrogaster
TTGAGGCTTAGCTACACATTCTCACACATCAGAATCTCATTTCTTCATGGAGCTGGGTGATGTGGTCCCAAGTCTGTGATGCTTCTTTTTGATGGCTACTTGATGGGGCTTAGAATCACCATGGAAACGTACCTCTTCCTATGTCTGTGAGAGAGCTGCTAGGTCAAGTTGAAGAGGGAAGGCTCATGGTAGGGTGTGGGTGGCACCAGCCCTTGGGCTGGGGTCCTGTACTGAATAAAAAGGAGAAAGTGAGCTGAGCACCAGCGTTCATCTCTCTGCTTGCTGACCGCAGATGCAACATGAAGGGTCGCCTCACACTCCTGTCCCCATGCCTTTCCATCCGGATGGATTGCACCTCAGACTACGAGCTGAAACAAACTATATAATATAATGTATAATACAATATGTAGCAGTATGCAGATTAATATATAACACAATGCTTTCTGCTGCATATTAATATATAGTATAATACATTCTGATCCATGTTAATATAATATTTAGTATAATGCAAAGTAATATAATGTATAGTATAATGATTTCTGATACTTATTAATATAATATGTGATACATATTAATATAATACATAGCATATTACATTCTGATATGTACACATAGCTGCCTTGCATATGCACATGTAGACAAGCATGTCTTTATTACCTTGGTTTATTCTGGAGTATTTGCTCTTGCACTTGATGAATTCAATACCCTACTTCCCTTCTCCACTATTAAAAATAAATATCTATATTTTAATTGATGCTGAATTTTCAAGATATTTTAACAGGCTTTTTTGAAAAATATTTTCACTTTTTAACTATCTTCCCACTCAGGAATTATTTTCATTTGGACAAGATGCAATGATGTTTTGAAAATTTATTTTTAGAAGTTTTTTTTTTATATTGTTCCTGATGCTTCTTACTTGTCTCCCTGTGTTATGTGCTTCGTATTTAGTGTTGTGTTGGTTCCATTACTGCCCCCAAATCCACTTTAAGGGCACCACTGTTGGTGGGGAGGAAGGTTATTAGTAGTGTGGCTGTCTTAATTTTGTTTCTGTTGTTCTAGCAAATACTGATTCTAGTCAGGCCACTCCTGCCTCTTCCTCCCTGCTCCTCTCCTCCCTCTACTCTCCCTCCCTGCTTCTTTCTTGCTCTGAGAGTCCACTGAGTGTCTTAGTACGCAAGCCAGCTGCCAGCACAGAGAGCCCAGAGCAATGTGGCTTCCCTAGTGCTTACACTGGTGGTTTTGTTTCCTTCCTTGGCTCATTTATAAGAACTTCTGTGATTACTTAAAGATTGTCATTTGTCCATCTTCAACAGAGTTTGGTTTACACAGACTTCATTATAGTCAAGTGGTTTCCTTCTGTGAGTATTTTACTCTGTGTCTTATTAGACATGGCTGTCTCGGGTCACACAGCTCCTCAGCTTCCTCTTTAACACATGACGTCATCATGGCTTTTACTGGGACCTTACCTGATTCAAGTAGTGCTGAATTCTTGACATTCTTGGAGTAGCCTCTGCTGGGTCCTTACACATTATTCCTTTAAGAGAGAGTTTTGTTTCTATTCGTGAGTAAAGTTTATTTCCTATTCTTCGTGGTTTGTTCTCTCTCTCTCTCTCTCTCTCTCTCTCTCTCTCTCTCTCTCTCTC
>NC_022015.1:9136600-9150118 GCF_000317375.1 Microtus ochrogaster
GAAATAGAAGCCAGGGTCTTGCACACACCAGACGGATGCTGTTATTAGACAAGCGCTCTACCACTGAGCTGCATCTCCAGGCCAGAACTGGACTTTGAATTGAGGATCTCAGCAGCGCTTTCTGCGATGTTGGTTATGATTCCTGGCTGATACTCAGGAATCGCCAGGAGAGTTGTGCTGAAGCCACTTCTCTGACACCCTAGACATGCACAGGACCTACCAGAGTCATAGCTGGGATATCATCAGTTTTCAAACCTCACCAGATGAATGTGTCACACAGGCAAATCTGAGAGACTTGTGTGGGATTTGGGAAATATCCAAATAGCAGTGGGGACCTTTTGTTTATAGACAGTGATATGCAACTTGGCTTATTCAAGGGTGAATCTTACTTCTCTTTTGAATGACTTGTTTCTTCAAATCTCCTGTCTTGCTTTTGGTCATTTTTGTATTGCTTTGAAGAAATTAGCCATTTAGATGGCCAGATGACAGACGGGTCATCAAGTTCCAGGCAGTCCTTTCTCTCCTATTTCCCTTCAGGTCTGAGATTTTGACATAATGGTGTGGTTTTTGTCTTAGATTTGTGGAGAGTTAATCCACACTTAAAAACAAGCTTTCCAGAAGGCTGAGGAATGTAGCACCTGCCTCAAAAGTGCAAGGCCCTCTCCCATCACAATCGATAGATAAATACTAAACATTCAGAAAAGGCTTTGAATTCATTTCCCTCCTCTGCCATGATTTAGACTTACAACTGCTAGTGTTAGGTTTGTGTGATAAGCTGTTTAGGTTACTTTTATCCACTCTATGCCAACAGCTGCTTTAGAAGGAATGGCAGGTGCCCTGTACAGACACTGCCCTTGAATTAAGTAATTCTCGCTTCTCCAGAGGAAGTTCACCAAGCACCCTAAGCAATAGGTGTGGGGGGGGAGGGGAAGTAGGTGAAGTATGATGAAACCCTAAAGAGACAGAAACTTTGCTTTTACCCTGCCCCCCAGAAGCACAGGAACCTGACAGCAGAGTGAACTGAGGGCTGTTTGTGACGTGAATCTGCCCTTAGACACTGCTTTGCCATGTAATCTTGAGCCCCCACATTCTGTCTTTGGCAGTGTTAAGAAGGCCCTTGATAAATCTCTCACTAAAAGGCATTCCATCTCACTGTCCTTTCTGAACCCCAAATTTCTGAGCCCCGAACATGATGGTGCTTCTCTCATTGTTGGCTTTCTGTCTGGAATTACTTCTACTTTGTCTTTTTCGATTTCATTTGTGTGACACAGTCTTGTTGCATAATACAACCTGGCCTGGAATGTGCTGTGTTGCCCAGGCTGGCCTCCACCTCAAGATCCTCCTGTGTCAGTCTTTGGGTGCTGGGATGGCAGGCAGGTGCTACCATGACTTTGTTGTTTGTTTGTTTGTCTATTGTAGCCTTTTGGTTTCTTAGTAAGTCTCTGGTTATTTTTCTAGTCATTTGTATAATGAAGGCATTGTAGTCTAAAGCTTTTTTTTACACTATAGTTTTTGTCATATAGATTTGTATATAAATATGCTTTTATTTTGGCCTTTAATTTTTTATTAACTAGATTTTTAAATTTATTTTACATTCCAACTGCAGCTTACCCTCCACAACATTCCCTATGTCCTCCTTCTTTAGCCCACCCCTCCCCCACCTCTGTTCAGAAAGGGGCAGGCCTCCCATGGGTACCAACAAAGCTTGGCCTATCAAGGTGAGATAGGATTAAGAGCCTCTCTTTGTATTAAGGCTGGGCAAGGCAACCCAGCATTAGGAACAGGTATGAAAACAACCAAAGCATTAGAGACAGGCCCACTCCCATGGCCAGGAGTTCCACAGGTAGACCGAGTGATACAACCTTCACACATATGCAGAGGGTCTGGACCAGTCCCATGCAGGTTCCTAGCCATTGGTCTGCAGTTTGTAAGTTCCCAGGAGCAGGCCAGTTGCTTCTGTGGGTTCCCTTGTGATGAACCTGACAGCCCTGGCTCATTCCTCCCTCTCTCAACAGGATTCCCTAGGGTCAGCCTGTGCTTGACTGTGGATCTCTGCATCTGTTTGCATCAGTTACTAGACCAAAATCTCTCTGATGATAATTGGGGTAGTTGCCAATATGATTATAGATTTGATCTTTAATTTAATTTTTTTAGAATTTCATATGTAAATACTGTATTTCCACTGTTCTCCTTTCCTTCTCCAACCTCCCATGCCTCCCTACCTCTGCCAGATTCATGACCTCTTCTAATTATTATTGTTTTACTCACCCACAAACAGCACAACATACACACTCACAAACTGTAACCTGTTGAGTCCCTTAAGTACCAACAAGGATGAATTGGGTAAAATTGTGTGTCTCAGATTTTACACTGTTTAAAAAAAAATGAAAATTTCTAAAACCATTGCATTTGTTGAGGTTTTCTCTGTGTCTGAGTGTATAATAAACTTTATGATTAAAAGAACTGGCTATTTGCTTTCTGTTTAGGTACCTCTGCTTCTCAGTGAATCTGGGAAATTGAGTTTGCAGGTTGCGCTCAGTGTTTTCTCCTTGTCCCTCCTCATTTTTATTTCTATTTATCTGTTTGCTATGAGAAACAAGTGTATTGATTTCTTCAAATATATATGTATTTATTTTATCAAGTCCTCATTGTTTTTCTAATAGTTTCAGTCTGTGTGTGAGGCATCAGCAGGAGTTTGGCGCCACTGTAAGGGCTTTAAATAGCATTCATTCATTCATTCATTCATTCATTCATTCAGACAGTCCCCTGACAATCCTAGGAGGGGGATTTAATGTTCTCCCAGCTTGTCGCATGCAGAAAGATAAAAGCATAAACTTAGCTTGCCCACAGTTTGAGTGTGAACTGTCTACTATACTCTTACATTTGAACACTTGGCTTCAGTCTAGTGGCACTGTTTGGGAAGGTTGTGGAGCCTTTAAGAAATGAAGCCTTGTTGGAGCAAGTGAGTCACTGAGGCGGACTTTGAGGTTTTCTGTCCCCTCCCTACCTGATGTGGATGAGATGTAATTAGCCTGTTTCCATGTCTTCTTCATCATGGTGGAATGATCCTAGAATAAATAAATCTTCCTGGAGACTGCTTCTGGTTAAGTATTTGGTTATAACAATGAGAAAAGCAGGTAGGACGGTTCAGAGGTTGGTGAGTGAATGTGGCATTGCCAGCTGGGTGGTTTGCATCCCTAATCTCATCCTCAACCACAGCCATGTCTGACCCCATGGCAGGTACATACCTCCTGTCCATAGCCATCTGATGCCATGGTGAAGATAGGCTCTCTTTTGATGGGACATTTATTCCTGTTAACCGAGTCACCTATCGTATCTGACTTATCAGTTATTCCACTGACAACTCAAGCCAGGACAACATTCACTCTTAGTTGAGCTGTCTCTGGACTCTGACAGACTTATAGTATGCCATGCACCTAGCATCAAGTACAGCAATGCCCAAGACAGAGGAAGCCTGGCTGCATGGGGAAAGTAATCTAGGTAATTTATGCTATGGGAAAGATGGAAACAAAGTCAAGGTGATTGATCGTTCTGTCCCAGTCACTAAGTCCATGAGTATGATCAGGAGCAGAATCTCGAGGGACACAGGCATCTGAGCAAAGACAGAAGGAACAAATTGGGGCAACGCTATGAGGTAAACATCCTTCTGGTGTGTTCCAAAGATGGCGAGGAAGTTAGCATGAGACCACTTCATTAGGACAGAGAGGGCAGGGACAGGTACTGCAGACTCTAAAAGGTACAGTGTCTCAGGATGCTTCTTTCTGTCTGGTTTACCACCTCTGCCCTCTTGGTTACAGAGTGGCTGCTAAAATTTCCCCTACACGTTATACTCCAGTTAGAAAGAATGGAAGTGAGAAATCGCAAAGGAGAGCTAGTCCCAGTGTATTGAATGTCTTCATCTGGAAGTATTTCTTGGGATTTTTATCACCGACTCCTACTATCCTTTCTCAGATCGCTTCTAACATGAACACTGATAACCATTGCTTTTGTCTTGGGCACACTGTCACTCCAAATAAAATCAGAGCATGTCACCAAACAGAAAGGGCAGAATAAGTATAGATGGGTAGCGAGTGGGTACTGCCATGCCAAAGAGACTACCAAAAATTTCCTGGCTTTATAAAGCCCCTTTGGAAGGGAGTCCTTGGGTATAAGATTCCGGAGTCTCCAAGGGAACCATCACTAGATGCAGAACAAGCCGATTTTGGGGTGTGGAGCTGAGATTGCAAATCCGGTGGGGAGGCAATTTTAGGTTTACAGAGCTGTGCTTGATCACAGAAAGATCCAGGGACTGGGCAATAGCATCTGTGGCACAAGGGACTTTGGAGCGTTTGGGGTCTGTGAGTCGGGTAAAATGGGTATCTGGGATGAATCAAGACTAAAGTCTAACACACCAGGTGCTTCTTTTCCTTTGTTGATAAGATAGTACAGTGTGTGCACGTGCGAATGTGTATGTCTGTGTATGTGAGTGTATGCACAGGTGTGTACCTCTGTATGTGTGTGTATCTGTATATGCATGTGTGTATGTGAGTATGTGCATGTGCAGGCTCAGAGAACAACCTCTGTTGTCTTCCTCAGTTACCATGCATCTTGTTTTTATGAGATGGGGATCTTGCATTGCTTTAGAACGCATTGATTAAGACAGACCAGTTGGGCACCAAGTCCTACGGATCAGCATCTCTCTGCCTTGCTGGTGCTGACTGAGATTCTAGACATACACTACCATGCTTGGCTTTTTTATGTGGGTGCTAGGGATCAAACCCAGGTCCTATTGGTTGACTAGCAAACACTGTGCAGACTGAGCTATCTTTCCAAACCTAAGATGGTTGTTATATTTTATCTTTTTCCTTACTTTGTAAATTTCCTCCAAACCATGCCATAGTTCTTGTTATATCCCCGCAAGGAGTTACATTTTTTATTAATCACTGTTCGAGAAAATCCCAGCCACAGAAGTCCAATGAACATAGCAACAGCCTTTACTTGCAGATCCCAAGAGTGTTTCATGTACACTAGAAAACAAATAGATCTACAGTCATTTGTTTGGTCCATGGTGGATTTTGGAGGCATAGGAGTCAGAGTACCGCAAGAACTGTGTCCTAAGGATAAGACATGAACTATTCCACAACCATGGCCTCATGAGGCTTCCCTGTGGCCTGTCAGGACTTGGCCTACCCTACTCACTTTAACATTTCTCTTGATACTCCATTTCTTCATTGCACTCAACCTTCTCCAATCCTGCTTGTTTGCAAATTTACCTACTTGTCCTGATGCGCCTGATCCATTGTGTGCAAGGCCCACAGCAGTGGGAATCTTCTGTGTTGCCTTAGTCATGACTGAGTTTCCAGGGATCCCTACCCTGAGCATCAAAGATGTTCTCATTCGGTATCTGTAGAATATAATGTGCTGAAGTGTGTAATACAAAAAGTAGCCACTACTAGATGCTAAGTAACGATGACCTTTCCTTACCACCCATCATCACTGTTGGTCTTGACGGCTGTATCAGATGGGAGTCGCAGAGGAACAAAACAGGTAGGGTGAACATATATTGCAAAGGGAGTTTATTAGACTGGCTTACACCAGAGGCAGGGCAGTCCAATGATATTTGCCGGAGGCCCATGGAGTTGTTCAGTACACAAGGCTGGATGTCTCAGCAGTCCCAAGCTGGCACTGAAGGCCTAGAGGATTCCTGGAGACCTGTTGATTTTCAGTGCACATTAAAAGGCCCAGATGCTGGATTCTGACCTCGGGGAAAGATGCCGGCAGCAGCAAAAGGATAGATGCACTCCCTGGCACACCTGGAGTCCCAGGAACCGAATTTGGCACCACGGAACTTGTTTTAAAGGAAAGCATCCCCGTGAATCTAGTTTGAGACGCGAAGCTGGAACAGTTTGTTCCCCTTCTCAGCCATCAGAATATCGCCAGGTTGTAGTTAAGGCTGGGATACTTTACAGCGTCAAGTACTGGTTTCCAGGAAGCAGAGAATCTCTCAATCAAAAATAGTGTTTTTCACTGTCCTTACCTGGTGGCTCTTTCTTCCCTTCTCTTCTCGCTAGCTTCCGGTAACCACTGATGCTTGCAAACCCACGAGCTTTCCTTTTGTACACCTCCATCTAGCACCCCTGGTTTCTGGCTCTCTCCAGATCTTGCCTGCAGGAAACAGGCCGCTGGAAAGTTATTTGCTAACTAGAGCGCCCTCTGCTGATGAAAGAGTCACTGGACATACAGCTACAGGTCAGCTGCAGGTCTGTCTGCACGTGGGGGTGGCAGAGGCCACTTCCTTCCCTTGGGTGGGTAGGGTCAAAGACGGAGAACATTTACCCACAGCCCACACTCTGTAGGGGCTTTTCTGACCCTGCCGCCCAGACTGCTCCCCCCCCTCCCCGCCCCCGCTGGCTTATGGGCTTGTGAGCTTCTACTGGAAACAGGGATTCTGTGGTTGGAGGCGTTCTGTGCCAGAATCTCACACCATCAAGCAGAAGCAGGTGAACCACCTGCTTCCCGACGTCTGTGTTTGATGCAGAAGTGAAACTCAGGAGGAGTTTTAAAAATTCTTCTGAAGAGCAAAGTCGGGTCAATTGGTAACATTTGGGTAAAAAATGACTATAAAAAAAAGAAACAGACATGTGATTGAGATTAAAACGGAAACCATATACCTCTGTAAATTTGAATGTTAGTCTGAAGTCTATTTAAATTCAGGAGGCAGGCAAAGCCCCAGTTCACAGGAACCCTTGGCAGGAACATTTGGAAAGGACAGGAAATTTCTTTACCTGGTGATCACGTTGTGACTGAGCTGATAGCCTTTCCATTCTCCATTGGCTAACGCCGCCACTTCCCATGAAACTCCTGGGCGACAGGAGTCTTCTTTTACCTTGTCTACTTACCAATACTGAGGGTCAAGGATGTTGAGCAACATGCTTACAGATCGTGAAGTGAAAACATTGCTGAGATGGTATTTGAACCTGGGTCTGTACCAGGCTCCAAATGCAAACCTGCATCATGATGGAAGAATGTCCCTGGTTCATTGTACCTGTCCCCAACCCTGTAATTGATGGATGTTCACTCCACATACAGATTTTACCCATGGTCTTGCGCTGTAGTAAGTGGCAGAGACAGCAGAGGTAAAGAAATGACGCCAGAATCCGCCCTTAGAGAAACCGGAGTTCAAAGTCCTGGTGTTACACAGCCTACTCCAATCACCCTTCTGTGACCAACCCTCTCCTCTCTCTGATACTTTTGGCCACTTAATATCGACACATTAGGGGCTTGCTGTGTACTCTAGGCTGGCCTCAAATTGTAATTCTCTTGCCTCCATTTTCCGTGTGGGTGTGTGTGCCCACAAGGTTGGCTTTATGTGTCAGTCTGAATGAAAAAAATTACTTGTGTTAGTTATCTCATTTAATCCTTATGAGAAAGTGCCAAAAAGATCCTGTTATGTGAAGTCCAATTTTATGGGTGAGGAAATAGAGGCATAGAAATTAACAATGGATACTTAACTTAGAACACAGTAGAGGGAGCAGGGAGATAGTCACTCAGTAAGGGAGCTCGCTCTCCGGGATCCACATCAAAAAGTAGGTTGTGATAGCAATTGTTTGCCATCCAAGCCCTGGGGATCTGGAGACAGTTTATTCCTGGCAGTTTAGCCTTTTTTCCTTTTAATTTCCGGACCCCAAAACAAAAAAAGTAAACAACAACCAAATAAACAAACCCTAACGCCACCCCTGAGGTTGCCTCTGGCCTTCACATGCAGAAACATACACATACATGTGCACATGCACTCACTAAACAGTCTAGTTCTCATCTGTTGCATTCATTCCGTGCACTCACACTGGAATTGCTGTCAATCACTTGTCATGTCCCTCTGTCCTGTGGGATAGTCCCTTGAGGGCAAAGACTGTGCTAAACATTCCCTTTGCAATCAATAGCTTAGGCTTAGGCACACCCAATAACTCAGAATACTCTCTGGCTAATTCAGCCTTCCATCCTGGAAAGTGATGGAGAAGTAAGATTTGGCAGTTGGGGTGGTAGTGGGAATTCCACAAATCAAGCGAACTTCTTCAGAGCTCTGGCTCCTGGGAGCCATAGCATGGGAGCGTAAGAACCATATTTAAAAAGAAAGGTTCCTTGGGGAATCTTCGTCATCCCCAGATTTCGCTAGCCCAGCAGGATGCCTGCATGTAATAGGGTCCCATGCATCTTGGTGGAATGAAAAACGGAGATTGAAAACACCAAGGACTGTGGATACAGTGGCTGGAGCCACTGCCGAGTCTCAAGAAGGACCCCGGCCTCTGCTCAATCAACCAGACCCACATTCCTCTTTATGAATAACTGGAAAATGGAAAGAATTCTCTCTCTCAGTGCAAAGAAACTTCTTCTGTTTGGTGAGGTTCAGCAAACTTAGGGTACCCACCTTCTGGATCTCCCAGCTGACTGTCTGCCATAATGGGATGGACATTTTAGATACCCCAACTCACCCCAGCTCTCAGCTATTCGTCTTCTGTTCCATCTCTACCTCCTCATTTGCTCTAAAGTGTTTGAAGCGTTATCTTGGACCCAGATGCCACCTCAGGTAAATTTTCACCAGAAGCCCATCAAATCAGTTGTTTATGGCATCTCCAAACCTACTCACCCAGGGCGACTGAACCTCTTTCTTATGTGGCTTTTTATGAGTCAAGATAAACAACTGTGTTTCTCCAGGGCTTTAGGCCCAGGATCTTTTAACCTCAGTGCTGAAGCACTGGGGCCCTGAGGGAGTTGAGTCAGAGCCTGGGCCCTGGAGGACTCCAGTTAATTGTGTCACTTGGAGGAAGCCTAGGTCAATGCCGCTTTACAGGCAAATGCAGTAGAGATCTTGAAACAAAGGTGGGCGGAGGGCTGGAATACTCCACACCACCAGCCAGTGTCGGGTTTGGAAGCTGTGTTTACATCTCCTCCGTCCACTCAACTCAGAACGAAGAAACCTGAAGTCCGGGGACGGGAGATGACTGGACCAGGATGGGACAGGCTCCATGGAGAGTGTATGGAGCCAAGAAGGAGGCTGCTCTTCTGCACCTACTTCACCCATCCACCCGGAGCTATGGAGCAGCTGAGTGGTTACAGAGATGCTAGCATGCACTACCCCAAGGCTAGAGGTGAATCACGGGACCCTGGTTACAGTCATCCCTGTGGTCTGACTTCCTGGGCTCTGTGACTGGCTTAGGGGTAGCTTAGGACAGAGAGATGACTCCATGAGAAAAAAATAAAATCTCTTTGCATCTTCAGAGAGAATCCTGGTCTAGAAATGAACTAAAGTTACAACTAGTCTCAGCCACAGAAGGCAGGCCTCTTGTGATGCTCCAGTGTGAATAGATCCGGTGTAAGATAGAGAGAGGAGGAAGGGAAAGAAAATTCTGCAGGAGTAGTTTCTGGGTTGCTGGATCAAGCCAGTCCTGTAGTCGGTCCTCTGAAATATCTAGTTATATGATCCTGTAAGGTTTATTTTTAGATTGTTAAACCAGGTGTTTTATTTCATGAACTATAAATATTCCCAGCCGATAAGCAGCTTAAGAGGAGGCTGGTGAGCTAGGGATCTGCTCTTCCATATAGTGGGAATGCCTTTGTGCCCGGCTGCAAAGCTGGAAGGTGGACATGGACGGGACTTCAGGCCGTCGGGGTAGCAGGTTGGTCAAGGACATACGTTATTCCAGAAGAGCTCTCATGAAGCCATGGCTTCTTTGCAAGTCTCGGTAGTGATGGTGACCATATTTCCTTTTGAGATTCCATGCCTACATCTGGCTCCTCTGGCCTTCAAACTTGCTGTAGGTAAGGGTTTTCCTCACTCACCTTGGAATCCTTGTAACTGACCCCACATCTGACACAGGTCAGTGCTCTGGTATATCGGTGCAGTGGACCAAAGGGTCCATTTCCTGCCACTGTTAGCCTCATTCCCTGATAGACTCTGTACATATCCACTTTCTTCCCTATAAAAACCAGGATGCTGTTCAAAAAGGCAAGAGGCAAAAAAGTCAAGAATTCACTGTAAATTCCCAACTTAGTGACAGAGACATCGGTCCCCTCCTTGTGCAGACATTCAAAGTTGCTTGCTATGCATCAAAAGGAAAAGGTACTAAAACTGAATCAGAGAGGGCTGGGGGAAATTTGAGTTCAGAGAGAGCATTCCTTCCAAACTCTCATTGGTAGAGGAGAGAGCACAGGACAAGGTCAAGGGGTAGTCCTGGAGGTTCAAGGTCACCAACCAGAACTGGAGAAAAGTGCTTCTCCTTACATAGCAAGGCTGGACTCTCCCAGCTCTGAACTTAGTACACACAGAGAGTCAGACATCAGGACTGGATGGATGGAAAGCAGGGCAAGAAGGGAGACTCTGTTGTTGGGCAGGCACTGTCAGCTTATGGCTAGGGAGGGCTGGGAAACTCCTTTAGCCACCAAAGCATCCACTTGCCAACTGGATTTGGTGGATGTTGGAGTGTGAGTCCTTGGGGAACGGAGAAGTGAGTCAGCGAGCCCTGCATCTTCGGTTGGCCCTGGAGTGAGGGGTGACTCAGAAGTCACAAAGCTTCTGCTGATTAACCTCAGAGAGTCATTGAGAAACTCCTCCCCATCGCTTCACTCCGTGATCCAGGAATCCCGGGCTGCAAGAGCCCGGACCTGTGACACTCCCACGTTTCCTTCCATCTCCACCTGCCAAGGTTTTCTCAGTGTAACCGAAGATCCCGGGACGGAAAACTTCGCGCCTCCTACAACTCTGCCTCTAGTTTTCTGCCACATGGAACACAGGGTCTCAGGACCCCTCCCTTTTTTTCCCTAATCTCCGCAAACCGAGCTGCCCCGTTGGCTGGTCTGTTTCCCACTCTCCCCGTCTCAATCCAAAGCACTGACCTTTTTGCACCCCCACCTTTTTCCCACGCCGTTTTGGGGGTGTCTGTCTGCTTCTCTCGCTCCCGCCCCCTCCCTCACCTTCTCCTCCCCACGCTGCCCTCGGCTCCTCCTCCAGGCCCCGCCCTCTGCTCAAGGCCCGGGTCCCTGATGGCCCCTTCCCCAGGCCTGGTCACCCGAACGCCCGCCTCAGAAGCCTGGGGGTGAGGTGGGAACCATGGCCGGAGAGAAGGAGAATCGCGCAGGGCTAGCTCCCTCCTCTCGTCGTGTCCCCGCGTGCGCGCGCCGCGCCCCCTCCGCGGCCTCCCCGCGCCCGCCTCCCGCCTTCCCCTCCTCCTGGTGACGTCCGGGTCCCTGCCCGTCTGAAAACTCCGCGCCGCGGCGGTGGAGGCGGCGGCGGCGGCAGAAGAGGAAAGGGAGGTGGAGGTGGTGGAGGAGAGGAGCAGGAGGAGGAGCAGCGGCGAGCCCGGGCGACGGCGGCGGGGCCCGAGCGCGGAGCCCCCGGGATAGAGCGCGCACCGGGGTGTCCCGGCACCCCGCTCGCCCCGGGCCGCCGCGGAAGATGGTGGCGGCGCCGTGCGCCCGGAGGCTGGCGCGGCGCTCGCACTCGGCGCTGCTGGCGGCGCTCATGGTGCTGCTGCTGCAGACGCTGGTGGTGTGGAATTTCAGCAGCCTGGACTCCGGAGCTGGCGAGCGGCGGCGCGCGGGGGCAGCGGCGGGAGCAGCCGAGCAACAGCAGCAGCCCGCGGCCCCTCGCCGGGAGCGCAGGGACCTTGCTGCCCATCCGCCCGCAGCCCGTGGAGGACCCGGAGGCCGAGCAGGCGGAGGAGGAGCACGGGGAGGCGGCCCCGGAGGAGCCCGCGCGCAGCAGCCTGGCAGCCGCGGGGCACTGGCCGCCCGGGCGAGGGTAAGGTGCCCTTTCAGAAGGGGATCGGTAGCCGCGCGGACAGAGAGGGACAGATGGGAGACCCTACCCACGCCTCCCACCAGTCCTTGCCACCCCAGTCCGGGTATCCGAAGGGACTCTGCGCCCTGGTTGCCCTGGCTGCCCTGGGCAGCTGCAGGGTCGTGCTCTGAGCTGCGCTGCTCTGTGCGGAGTCTGAGGACCGCCCCCTTGGGGTCTGGAAAGTGAGCTCCAGGGGAGACGCGCTTTCAAGAGGGTCCTGTTCCCTTGTCACTCTTGCTGGGTGCCCTACTTGCTCTCTAGATGGGGGTGTTGAAGCCTCACTCTCACCCGAGTGCGTGCATCGGATCGTGACCGATCCTCAGCCGCTGCTCAGGGGTGGTTCTCCACGCAGCCTCTCTGGTCTGAACTGTTTGACGTGGGCTGAGAAGGGACCTGGAATGAGTGTCTCACTCAAGCCATATCCCTGGTACCCAAACCAACGCTGGGTCACTCGTAGCTGATCTGACTTTGGGTCCTGTTTTCCCTGGGTGTCTGCTGCTCCTGTCTCCACCTTCCTCAGTGCCTAACCTTGCCATCACCTGCCCTCTCTGACTTCACCTCCTCCGGAATCCGCTGCTTCGGGGCACTTGCCTGTCAGTCCCAGCTAGCTGTCTCTGACTTGACATAGGTGGCCCGTCGCCACTTACTGTCTTTTTGTCTGACTACACTATCACCACACCTCTGGGTGTGCTTGGATGTAGACAGTCAGGGTTCCGAAACTGTTTCCCACAGTTCTTCTAGGGCTACCTGGTTGTTTAGGTGGGGCGCCAGCTTGTCTTCCTCCCCTGTTCCCAACTTCTTTGGGGGTATCTGTTTCACCTTTGTCTGAGCCAGGAGGGCAGGGGAACTGAGTCCCTAACTGTGGCACAGGGTCTCTGCTCTGCGTGAAAATGAATGACTGTCTGTCTGAGAGCTGGCTCGATATGCCATGTGACTGTCTGTCCATCATCCCAGTTCCCTGTAGAGAACTGCCTAGCATCTGAAGGGCAGTAGCCACCAGGGGAGTGTTTCTAGGATCTGTAGGAAGAGAACAGTCCTTGTTATTGCTTGTCACTCCAACAGCTCTTTGAAGACCACCTTGACACTGTATGTCAGAAGTGCTTTCTGATGTGCTCAAGTTCTTTGGGGTTGTCTAGACCCTTATTGCCTGAGCGTAGCTCTTGTAGGCTGTGGGCTGGAGCAGTCTCAGGACTGGATCTGAAGGCATTTGACTGCTGGGTAGGCGCCAGGGAGAAGTCTTGCCCTCACCTGTGGTGCAGAGCAGACTGAGGCTTGTGGGTGAGAACTGGAGCATTTTCAATGTTCCCCAAGTTTTTCTTGTTTGTACCCAAGAGGACCCAGGCACTTGCTGTCTTTGAACTCCCAGAGTTGATCGTGTGTTCCGGGGGAAACAATATTCCTTCTGGAATTAGAGACTTATTGGGTGGTGAGAGAGACTGTGAGCATGTACTGCTGGCCCAGTGTGGAAACAGACAAGCTCGGGAGGGGACCATGGGACTCACTGTGCCTTCTGCAAATGGGGTTCAGGAGGCACTTTCAGGGTACTCAGACCACCTGTTGAGATAAATGAGAAGGGAAGAAAAGAAGCCAGCTGACAATTTCTTCATAACTCCCCGATGTTCTGAAGCGATCCGCAACCCTCCATGTGTGTTCAGCCTCCATGTGTGTTCAGCCTCCATGTGTGT
>NC_022015.1:9150218-9164163 GCF_000317375.1 Microtus ochrogaster
TGTGTGTTCAGCCTCCATGTGTGTTCAGCCTCCATGTGTGTTCAGCCTCCATGTGTGTTCAGCCTCCATGTGTGTTCAGCGAGGCGTCTTATTCCCTCTTGTCCTAGCCCAGTCACATCAGGTCTGCAGTGGGCAAGGTGGGTGGCAGGGGGCCACTTCCCCTTTTAAGTGTGTTTTTGGATTCCCAGGCCTAGCAGCAGAGTTACTGGGCTTGTCCACAATTTCGCTTTCATCCGTAGGTTTGCAATATATCCTCCCGCCTGTGTCCTCCAGTGCCTCCATTTCTTGACCTCCCCTCGTAGACATATATGCATTCTGTTCTTTTTTCTTTCACTTTTCCATTCCTGGTGGTTGTCAGCTGTCCAGTCTTGTTGCCGCTCCTGGACTTGAGTCTTCTGTCAAATGCTTGCCCCTCTGCTCTCTTCCCCCTCTCTCACGTTCATCCCCAGGGGCTGCATTGTGCATAAGATGGCTAAAGCTTGGGGGTCTATACGCCTAAAGCTGTGCCCACCCCAACCCCTGCCCTTTCGTGGAGCTCAAGGAGACCAGAAGGGGGCAGGCTGTTCCCAAAGTCCACCAGAGCTGGAGCTTGGGATGCAGGCAGAGAGAACCACAGACTGCTAACAACTACGGAGGCCCCTTGCAACATGCTGTTCATTTCTGGACCCTGCCTGGGCTTTCTGCCTGCATGATGATGCAGAGGGATTCCAGAAGGGCATTCAGGAGTGAGACACACACTTGTGCACACATATGTGTGCACAAGTCAGCAGGCAAAGGAGCGCGCGCGCGCGTGCGCGCGCACACACACACACACACACACACACACACACACACACACACACACGTGCTGTGATTTTTTTCCCAGATGGCTTCACCACAGAAGCATATGTTTGGACAGTGATGCTCATCTTTGTGTTCCACTTCCTGGCAGGCAGGGTAGGGTGGACAGTCATGGCCTGGATGGGTGGGTGGGTGGCAAAGGGTGCCAAGTAGTTGTTATGGATAAAGTATTCCCTAACCAGTACCTGTCGGCTTCCCCTGGCTGCTTTTTCCTCTCCCCGTTTCTGAACTGTGAGTCTTTTCTGTTTAGAGCAGCGCTTTTGTACAAAGCTTGTGCCGATGGGCATTGGGGACACTTAAGAAGGAAGGATGGAGCACCCAGGTTTGTAGGCAGGCAGGGTCAGAGTGTGTGTGCTCTCTGGTGAGGATGGTGGTGAGATGGGTATTCCTGCAAAGGTTTGCTGGCACCCCCTTCTCCACTCAGCCTCTCTGAACTCATACATTAGCTTGAAGCGGATTAGAGCTGAGTTCTGTAGCGGGGAGTTTTCTGTGGATCTCAGTAAGACGTGGACTTTACTGTAGTTTCGGAATATAAAACAGAGAGCACTGAGCCGTGGATGAGGTAAAGTAGGAGGGATGAGGAGACTGTCAAAAACATCAGCCAGCAGAAGGTCTTGAATGGATTTGGGAGGAAATGAAAGCTGTGCCTGTGAATGTCACACCTTTATTGTTTTTCCCCTTCCCAGTCTCGTAGTCCCAGCATTTATCCCTTGGGCCCTGAGATACACTGTTACTTACTAAGTTCCCTTTAAGAAATCTAGTTTTGTATTATCCTTGCCTGCTACACACTTACAGTAAACGGGGTCTTTGTGCAGTCTGGCCCCTTTGAAATGCGACTTTTCAGCAGGGATCTCTCATTCTTCACATCAGTCAGATAACCCCGGACTCTTTCGCACAGCAGCAGGGACTTTGGAAGAAGGTTCCAGTGGCGTTGGAGGCAAAGCTTTTCTTTCTGTCCAAATGTTTGCATGCGAGAGAACAAAACAAAGAGTGTCTGGCGGGTGACTTGCTTCCTCTTCACTTCCAGCTGAATGGTCTTTTCTGAGCAAAGTATTTTCTGTATACTTTGTATACAGAAGTGTGTATCCTTGAACAATATATGTCTTACTGCAGATATTGCCATCTGCTTAACCACACACTGAAAATATTAAATAAAATAAATAAATAAATAAAGCAGAAGTAGTTATATAATTTAATGATACTATAATAAATACAGGCTGTGTATCAATTAATTATCTGAAGCATTTTGTATGAAGGAGTGTTTCGAAATTTGGATTTTGAAAGATATTTTGAAATATTAGCATGTAAATAGCAACGTATGGTGAAGGGTGGGACCCAAAATTAAACACAAAAAAGTAAACAAAATTATTTTCATTTTCTCTCTTTTTCTTCTTTCTTTTTCCCCCTTCCCCCGCTCCTTCTTGTCTTGCTGTGTAGCCTAGGCTAGTGACAAAATCTTGACCCTTCTGGGATTATAGATATATGCAACCACGCATGGCTTGAACACTTCATTTGTATGCTATGTATGCTTATATCCATGGCTGAAAGGTAATTTTGCACATTATTTGTGCCTGTCTTTTAGCTGTGACCTGTCAAATCAAGGTTAGAATTTTCCGCTCACAATGTCATGGCTGTGTGTGGGAAATTTGCGTTTCAGAGTATTTAAGAGGTAGGATATTTCAGGCTGTGTATACATGTATGTAGTCACTCTCCTTCCACGCTTACACACTGCGAGCTTTCTCCCTGGTCTGTCAGTTCATTTTTTTTTTTTTAAAAAAAAAACCTTTAGAAGGTTGAGTGGTAACATGTTTGGTAATTTTCAAGTTGGAGACCAATTGAGGCTTAAAATTCACATTTTCGGGGGATTATTTAAGTTTGATACATAGTCTTAATGGGAAAGAAAACTGGTGACTTTAGTTAGAGCAGAAAGTTGAAATCAGTGTGTGGGGTCCGTGTGTGTGATTTAGAGTTTGAAGTATCCTTAGGTCTACCTCTGTGGTATGACTCTACCTGTCTACTCTGAAGTTTCTACAGCGAGAGGATTGTAAATCTGTGTGCAGAGAATCCAAGATGCCCCACCAGTACACCAGCTGTGCAGGGTGGGGGTCCACCAGCCATCAGATTGTCCTTTATAATCTCCCCCTTTTCCTTCCCTTCTCCCCCATCTCTGTGTGACTGTGTATGTATATACATGTTCATTTATGCATTCATGTTCATGTGGGTGTGTAGTCGTAGTCACGTGTATCTGGGTACATGTGTATCTATGTGTGCTTGTGTGTAGAGGCCAAAGATCAATGTTGGGAAACCTCCATCATTACCAAGCTCAGTTTTTGAAACAAGGTCTCTCACTGAACTCGAAGCTCACTGATTCCACAAGGCTGGCTCACCAGTGGGCTCCAAGGATCTGTCTCTTACCACCTCCTCAGTGCTGGCATTATAGATGTACTCTGCCGTGCCTGGAACATGTGATAGGCCCCACACAAATGTAAGAGTCCACAGGACACCTTTTGATATACAGAAGGTCAGGTCCCAGCTTTGTACTGTCTTGCCTCCATGGTCTGGGCAGGTCTCTCTCAGCTTCTCTGTAACTTGGAGCCACCTCCGTGGGATGAAGAGAGAGAAAGGTCCTGACTCATGAGAACTGACTTGCTCTGGGCCCAGACTGACACTCCAGTGCCAGCTAGTCTCTCAGAAGGAAACCCAAGAGTGTGTGGAATAAACATTTGCTTTTTCAAAGTTACTTAGTTTCCCCCACACAATAGAGTTGAGCAAAACTGCAGTAGAATGCCTCAGGGTCCTTTGGCGTGGGCCAGCCTTGGCGCAGGATAGAATGAGGTAGAGAGGAGAGCAACATCTATAGAGCACTGGCTGTATGCCAGGCATTATCTTGGTGTTTCAGGCTTTTGCATCTATGAAATTTATTCCCACCCAATCCCCACCCAGTGTGTGTGTGTGTGTGTGTGTGTGTGTGTGTGCGCGCGCGCGCCCGCGCGTGAATCTGTCTGTCTGTGTGCATGCATGTATGTATGTCCTATGTCTCTGCCTCTCTCTACAGCAGGCTATCCCTCCTTCTGCCAGCCATTCAACGTCTATACCTCCACTCCAGGAAGCAAGGTGCCCTGTGTTCTGTTGCTCATCTAATACAAAGTCGAAACTGGGTGTGCTGAACTAGGAATTGTTGGCCCTAGGATTACTCGTTATAGTGCAGGCATGAAAAAGGGCTCTGCAGACAGCATCTCATTGTGCCACTGGGCACCCCTCCCTCCAGGCAGTTGTTACACAACTGTTGCTGTGCTCATGTGGATGAAGAAACCAGGAAGCGATCCCAGGCCGCCTTCTGCCTTGTGCCGCCCAGTGCTGAGCCCCTTGTCTGTGTAGCTTTACAAAACCCTCTCGCACAGCCGTATGCTCCTCGAAAGCCCTTGCTCCACTTTAACAGACTCCTAAAAACTGTTCAGTCTTGAGAAGAGCCAGATCCCTAAGAACGATGTGACTTGCACAGTGGTGGTAAGTGACGGGGCTGAGATTTGAACCCAGGCAGTCCACACTCTGAAAGGTCTACTCCACATTCTTTTTTTTTTTTTTGGTTTTTCGAGACAGGGTTTCTCTGTAGAAATCAGAACTCCACTGATTCCAACAAGTTGCTTAAACCCAAGGCAAGGGTTTTGTGTGTGTGTGTGTGTGTGTGTGTGTGTGTGTGTGTGTGTGTGTTTTAAACTTTAGCTTCATATATTGAATGAGTCCAATGGTACTTTTAAACATGCACACATACGTTTTTATAATCAAATAAATGAGCATATATATCCTTTATACCATGTGGCCCCTTGTTTGGGTGACAAGAGGACTCAAAACTACCCCTTTAATAACACTCTCGAGTTCAGAGAGATATGAAGTATTGGGGAGCACAGTCCTCTGCGGCCCATTTTGGGTACATAGACTTGTTCATCCTGGTCTCTGCTGTGCTCTACCCTTTGTTGTGCATTCTATCTGAAGACAAGGTTTTATAGATTCTGAAAGGAAGCGAGAAGTGTGACCTCTAGTGAAGCACAGAGGAGCTGACTTTGACTTCTGAGTCTTGCCCGGGGAAGGGGTCCTAGATTCAGGAAAGGGGGACCAGGTACTGGGAGGTGTTGTGTAAGGTTTCCAGGAAAGGATCCTCACGCCGTTCCTACCACTCTATGCTCAGTTAAACCGCTCAGTGGTTATCTCTGGAGAAGGCCAGGGCCTGGGCCATTGCATCAAAAGTTATCTCTGTGAACATGCAGTCCATGTGGGTATTTCCTCTTGCAACAGGCACTACTTGTTTGCCTGTGGAAACTTCCCAGGCTGTGCCCCTGTGAGCCCCGTCACTAGCCCAGCCTTCTACCTTGGACCACAGAGTTATAAAAAGGTGGTAGGAGGTAGGTGGGTGTTACCATAGCCTGGCGGGGTGGGGGTGGAGGCGAGACTGCTAACAATCAGCCCCAGAATCAGAAGCCCATCCCTGACCAGGTGGAGAAAGCTGGGAACTTATTGCCAGTTAATTCTTTCGAGGATGTCTCCCCATCCACCCAGACTTCTTGAAGGCAACGAAGTGGATTTGTTCCTGAGATCTGGCTTGCCCCAGTCAGGTGACCCTGGCTTATCTGAGCATCTAATCCAGGCTAATGAGTCAGGGGATGCTAATGAGGCAGTGTGCTTAGACCTATCTCTGTCTGCTTGCGGATCTTTCCTATGCTCCTGTGCTGTAAAGCCAAAGTTGATGTAACGGTTTCCTACCACAGATACACTCACATGGCAGCTGTGATAATGGCGGAGGAGATAATGTTAATAACGAGGGTAACTTGTATTCTTGACTATTTATCTTGTACCAGACATTGTGGAATGGTTAGACAGTTCTACTACCTAATCCTTTACACCAGCCTAAAAGCGAAGGCCGGTATCTCATCTCTGTTTTTACTGGTTAGAAATAATAAGTTTGTGCAATTAATTGGGTGAAAGTTAAATCCGTGAGGAGAGTCTAAACTAGGAGTTGAAGTGTGGTGACTACAAAGACTGTGTCTGTGTCTCTGTCCGGCTCACCGTTGGTAAATCGCTTGCTTTTAGCCCTACTTTCCTGCCATTTATTCATGAATACTTACATACATCTATTCACCTATCCATTCGCGCATTCATCAACCCTTCACCAATCCATCGGATCATCCATGGGTTCATGAATGCATCAGTGCATGCATGCATGCATGCATCCATCCACCCCTTCACCCACCCATCCATCATCCATCCATGCTTCCATCCATCCATCCATCCATCCATCCATCCATCCATCCATCCATCCATCCAACCACCTATACACCTACTCCTCCACTCATCCATCATCCATCCATTCATCCATCCACCCACCCATCCTTCCTTTCTTCCATCCATTCATCCACCCATCACTACAAACCCTCCTGGAGGATGAGTGTAGCAGGCAAGAGTTAGAGTCACAATCATAAGCAGCCTCCTAGCAGAAAATTCTCTGCTAAACTTGGATGAGAGATGGCCTCTTACATACAAGAGAGAGGTATTCTCTGGAAAAAGGGAGTGGGAATTAGTGTCATCATGGGCCCCAGAAGCTTTGAGTCTTCTGCTATTTTAGAATCTCCTGATCTGATGGCTGATTTGTTCTACTCAAAAGGTCTGAGCTCCCCATATTGTGGCTGAAACTTTGAGCACACAGGTTAGTAATTGTGGCCAGTCAAGTGCAGCCTGAAAGGCAGACTCTGTGCCATTTATGATAGAGGCCAGGCTCTGACATTGTCTTTACGTATTTGGGGTTCAGTTTTTTTTTGTCTGAAACTCTGTGGCCTTGATACAACCTTATGGGCCTTGGAGATGAATGGTAACTCTGGCCCATCATCAATATCTGTGCATCATCCATCCATCCATCCATCCATCCATCCATCCATCCATCCATCTATCATCTACACAGGCATTCATCCACACACATGCTTGAATATGTGTATTTATTTTTCTGTCCATCTATTACCAGTTCATCTATACATACATGAATCATCCATCCATCTACCCGTCTGTCTTTCTGTCCATCCATTCATGGGATTGCAAATCTTTGCCTATCTAATAAGTACCATGAGTCTGTTTGGATTTTTGTAATTCTTTTTAAAGTTACAAGGGATAACAGTCTTGTGTCACCAAGATGGAAATGGTCATACCCTGAACCTCCCAATTCCTAGAGTCCTCTCTCAAGATCCTTTTAAAAAACTCTTTTACTGAGCAATTCCGCTGGTCTGTTGAGTTTGCAACCTGTTTGCCAGACATGTGTGATCATCATGGACTGCTGAGAGCACCTACCTGTCAGTTGTCACCTCAACTGCTTTTGCTGACCCTTCGTGTGCTAGAGACAGTGGAGCCCCAGGGTATGTAAATTCTCTCAAACCCCAGACGGTTCAGAAGACAAACCTCACTGATGAAAATAGAATCCTGCGTTCTGCATTTTGGGGAGGTTTCCACTTTGTGAGCAGCAGGGTATCTAGAATTGTCTACCTTCACCCCCGTCTGTGCTCTGCATGTCCACACTGCAATGGTTGGCACTGGGAAGTGGAGAGTTCTTGAAGAAAAAGACAGGTGAACCCGTAGAACATTCTGGATCCCCTTGGCTTGGATCCCAACTCTATCAAAGATGTCTGACTTTCTCCTCTGTGAGTCTTTTTGTAGCTTCCTCTGATGATGCCTGTAAACTCAACTCTCTCCAGGGGCAACAGAGATTAAACTTGATAAATGGAGAAGTAAGTGTTGTGTCACTCAGAAAGCCCCATAGAGATAGATGCTAGGGCCCCTGTCTCAGAGCAGGGGAGGGGGAGCTTTTCAATCCATACTCTTCCATGATGACTGATGGAGTTAATGAATGAATGCATGAATGAATGAAACTCACTAGAGGATCCATCTATTCCCAAGCCGTCCACATTGATTCCTTGTTTGAGGGCCTGCTGTGTGCCAGGCACTGTGTAAAATGCGGGAGGCTTAGCTGGGTCCCTGCTTTCTGCTGACTGTGGCTGGGACATAGGAGGATGCAGAGGCAGGATAATCATAATGAAATTTAAAGTATTGAAGAGTGAAGGCAGCCATCGATGTGTTGGAGAAAGTCAGATGCCCTGTCTGAAGGAGGGCTGAGCTTAGGGTGGAGCAGTTGCGTTCTGCTCTTTTTATTTTTGGTGTATATTTCGCTTACTTCGGGTTGAGGATATATTTTGGAAGGATGCTTTTTGCTAGAGGTGTTCCACACTGGCTGCAGGAATCCCAGATAATCCGCAGACACCGCTGTCAATTCACCAGTGATTTCAGGAGGGTTAGCAGCTCTCACACAGACGTTCTGGGGGCTGGGAACATAGCTGAGTATGTGCAAGGCCCCGACTTCCTTACTAGTACACAAAAAAAGAAAAAAAAAACAAATAAAGCTATCATAGCTATCTACAAAAGGCTGCAGCTATTTATGTCTGCATAGAAGTTTTACAATTCTTGATTTTATGTTCGCTTAACTGCTCTGTGGTCTCAATCTTTGTCTTTTCCTCTCCCCCTTTTTTCCTCTCTCTCTCCCCGTTTTCTATGTGTGGTTTGATAAATGGTCACTAATTGAGCACACCCGAGACACCCACACCCAGACCAAGAAACAGCACCTGTGTCATTGCTGGTGCACCCTCCCCCACTTCTTGGGGGGTGGGACACATTTAAAAATGCTAATAGCTTTGTGTTTCTCTAAATGTCAGCCTCTTGTAGTTTCGCATGTGAGCCACATGGCAAGCAGGTAGGAAGAAGTGATTTACCAGACTATAACCATCATGGTGCCAACCCCAGTCCTAACTGGATTCCAGCTGGGTTTGGAGAATGACTTTTGTAAATGTCCCATTAACCTGTCTGAAGATTGTTGGCTGTTCTGATGATCGCTATGCTGAGACTGTGGGGGTGTCGCAGTCTGCAAAGTGTTTGCCACACAAGCACGAAGACCTGAATTTGATCCCCGGAGCCAACCTTAAAAACAAAACAAATAAACAAATACCAGGTGTGGTAGTGTGTTGTTGTAATCCCCATGCTGGGGAAGCAGAGACAGTTGAATCCCTGGGGTTTGCTGGCCAGGCAGCCTAATAGGTGAGCGCAGGTCAGTGACACTGTTTCAAAAGTCATAATGCCTGAAGAACAACACCTGAGGTTGTCCTCTTATGTGCATGTGCACACACACACACACACACACACACACACATACACACATACACGCATGCACACACGCACACACACACGCACACATACACACACATACACACACACTCACACACACACAGAGCACTGCATATATGAACATGTACACATAAAAATTAATACATAGCTGTGTTGTTTTCTTCTGAAATCCAAGTGGAAAAGGTTTGAGGCAGACACTGGGAGGAACTATACTCTGGACCTGTTGGAAGGGAGTGCCATAGGCCCTCTGACATGTCTTTGGATGCTGTGCTGCTTCCGCATAGACTCCTGAGGAGGACTTCCAGGTGTGTTCTCTGTGACTTAGTTCCCAGCCCTTCCCGCAGGTCTTTGGGATTCGTGCCTTCTGTTGAGTTCGTGTACTCCAGTCCACTCTGCATTGAACACGAAATTAGCTGTGATGAACGGGTCCCCAGACAGACTGGTAAATGACGGCATTAACTTAACCCAGAACCAGAGCCCGGGTAACAGAACCACCACACAGATGTCAGCAGCAACTCCAAAGAGCGATGAAGACACCTAGTCTTCTCATGAAGAGGGAGGTGGGGAGTGAGGATGGCCCAGCGCCCAGGGACGGTGAGAACATGTCATAGCGACTCAGCACTCAACCACGCCGGCATTTATCAAATAAACCAAAGCTCTTGTAAGGGAGAGCTCTGTGTGCATTATTTAAGGATAGTATTAAAACCAGCTTAGATGGATCACGAAATATAGAGGTTGCTCATTACGTGCCCTTTCTTTGGGGATGTAGAAGCTACGGTTTCTATTTTTATCTTTACTGGTGAAGTGGGGTTTTACTGAGTAGAGGTGTAATAGGAAACCTTTTTTTTTAACCTTTGCCAGACTTTGAGCTGTTTTCTGTTTGTTTGTTTGTTTTTTTATTTTCTCATGGGGGCCCAGGCTTTGCAGATGTTCGGTTTGAAATAAAGGCCTATTCACTGCCTCCCACTCCTGCTGTCTTTCATCTCTGGCTGGGAAGAGGCAGCTGGTGTCCCAGACAGAGGGAGAGCCCCTTTGGCTTGCAGGTGACTCCACTCCAGGTCGGATGGGAGCCACACCCTCTCTCCTGGCATCTCATGTCTTCTCATGAGGAAGGCAAAGAGAGGCAGTCTGAGGAGGGTGGAGACTGCTCAACAAAAGGGGTTCAGTGAACACAGAGCGGTTTGCAGGTGGGCCTGGCTTCTGTTACTACTAAGTCTTCCCGGGTCAGAAAGCTGGTGACAGCTGGGGCTTTTGGAAGGTTCCTAACTGCCAGACAGCTGTAAGGAAGCCAGATCTTTACCAAGGGTGGGGGTGGGGTTAGGAGGTGGGGGAATGGGAGGGGGTAGGGAGGGGGTAGGGGGGTGATCAAGGGGAGATAATGTCCAAGCAAAAGTAGATACAGGAAAATAGTGGGGAATGCAGAAGCCGGAAGCAAACCTGGCTCTCTGTGGGTGAGAGAAACACAGCACCTGACTGGCTTCCTCTCCCATCTCTCCACCTTCCCCCTCATCCCAGTGGAGGAAGAAGGTCATTTTAAAACACTGACTTGGTAGCCCAAATTATTGATTTCAGACCCAAACCTATTCCTGAGTGTCTGCTACTCTTGGTCTCTGGCCTTGGTTTCACGAAAGGTGACAGGTTGAAGGAGGAAGGTGTGACTTTCCTTTCTGCAGGGACTTCCAAAACGCCCTGAGGCCACCCTGCTAATCCTTCTCACTTGAACGCTGTTGGGGTTGGTGTGAGTCAACTTCCCTTTGCTGTGGTGAAAGGCTATGATTGACTCCCTGAAGGCTGGGGAGATGGACTCCGGGCTCCAAAGCTTTTGTCCCGGGCTCTCAGCTGTGGTCGCCTAGCTTCCTTCAGTGAAGCCCTGCCTCCCACAGGCTCCATCCCCTCAGCCGAGCTAGTGTCTTGAGACCACACCTTCAGGATGGGCTTTTGTGGGCCATTTAACAGGATTTGCTTTAACTCTCAAAATAGCATGGTAACAATTGTGGTTATCTGTTAGATATCAGTGTGTGCCATGCTAAGCAGAATCTCAGGGATTATCACGTTCAGTCATTTACAACAGCCTTATCCAGTGGGTGCTGGGCCAGCTCCTGTTTTCTTTATTCCCTGATCTCTATTTCTTTCGAGAGACTGAGGCCTGCAATGAATGAAGTATTCCGCCGTGCTACACGACAGTGGCACTGGAATTTTGACACAGGCAGCGTGACCTGGGAACCTGTATGTCAAAATTCCGGGTTCCATAGATAGGGTGTGTGTGGGGCGGTGTGCACATGTGTTTGTGTTTGGGTATGGGTGGAGGTCATAGGTCAGTCTTGGATTTGTTCTGTCATTCATTCCTTGAACTAGGAGTTTTCGGGTTCAGTCATCTGGTTGTACCTCTCCCCAGCACTGGGGTTACAGATACACTCAGACACACTCAGGGTTTATGTGCCATTGTCCTCATGCTTGCCCGGAAAACTGTAACCAGCATTTCTGGCAGATGATTTTAACGAAGCACTTTCTCTGAGACATTCTGCAAAACCCACTCTACCAGGAAGTTGGCCCCGTTTGCCCAGTTAGGAGATGGAACTCCTGAGACCCAGCACCGAGGTCAAGTCAGGATGCCAAACTAGAGTGTGACTTCTTGTTGCTGAAGGGAACATTCAGACACATTCAGACCTGACAGTCCTCTGTGCTGAGAGGCCCAGACCCCCCATCCTCACTGTGTTGAGCATGGTGAGTGGCAGGCACCCTCCATCCACAGTGGGGAAGAGAAGTAACATCCACAGTGTAATATTTTGATAAGTTGCTGATTTGTATTAAAATAATAATTACAGCAATTATTACCGACTCTAATTTCAGAGAGACCCAGCTGCTTACAGAGAGAAAAATAGTGAACTACATATTCTCTGGGAATTGCATTGAAGCCAGGCTTGGCCCTATCCCTCCCAGAGTGTCCAGTGGAGATTTGGCTGCAGCTTGACCGCCACGTGTCTTGCCAGCTGATGTGGATGTGAGTGGGACGGATAGCAAAGGTGCCCTGTAGGAGCCACTGGTGACCAAGTAGTGTGCCACCCCAGGGAGGCTGAATTTGAATGGTGGTTCTGTCCTTCAGTCTGTCAGATGGGTGTCACTTTAGACACAAACACAATGCCAGCTGGAGGAAAAAATAATTGGAACCTGTCCTTTATTATTAAATAGTCCAAAAGACACTGGCATCTGCTCGTACCTGTTCACTGTGAAGGATTCCTAGCTGATTTAATTTGACTGTTGCCGATTGGATTATCATCTACTTTAAGTGTGAAGATATATTCTAGTTCTAACTTTTATTTAGTTTCCTTTTCAGTGCTGGGCATGGAACCTGGGGCTACCTACGAGCTGCCTGCTTCCTGTTCATGGGCCTTTAGCTGGTCCCCAAGTTGGTGTCTGTTAGAAATAGTGCTGCTATGCACATTCTTTAAAAAAGAAATTATTACATTAGAATTTATTCATTGTGTATGTGTGTGTAAGAGAGAGAGACAGAGAGACAGAGACAGAGAGAGAACGCACAGAGTTCAGAAAAGAACTTGCCAAGAGTCAGTTGCCTCTTTCCACCATGTAGGTCCCCAGAATGGAACTCGGGTCTCAGGCATGGCGGTGTGCACCTTTATCTGCTGAGCCGACATGCCAGCTCTGCCCTGAGCATTCCTATATGTGTCTTTGGAGAGTACACAACATTGATTAAATAAATATCCATGAGCAAAATTGATTTACTCACTGTTTTGCTTTGTTTTCTTTATTCTTTTTTTTTTTTTTTAATGTCTGGTTTGGAGATGAGCTGCAGCTCTGATTTTCGCACCAAGGAGTGGAGGTCGGTGATAGGTTCTTAGGTTGAAAATCCAGGAAGCAGCTCACGTCCACAATTAGTGTTGCAAAACAGGAATCCATACAGCAGAGACGTATGAGATGATTACTGTTCGGCTCCTTTTAGGATGTTGGGAGCACCCCTGACGTTAACTGCCACCATTTCCTTTCTTATGCTGAAGTCATATGGTCCAGAAAGCCATTATCTTTACTCAGCAAAACAGGCCTGGCAGAATTAGGCCTTTTCCCCCATCCCCATCAGTTTCTGCTTTGATTGATTTCTATTTATCCCTAGCTGTTCTGGTACTCTTGCTAGGAAGCAGATGAGCGCAGCCTCCGCCATAAGATCTCTAGCCCGCAGTGACACGTGTCATTTTACATTGAAACATTGTGCTGGAGTTTGTCCCTTCGGGGACTGCGCATGCCGTGGGCCGCAGGACGCTAGAGCGCTGGCCTCCATCTAAGGCCCTGGCATCCTGTGCAGTGTCAGCATTGTTTAGCCGCTTAGGATCTGCCTTGCTTTCTGAGCTCCGGTCACTTTCCATTCCCTGTCCCACTTCTGCAGTCACAGCTGCTGACAGGGTTGGGACAAGGATTCCCTTCGATCCACCGTCTTTCAGGTTTGCTTGGCGCTGGCTACACACAATGACTTCATATTCTTTCTGGGGCTTGTTAAAGAGGCCTGTCAGCTTTGTCTGCAGCCAGCTCTCGGCACCAGAGTAACATCCTGGCTGGTTAAGAAGCCTGGCTCCAGGTCCTGCTGCTTGCAGTGAGCAGGCTTCACCTGTGTCACGAGAGGATAGGCTTGCAGATGTTCTTGTTAGTTTTGAGGGGGGTGAAATATGGATTTTTGTGCTGGAAGCAGACACGAAATCCCATTTCTGCCACAATCTGTTACATGTGACTCAGTCTTGGGCAGTTTCGGTTGTAGTTTTTTATATGGGGTTAAGACCCTGGAATGTGGAATCCTAGACATGAAATACTTAGCCTTTCAGTTTGGGTGGCTTTGCTCCCCGACCCCAGTTTCATGGTTTGTTTACTACATCTTAGAACCATAGTATTTATT
>NC_022015.1:9164306-9172358 GCF_000317375.1 Microtus ochrogaster
AGAGAGAGATCAGAGGAGGGAGGGAGCACCGTGGTACACGTGTGGAGATCAGACGACAATTTGCAAGAGTTCTAACTTGGGTTCTGGGAATTGAGCCAGGGCTACTAGCCTTGGTGACAAGTGCCTTTACCTGCTGGGCCATCTCGTTGGCCCGGTGACCTCTTCTTTATCATTTATCTGCTGTGCCATCTCGACAGCCCCATCTTTTCTATCAAGACTACTTTCTAAGATGACTGTGGTAAGTGCACGCTTGTGATGCTAACACTTAAGTGGTGGAGGGAGGAGAATAAAGAGTTCAAGGCCAACCTCTGCTACGTCTGGAATTTGAAGCTAATATGCGCGGATTATGTAAGACTGTCTCTAAAAACAAATACAAAATAAAAGAGACCACTCTCTAGATGTTTTGAGGTGTCCTCATTAAAATGCATGACTGACTTGATCTCAGAAGAAAATTGATATATTTCAAAAGAGGGAATCTTCTGGCCTCGTTGGTAGAATAGCAAGCGATTGGAAATTTGGAGAAGGCCATCACATAGGCATGTAAGCTGATAGATGAGACGTGTCTAGGGCTGCGGGTCTGGCCCAGCTGGTGCAGTGCCTGCCTGACACTCGTTGATCCTCAGGTTTGAACTCTAGCACGGGTGTGGCCACACACACTTGTAATCCTAGCATTTGGAAGAGGCAGGAGGAGCAGAGGTACATGATTAATTAGGGCGTAGCTCGGTTAATTTTCTTTTGTTGTAACTAAACACTATGACCAAGGCAACTTAGAAAATGTGTAATTTGAGTTTATGGTTTCGGAGGGTTAGGATCGTGATGGCAGATCAAATGCATGGCTAAGGTATGGCTATGGGGACGCTAAGAGCTTATGTGAGTGGGAGGCAGAAAGGGCACACTGGTATTGGCAGGAGCTCTGCCCCCAGTGACACACCTCTTCCAACAAGGCCACACTTTTCTAATCCTTCCCAAACAGTTCTACCAACTGGAGACAAGTTTTCAAATATATGAGCCTATGGAGTCATTCTCTCTCAGACCACCACAGAGGCCAACCTGGATTACTTCAGCCCCTATCTCAAAAAACAAACAACAAAAGGAATCCTGTCACTATCACTCCTATCAAGGAAGAAATCACATGGCCCCTTCAGATGAAATGCAGGGGCAATGGGAACAGCTCACATCCCAGTCTGAGAGGCAATGCTAACACGGTGCCCAGCAAATGCATAGCCCATTTTCAAAGCAAGTTAACTTTAGATATGGAACAGAGAAGCTGAAAGTGGCAAAGCCCAGAGGCCAATGTTTACCTTAAACGTTATTGAGGATAAATGAGGAAAGGGGCAATCCTGAAAGAAAAGGCAGAAATGGGTGGTGAATCAGGATCCAAACGAGGTCTTGGTATTCACCAATTCATGAATGTCCCTCATTGCCCAGACCACTGGAATGCAAGCTGTTTGGTGAGGTTCCTATTCCCATTTTATTAAAAACAAGCCCATTGTCCCAGTCTTATTAAAAACATTGAAGAACCAGGTGACTAGGAGGAGGACCTTGAGCACAGGAACAGTTGACTTAGACAAGACCGTCATGCTCCTTGAAATCTTCGCAGAATTTCTTGGGTGTCCACTGCACCCATCTTCCAACAGAACCATTCTTCCTCCTGCAGAGGCTTTGGGGTCCTCACCTTCCCTGCAGAGTGGCCTCACCAGCACCCACCTTCTCATCCTTGCATCAAAGGGTCCTGTGTCCCATCCCCTGCTTCTGTCTTCTGTTTTTTCTTTTCTTTCTCATTTTTTCTCCCTTCTCCCTTTCTCTCACTTTCTTTCTTCCCTCTCTCTTCCCTCTTCGCTCTCTCTCTCTCTGTCTCTTTCTCTCTCCATCTCATATAGCCCAGGCTGGCTTTGAACTCACTTTATAGCCAAGATTGGTCTCAGACTTGCAATCCTCCTGCCTCTGCCTCTGAGCATGAATGGTAGGCCTATGCCACCAGACCCAGCTCTCCTGGGTATTTGTATTTGATAGTGGTATTCTGCATACCCTACCTGAACCATCATCCTGGGTTTGGCTATAACATGGGTGGGAGTTTGCTATGCTGGGTCCTGTCTTCCCACCATGGAGTAGGGCACAGTGAACTGGAGTAACAAAAACCAGGACCGCTGGAGCTGGATCTTGCTCTGATTGTCTGGTTTTGCTCACTGCCTGCTTGTTTCTGTAATAGATGGGGAGAGCACTTGGTCTCTTGGGCTCTGAACAGTCTGGGACCTCGTGGTGTGCTATGCCCTCTTGGAGTGTGTATTGCACGAGTTCTGATTGGTATTCTTAGTAAAAATGTGAGTGTCGTCCAAGCTGTCCTCCAGTGTGTGGACAGAGGAAGTGATACACAGAGAGGGGAAGTAACTCCAGCGGTGTGGCACAGCTGCTTCGGGGCAGGTTTGCAACACCTCTCAGCCTGGTGGAGGAGGGGTATGCAGCATGGTCTTTACATCCCATCACTTGAGATCTCTCAGTAGGGTTTGGAACTCGCTGGATATAGGTGAACCTGGGGACGCAGTAGTGGGAAGGAAAGTCAGAGGGGCCTGGACTCACAGTCTGTGGAGGGCCGGCTGTGCCTGGCTCAGTAGCACTTCTCTCTGTGTGTGAAAGGAAGCACAAATGACATATTTATACCATGCCACAAATGTCCCTGTTCATCTCAGTTGGAACACACAGCAGCTGTGTGGCTGAAGAGATGCTATGCACAGGTCCCCAGCTACTGCATCTGTAAAATGGGGGCATGGGGCCCACCTCCTGCAGAGGGTTCTGCTGAGAGATGGAGTGAACACTGTATTCCATTGAGCACATGGTCAGATGTGTTACATACTGTAAAGTGCTTATATTGCTGGTCGTGATGGTCCAGGGATAACGGGGGTGTGGAGAAGGTGTTTAGTGAATAGCTTTTCGAAATTCTAGAGTGGGTTTTATAAGAGGCAGGCATTTCTTTTGCATCAGGCCATACTCTTTTGCCCCTGAACCATATTAAATCTAAGTTGCATCTCATTAGGAATGGGGCCTTTGACTTCAGGAGAGCCCTGCCCCCAGCATCTCTGTGAGGCTTGGAGTGTGTTGGTCAGTTTTAAATATGATATGTTGTTGATTTGTTCTCTCAGCCCCCAGCACCCAGGCTTCCGAAGGAAGGGTCCCACTTCAGAGCCCGGCCGTGTTTTCTGAGGGTCAGGGATTATTAGCCTTTCTCTCTTCCTGGGATGAGGAAATGTTTCTGAAGTCTGCCTGGCTTTTCCCACAGAAAGCACTGCTGGTCTCTGCCAAGTCCCAAGCATCTTACCGCGAATTCGGCAGACTAACAGTGGGTCTGGGCAGCCTTCCCAAGTCCCCCTCTTCCGTAGAACTCAGTGTTTTCACAGCCTGTGTCGTTCCATAGTGCAGGACACATCCCCAACCTGGCGTAGGGGCCGGGATTCTGAGCCCTGTTTCCCATTTGGATTGTGTGGAGGTTAGACACTGCCCCAGAGCTGGAGTGAGTCATGAAGGCTGGGGCAGACCACGCCTAGGATGTCTCTCCCTTGAGGGACTTCCCATTTGTCCCTGAACCCTGTGCTGAGCTGGGCAGCGGGTGGTGGGCTACAGAGGTTGTAAAGAAGGCAACACAGGGCCTCCTGGCAGCTTGAGCGGGGCTGTTGGGCAGAGTCCAGAAACCCTCTTGCTGACAGCCACAGTCTAGGAGTTTGCAGAGAAGCAAGGCTGTGAATAATTAATCGATCCCACTAACTGAGTTGTGAGAAGCATTTTCAGAGACTCCTATCTGCAGGTTCTCTGGGGGAGGAAGGAGACAGTTGGAGTAGGTGGGGATGAGGCTGCCTTCCCCTCTAAGCCTGGGAATGCCAAACCCCCTCTTGTCTGGTCTGGAGAGCCAGGCTGTGGTCCCTGAGCTTGACAGTGATTTGATTGGCCCAGCTCTGGGAATAGTGTGGGCAGCTGGGCTGACTGGGTTGGGCTGTTGCCATAGAGGGTTGGTGAGTCTCCGTGCTGGGTCTAAGGTTGTGTAGTTGTGAGGGGCCCTGAGTCTTCAGAGAGAAGACTTTAAGAAGCTCCTGGGCCCTCTCTTTCCCTGCCTGAGCAGCTGCAGAAGCTGGAGAAGATGTGGGCACAGAATTCTGGAATCAGGCCTGACCCTCGAGAGCTTGTGAATCACTGTGGCTGCTGCATGTGGCATTCTGGGCTTCTTAAGCCCCCCTCGTGTCTGAACAGGCAACACTGGCTCATCAATAGGAATCAAAACCATGATTGGACCTCTGGTGCTCCCCCTCCCCCCACTCGGTGTGGTTTGGATCAGTCTCTTTGCCCCTCTCTGCCTCAGAGCTCAGCCTGGATAGTGGGCTCTCAGTGGCTCTTCCTTGGGAAAATGGTTATGAAGACTATCTCTGTTGATTAACCCCTAGTGTCCCTGTGACTTGCTCCCTGACAGAAGCACACTAAGGAGGGGTTTGTTTTGTGTCCTGGTTTCAGAGGGTTCTGACCATTACAGCAGGAGGTTAGATCAGGGAGGAGGGAACATGTGGTCAAGGCTGCTCATGTCATGGAGGTCAAGGAAGCAGAAGAGAAAGGGACATGGCTACGAATAATGCATCCTTCAGGATCCAGGCCCAGAGACCTACTTCCTCCAACTGGGTTCGTCCTCTTGAAGGCTTCACAAGCTGAAATAGTGCCACTAGCTGAAGGCCAGGTGTCAAAATCTGAGTCAGTGTGTGTTTGTGTGTGTGTGTGTGTGTGTGTGTGTGGTGGTGGTGGTGGTGGTGTTTAGGCTCCAATCATGATGATATTTTCAAATACAAACACATAAATATTTTCTTATTTAAAATAAAGCTGGGGTTGGTAATGTCGCAAGGTCCTTGCCGCAGCTCCGTTGAGGAAGGGAGGCTGAGAAGAGTTAGGTACACAGTAGAGGTGGCAAGGTGGCTTGTCTGAACACAGAATTACTTTCCGTAACAGAACGATCTGGGTCTTTCCATACAACTCTACTTAATGTTGCTGGAGTCACATGGCTTCATGACCCTAGGGCAGAATGAGGTGATGATAATATGTCCCTGGCTGGGCAATGGCCATTCATTCTTCCATTCAAAAATGGTTATCAAGCAGTTGGCACCTATGAGACATTGCCTAAAGAGTATGAAATTAAAAAAAATATTTTCAAAATTGCATTTCATTTAGTGTGTATGTGCTTGCAAGTAGATACACAAGTTCATATGAGCATGCCACAGCAGATTGTGGAGGTCAGAGGTCATCTTCAGGAGTTGCTCCTTTCCTTCTACCATGTAGATCCTGGGGACTGAACTCAGGTTGTCTGGCTTAGTAACAAACACCTTCACCCACTGGTCCCTCCTGCTGGTCCGAGTATGAAATGTTCCGAAGAACCAGAAGTCTCTTCCTTGTAGATGGGAGAGGACAAATCATAAACAAAAAAACATTTTTACGGGGTCCACAAACAGATGCTGCAGAATATGGCGGGTAACTTTTCCCTTGAAAGGGAAGACATATCCAGTGGGGCCTCCTGGAGGAAGTGATGGGAGGTGGCTACATCCAGGGCATGTGGAAGGAAGACTGGGGTGTGAGGTGAGGCCTCAACATGTTAAATCAGAAGCAGCTTTAAGAGTGAGGCTAGGGCGGTGACTCTGGATTATAAGCCAGGGAGTGATTAGGGTGCTTGAAGAAAGACAGGTAAATCATAGGTTCAAGGCTAGCCTGGCCGGGCGGTGGTGGCGCACGCCTTTAATCCCAGCAATCGGGAGGCAGAGGCAGGCGGATCTCTGTGAGTTCGAGACCAGCCTGGTCTACAAGAGCTAGTTCCAGGACAGGCTCCAAAGCCACAGAGAAAATCTGTCTCGAAAAACCAAAAAAAAAAAAAAAAAAAAAAAAAAAGGCTAGCCTGCACTACACAGCATCTCCTCTGGCTAATAAGTGCTTCAGGAGTTGTGTGTGTGCATGTGCGTGTGCTCGTGTGTGTGCATGCGTGTGTGCACAGCTATTTGTACATGGATTTGGAGGCTGTCATTTCTTAATACTGTCCACCTTGCTTTTTGGAGGCAAGGCCTTTCACTGGCCTTGAACCTGCCATTGTGGCGATACTGGCTGACCAGTAAACCTTAGGAACCCCCTCTACCTCCCCAGCACTGAGGCTATAGGCACTTGTTTGTTTGCTTTTATAACATGGGTTTTCGGCACAGAACTCTGGTCTTCATCTTTGCACAGCAAACACTTAACCATCTGAGCCATTGCCTCAGAACCAGCCCCGGGTTTTGAAGATCTTTCCGCCAGCTCAGTCAGGTCCAAGTCAGCTGCCTTTGGGAGGGAAGGATACTCATGGGCAGAGATGGAGGCAGGAAATGATTTCTACCCCTGGAGCTCAGGATGAGTGGTGTGGAGGCGGGGCAAAAGGCACCATGTGGAGTTACATAGCAGGAGTGTGTTCAAGTGCACAGCACACAGCAAGCAAACTGGTTCAGAGGTTCCTGGCATATGTGACATAGGGATTAGGGCTGTGTGAATAACCTGGTGTGCTTACTACACATGGCATGTGCATACCAAAATGATCACACTGCGCTCACCAGTGTGTAGAGCTCTTATATAAAAATATAAGAGCTGGTGCCTGAGGAGAAGCCAGGGAGCCCAGTTCTCATCCCGCTATCTCTAGCCTTGGAAGGACCCCAGGCCTTGTCTTCCTTTGGGAAGGATGTCTGTTCCTCAGCCTTCCTCTCCGTGCAGTTTCAAGCACAGATCTCACTTTGTAACTCAGTTCCAGCTCAGCACACCTGCTTGGGACTGAAGAGCAGCAAACAGAGGGAACTCTGAATTTGGAGTCCAGGCTGGGTTTGAACCTTTTTCTGTCACCTGATCACCCATGACCTTGGCCAAGTACCTTGAACTCTGGGAGGTACCACTTCTCAGAGGAAGGTCTAGGTGGCATCTGAACATTGTGTCTTCCAGGAGCGGCTCTCAGTCCCCCATGCTGCCCCATCAGCGCCAGACTAGCTTCTTGGGTGTTGCTTATACCCATGGACACTTAAGGGCCACGGTGTAGAGGGTGTTTGCAGTACAAGGTGCTTAGTGGGGGAAACCTGCTGTTCACTATTTCAGTAGTTCTGAAGAAGCACCCACGCTATTTGAATGTTTATGGGGCTGGCGTGAAACAGGGTGTGGCCACTAGAAAGAGGAAGACAGCCGCTGCTTGCGGAAAGCAGTAGGTGGTGCAGAGTTGGGAGCTCATAGAAAGCTCACGCTGCCTCTGCCTCGGAGATCACAACTTAGGTGTCCTGACTTCTGTCTTTGCTCTGATTGTGTTACCTGAGACACACGCACTGAAGCCTCTCCCCTGAGAAGGTGCCAGGAGAATAAGAGTGACTGTTGATGACCACTAAGTCAGCTGTGTGTACTTTGATTGCTGGCTGTTTGCTAGACTTGAGCCGCCAGAGTCATTCTGTATAAAAGGTGATTGCTATGTCCATTTATTTAGAAGGAAACCAAGGCCCAGAGAGGCTAGGAAACTGACTCAGCGTTGCCCTGTGAAGATGTGGCAGAGCCGGGATTCAAAAAAGACAGTCTCTTCTCACCCAACTACACAATATCACCTTACCCATCATGCATCTCTGCTTGATGGGCTCTGTCTAGACTATAAGGAGTCCAAGGGCCTCTGGCACATGTCTGTTGATAAGGTGACCTGAGCATATTAGTCAGAAAGTATGACCCAAGTGTTGAAATCTATGGTGTGGTTTTATAAACTTAGCCTTCGGAAGGTTGAGATAAGAAGGAGGACTGGGTTTGAGGTCAGCGTGGGCTCCATAGCAAGTTTCAGTATCAATGAGGGACCTGAGAGCTGACATGACTCTGTTAGCAGAGAGTTCACCAGGCATGTGTGAAGCCCGGGGTTCAACCCCCAGCACTGCACAAACTGGGCATGGTGTCCCATGTCTGTGTCCTAGCACTCAAGGTGCCGAAGCAGGAGGATCAAGAGTTCAGGGTCATCCTCAATAGCCTGAGATAAGTTACACGAAGCCAGGTCTTCTCTCCTTC
>NC_022015.1:9172553-9216150 GCF_000317375.1 Microtus ochrogaster
AAAAAGGTAATGCTAAAATTGGTTAAGTTCTGTATGTTTATTATTAGAAGGGAAATGGTAGGACACTTGTGTTTTGTTGTTTTGTTTTTAAGATAAGGAATGCCTGGTTTTACCAATGGCTTCACTTTTCTTATTTAAGTAAATTCTGCTTCTTGGAGGGACTAAAGATGAAGAGGATTTTTGAAGGGTTGTGGAGGGGATGTAGAAGCAGGAAGGACTGCAAAGATTCATGGGATGGTACCGCAATTTTTCTCAGCACTGCCTTCCTCCTCCCATATGGTAGGTGAACACATCGGCTCCCCGGGACCCCAGAGCAAAGGAGCATGTGTGTGTTAGTGGATCCACCTACAGAGGGTGGGGCACCCCAGTTTTAAGGACTCAAAGGGAGTCCTTAAAGTGGTCCTTTCTGTCCCTCTGTGGATGCCAGCTCCAAGGTATCACAGTTTGATAATAGCAATCCCACTCAGTTCTTCGGAGAGATGTCAGCATGCGCATGTATGTGCACACGTGTACATGTGTTCTTCAGCCAGGCTGGCTTATGATGGCCCTGCTTAAAGACCATGAGATTGAAGATTGTGTGAAGAACTCAGAGCTGGAGTTATGGTAGAGTATCTGCCTAGCCCACACAAGACATTGGAGTTCCAGTACTGCAAAAATTATAATAGTAAAACAGCATAAAGTAGATGCAGAAAACTCAACTGTACATATTCAGTAATTTAGTAGAATGCAGACTTCAAAGTTTGGATTTGAACCTAGGCTGGTGAAATACAGTCTGTCCTTCATCTGGACTCTGGCAGTGACAGAAACCTCAGCATAGTGTCAATCAGCTCAGAGGTCACTAGGAGAAGCAGCCAGTAACCAGCATTCTGCAGTACCCTATGACAATCACTAGGTGGGTTTGGTATACTCCACACACTAAGATAGTTTCAACTTAGGACAGTTTATGGAATGTAAAATTTCACAGTATCACTTGTGATTTTGTGTGCCTTTGTGTGAGTTTATATACACATGTGTGCTTCTGTACTAATATATTTATTCTTTATAAAAATGATCTCAAGGAAGTGGAGAAGCTGAGACGTTCCCTGAACTTCATTCAGCAATCTGGAGCCTCTGGAGAGCAAAAGTCTTGTTCCAGTCTGAGAATCCACAGTCTCAGGCTGCAGGAGGAGCCAACTCTAGGCCAAAGACAGGGAAGGGAGTCATATTCACACTTGGGAAACTAGGTGGCCAGAGTCAGCTAACCTAGGGTAGCCTTCTGTTGTCTGATGACTTCCGCTGATTGGGAGAGACCCAACCCTTTTAGGCATGCCAGGCTACTTCACTTAATCAAATGGATAAACATTGACTGACTTTATGATAATCTTATCCATAAACACCTTCACGAACACACCCAGAATCATGTTTAACCAAAGATCTGGGTACGTGTTTCCCAGTTAGCACAGAATTAAATGGCTCAGCGTGGGCAGGCAAAAGCGGACTTCCAAACTTTGGGTATTTAATCTGCACAGTTCATTTTTGGATCATGTGTCGCAGAAGGCTGGATCTTTATCCTTCCTTTTTGATATGATCCTATCTTTATCCACAGCTATTATCTGCCACTTACTGTAGCAAGGGACTTCCTGAGGGAACGCTTAATCTCATTCATTATCTATTCTTGCCATTGCTGCTTAGAGCACTTGATACAGAAGAACACGAAGAAATAAGAACTCCAAGAGAAATTTTGAATGAAGGCAGAACTTTAAGGAACTGAAACAAAGTAAAAACAAAAGCAACAACAACAAAACACCCTCAGCTGCTGCTCTCTGGGCCGTATGATTAGTTTGTACCCTAGAATGAGGCTGTGGGGAAGGGGTGGGCTGTGGTGAGAACACAGACACTGCCGGAGTAGAAGGTAGAAGGGGAGTCAAAAGGCTCACCTTCCTCTGTGAGCAGTGGCGATTCTTTGCATGTGGGACAATAGCATCTCCATTTTGTAGGCAGAAAAAGATCTGGGCAGAGTGAGTGACTGGCACAAGACAAACCAGCATGCCAGCCTTGAACTTGGATATTAACCCAAGGTAGCCAAATTTTAGAGATCAGTTCTGTGTGGACACTGTACATATAGTGGCCATGCACTAATGCCCAGGGCTGCTTGATCTGACCTCTGTGTTGCCATGACCGAGGCCGTAGTCACTCTGAAGTTCTGTGCGGGGGGGGCGGGGGGGGGACTGTGTCCCATGTGAAGGAATCTTCTGGTGAAATATAAGGAAGACTGTCCTCCCTATCTTTTATGGGGATTACCACCATGAGCAAAATAATGGTTATGGAAATGTTCAGGGATGTTCTTGTGGAGAGTTTTTGGTAGAGGACCATACCGCTGGGCTTGGGGTCCTTTCATGGTGCCTGGGGATCTCACTTCCTGAATAATCATAGAATAGTATATCTCTCTCTCTCCCTCCCTCTCTCTCCCTCTCTCCTTTCTTGCCTCCCTACCCCCTTTCTTCTCCCTTTCTCCTACCCTACCTCTCCATCCTTCTTCCCTCCTTTCATTTTCTCTCTCTCCTCCCTTGCTAGCCGTCTCTTTTCCTTTTACTGCACCTCCCTTCTCCCTTTCTCTTCTTCTCGCCTCCCCTCTTTAGAACACAGACCTATTTAAAGATCTCTTATTTCTCTCATTCCTTTTCTCTTTTCCTTCTTTCTTTTTCTCCTTTTCTTCCCTCTCTGTCTTTCTCCCTTTCTTCCTCTGTCTTTCCCTTTCTCTCCCCCTTCCCCTCTCTTTTACCCTCTCTTCCTCCTTCCCTCCCTTCTTCTCTCCCTCTCCCCCTTACTTCTCCTCAATCTTCCTTTCTCTTCCCCATTTTGCAGCACTGGGAGCCCAGGGCCTCTGCCTGCTAGGCAGCTGCTCTGCCACTGAGCCACACCCCAACCTCATTAGACTTCTTTGAGCGTTGACTGGAGCCTGAGCCCCCTTATCCTGTGCAGCTGAAGCACATTCCATTTCTTGCATTGATTTCATCCATTTTTTTTCTGAAGTTTTTCCTGGGCCCTTAGTGTGATCATTTACCTTCCTCTAGTAACTTGGTGTCAAGGGTCTTCTTAGTGAATATGGGTGCACCCCCTCCCCAGACCAGCTCACCAGGGCTCACACTACTCAGCCCCTTTGCTGCAGATTCTAGAGGCTGATTTGGCCTCAAGGAAATGCTGTTAAAAGCCTAGGCATGGGGGAGTGAATTCTGCTGGATTCCCACGACTTGGCAGGTTTATATTTCCACGTTTCGGAAAGGTTCTCCTGCCTCCAAGAATAACTTTCTAGAAATGGTAGATGTCGGAACGGGCCTTTGAAGCATCCTCTTTGTCAAGCGTGCTCTCTCCTCGTTAGAAAGAGGCAGGAGTCTGCTTGAGCTGCTGATGTGTCTTGGGGCATTGCTCCAAGAGGGATGTGGCGCTGCCTTGCAATGTGGATACCAGCAGAGGCCAAGTCCATGGAGGTGACATCGTGCACACTCTCCACATGGGACAGTTTCCTGGCACGGCTCCAAAAACATTTGGATGATAAAGATCTCCTGTCCCCAAATGCCTTCTGGTTTCTGTGGAGCCAAGTACGATTGTAGGCAAAGTATTCTGGATTTGGAAAGCGAGCTTCTGTGGCCACATGTGGGAGATTCGCCCTAGGGAATGCCATCCAAGTGAGAAGCAGGCTGCTAACTCCCCACACCAGCCCAGATGGCTCCAGAGCTCTGGCCTGTGTCTAAGATGTTAGGATTTTGGCAAGCATGGTTTTTCTCCTGCCTTAACATAATCTTTGATGTTCTTTGCGGAGAATGTTACAAGTGTAACCTGACCACTGAAACCCATGGCAAGACAGCCTGAGCTCACAGTTTCCCCCTCTCAGTTTTCCTATCTGTAAAATGGCTCTCATATTTTGCCTGTACTAAAGGATCCCAGGATTTAGTGAGCAGACGCACAGAGACCATTCAGCATGTGCCCCCCCTCCCCTCCAGGGAGTAGGCAAAATCAACCATTCCCACGGTTGTCAAGATTCTGCATGCGTGGCTTCCTGGATAGTTCTCCGTGTTTTACAAGGTGAACGGAATGGAGCATCATTCCTCTTGCTCTAACCGGAGCTGTGTGACTCCTTGTCTTCTATGTGGTACGCTTAACAGTTCAGGTGTTGCTGAAGTGAAATTGCGTTTCTGAGCTGCTTCCCAGTGCTCTGTGCGTCTCATTACTGGCCGTGCACCGAGGCCATGTGTTTGCTCTCTGGGTGTTTGAACCTCATTGCTTCCTGCACTCCTGTCCCTAACTCCGGGAACCCCCTTCCCAGGGTCCGTTTCTGCTTTCCGTTTTTTATAGCAGACCTCATTCTTTTTATGCACAGCTTCAAAGCTGTATGTAATCACAGTAGTTTTAAATAGCAAGCTCAAGCCCAATCTCAGTGAACACTGACACCATCCCTACTGTGTGTGCTATGAGGCTCAGTAGTGGGTGGCATCAATCAGAGCCCCAGGAAAACTAGGGATAGTCAGGATGGCTGGTATCATGGCTGTAAGAAGCTAAAACAGTGGCTCTCAGCCTGTAGGTCGCCACCCCTTTGAGCTTGAACGACCCTTTTATTGGGGTTGCCTATCAGATAGCTACATTATGATTCACAACAGTATCAAAGTTACAGTTGTGAAGTAGCAATGAAAATAAATTTGTGGTTGAGGACATCAGAGCAGGAGGAAGTGTATTAAAGGTCACAGAATTAGGGAGGTTGGGAACCACTGCTTTAATGGCAAACCATCTTGAGATTTGGTTTGCTACACCATGTCCCTGCCTCTGAGGCTCTGGCGCCTCCTCTCTGAGCTGGGGAAGATGTGTGCGCCCTCTGCATGCTTTCAGGAGGAAGCGAACAAAGCCATGCATGTTGTCCATCTTTGGTGGCAGACCAGTCGGGAGCTGTGCTGTCCTCAGTTGCTCATGGGTGGATGATGGGAGTGACAGTCACAGAAGAATCATCAGAGTCCTGAGCCCTGGAGAAGCTGTCGGCTTCTGTGTATAGGCAGGCGAATGCAGACTTGTGTGTGTGCATGCAGAGGCTGGATGGCAACCTCAGTTCTCGTTCCTCGGGCATTGTTCAACTAGTTTTATCAAGACGGTGACTCTTACTGATCAGGGAATGACAAATAGACTAGCCGGGCTGCCTGGCGAGTCCCAGGGCTCCTCCTCTCTTTGCCTCTGCACTGCTGGCATTTCGAGCACACACCATCACACCTGGCTCTTTTCCCTCAAGTGGGTCCCGGGTATTTAACTCAGATGCCCGTGCTGAGCCATGGCCCCAGCCTACCACTGGCATTTTAGTATACTGAATTTTCTTCTGCCAGCTGCTGGGTCTCAGCACGGAGTAGGAGTAAGAGCTTAGTAAGATGCTCCAAAGGATGGGTTGGATGTACCAGTAAAGAGTCTGAGATTTGTTTTCCTCCCCCAAGGCCTTTACCTCCCCAATCTCTGAGACCAAACTTAGATGTAACCAAAACCACAGCCGCCTTCAGACGGGGACGGAGCCTGAAATAGCTCAGAGGTCCCTGTCACACAGGCGCCTAGATTCACAGCAGCTGCCTCTGCCTTGTCAAGAACTCACTCGTGTAGTAGGAGGCAGTGATGAGGCCCTGAAGCCCAGGGCTGGAGAAGGGCTTTGCTCTGGATAAAGGAAGTTCCGGGACTGAGCGCTCTCCCTTTGCTTTTCCCTGAGTGCAGGGCTTGACCTTTGTTAGCCATTTCTCTTGCATTTCGCCTCTATCTGGAGGAATTTGTGTGAAGTCTGTGGCTGGAGAGTTTTTGTGGGCGTCCATTGCTGGGACGGATCCCAGGAGGCGAGGAAGCACCCTCTCTCAGCTGGAGGCTGCTTTCACATGGCACAACCTTGTCTTGTTCGCTTGGTGTGTGCCAACTGTGCTCTGCTGGCCTACTGAGTCATGCTGAGAGGGAATGGCCGGCAAAGATGGATCGGTGCGCCGTGGCTGTGCAGCCAAACGCCACCGGGCAGCACAGACTTCTCATATCCCTGCCTTTTATCTTTGTTAATGGCCATGCATTGATAGTATATAATCAGGGTTGCTGGAGTCGACTAAAAAATGATTGAAGACAAGGGACTTTGAGGACCCGAGTTCACTTCCAGAACCCATGTAACAAAGTAAGATGTGGCAGCATACAAAATCCCAGGGCTGGGGAGGAGGTGACAGGAAGCTCTCTGGTGGACACACACACACACACACACACACACACACACACACACACTTAAAGAAAGCTGGACTCTTGGGTTAAAGAAAATAAAGGGAACCAGCTTATCTCTGATCAGATCTTTTTCCTCTACCCACTTTTTTTAATGACTTTTCCATTTTCACATTTTGAGGCGCCCCATCCCTTTTTGTCCCATACTTAAGGGTTAAAGTGAAGTACCTCACTTAGTACAGACCTCCTTGGTTGTAGCCAGGAAGAAGGGGAATTTGGGAATGGATGTGGAGTGAGGTGGTTTCTGGAAAGATCCATATGTGTGGGTGTGGGTGTGGTGTGGTGTCTTCTTGGAGTCTGGGCTGTGCCTCAGTATGGGACGTGCCCAGCATAATGTCCCGAGACACTGGTGACATGGATAGTGTTGGGACAATCTTCAAAAGTCAATGGTGGGAAAAGGACACGGTTTCGGATTCAGAGCGGGTCACCCTGGGGCTGTCCTCTCAGATAAAGCCCGAGCTTAGAAAACCCCAAACACAGTGACGCAGACACAGACACGGGATTTATGCAATACTCAGTTAAGAGTAAGCCCAGACCCATAAATTCATGTCCAGGATTCAGCCTGCCAAATGAAATGTTAAAGGCGCCAAATGGATTTTTGGAAGGGATCAAAGCTAAGACTTAGTTTGCTTGCCCATGATAAGCTTATCCAGCGCTCCAGTGGGAAAGACCAGTGAGAGAGGAAAGGCAAGAGACAGGGTTCAGATTGTGGGGTACTCTAGAGAGTCTTGGATAATTTTCTTTTTTAATAAAAAGGAAGAAGGAGATTAGTGGGCCTATGTATGAGGCTGGTGTTCCTCATCAGATACCTCTGGGGCTGGCAGAGAGACACTATTGGTTAGAAGAGCCCCCATTTGGCAGGCTTGTGGTCTTGTTTTCCGGCCCAGCACCCAGACGACCGTGTGTGTGTGTGTGTGTGTGTGTGTGTGTGTGTGTGTGTGTGTGTGTGTGTGTACGTACGTACGTGTGTGTGTGGTGTGGTGTGTCTGAAGATGGTGAAAAGAAGATCCACAGCAGAGTGAGGTTCCTTCTAGATCACACTTCCTACCCTTACATCTGGATTTTTTAGTGATTCTTTCCCACTAGCTAAAACCAGTGCTTTTCTGTAGGAAGATAATGGTAATGAACCAACTTGGAGCTCCATCCTTCACGGGTTCATTTTCTTGTGTGCCCACCAGAGTTGCCTCTGACGTAACAACAGATTCACTTTTCGGGGTCCCAGCAGACTTGCATCTCGGGTGTGTGTGAGGTGGGCCGAGGTGGATGGTGGGTGTGGTGAGCATGATCCTCCTGTGGGAGGTTTTCTTTTTCCTCTCATCAGCGCAGCAGGCAGGCCCTCACTTTTGCTTCTTGAGCTTCATGCCTGGCTCCATCTGGGTCAGACCTCTCAAGCTGGGAGGCTGGGCTTGGGTTGGAGTTTGAGGTGCGGTCACTGTGTTCTCTGGTGACAGATCAATTCAGTGTCCACCATCCAAAGGCCAAAGCATTCGTCCGAGACAGTCTGAATGTGGAATAGCCAGTGTGCCTTTCACTGTGTGATAACTGCTAAGTTTGTAGGATTACTAGCGAGTGTACTGAAATTTGAAAAAGAATGAGATCGGACCATAGAACCTAACCAGGCTGCTTTCCTCCCCCCTCCCTCCCTCCTCCTCCTTCCTTCCCTCCTTCCTTCCCCCCTTCCTTTCTCCATTACTTTCCTCCTTCCATTTCAGTGTGGTGGTTGGACTCAGGATCTCACACATGCTAGTCAAGTGTTCTATCACCGAGCTACAAATCCAGCCCATAGCCTTTTATTTAAAAAAATCTGCTGATTTATGAGTTATATACCGTGAAATGTGTACATTTTACGTCTCAGCCAGTAACAGTCAATTCACAGAGCTGAGTTGCCCATCCCCGAAAGTTAGTTTCAGGATATTTTCACCAGCCTGGTAAGATTTCTTAAGCCTATCCGAATTGTGACCAGGCAACAAGTCACCCACTGCCTTTGGCATCAAGTTCCGTTCTAGGCATTTTCTCAAGCAGGAAGCCTGTGCTGTGTTGGCACCACTTGCTTCATCACTGACTATACCTGTGGGAACTATACTTCTCTCCCGTGTTATGGATTCGTCCCACAATGGCTGATGGATTGTAGCTATGTTTTGCTTCTTGCCAGTAGTGCTGCTGCGAGCAGTTGCCTGCATGTCTCCATCTATGTTTCTATGTCTCTGCAGTAGATTCTGGAAAGTGGAATTGTGGGTCATATGGCAAATTTACACTTAATTTCTTTCTTTTTTTTTTTTTTAAAAAAAAACAAACAAACTTGAAACTGTTTTTCCAAAGATGGTTTCATTGTTCAATAATCATTGGTCCCTAAGTGGAATTGCCATTTCTGATTTTACTGTGAACCCAAAGGAAGAGAGACCAAGCAGGGATTGCCACGTGTGAAGTCTAAATACTGGCACCTTCCTGTCTGCTCAGCGTCTTTACAGTACACTGGAAGGGGCTCAGCTCTGGTCTCATAGAAACTTCTCGAATACAAATCAGCACTTCCGGACCCCAGAGTGATCCAGGACCAGTATTCCTATTGCCTCTCTCATGATGGACTTGCTGGCAGTGGTCCCCAACAATCCAGAAGATTCGCTTTCATAGAGGATACTTAGTTCCACACTTGGTAATTTAGCATTTGTCTGGCGATGACTTAGTATCTATGGCCCATCTTTGAATGTATTCTTTTACCTGTGTTATTTGCTCTAGGCTTCTGTAATAGCAACCAGAGGATGCCCAGCTTCAAAACTGCTGGGCCTTCTGCTTTCTGATAATGACAGTTAGTTCTATCCTTGATTAACAATGACGTGGCATCTTCTTTGGAAGATGAGCCTAAATTGCATAACTCTTCCTGGATGATGAGAAAATAAATTACTTTCCTAGATTGAGTTCTGCTAAGGGCTTCTTAACTTGGTTTTAGTAGTGTTTAGATGAAATAGATCTCCTCCTCCTCTTCTTCTTTGGAAGGGAGGCATGTTCTCCTTTGCTACTCAGAATACATTAAGAAGAGCTATAGTGTCAGACTGGGAACGTGGTAACACTACTGAAATCTCAGGCCCCACCCAAGACCTGCCCAGCCAAAGTCTGTGGTCATAAAAACCTCGTGTGATACCACATACTTTCCAGAATGTTGTAAGTATTGTTCACAAAGTCCAGGATCAACAAAATGAAACCTCAGGTCCAAAAATAGACAGAGCTCTGCTTCTTCAAATAAAGTTTTATTGGGACACAGCCACACCCATTCAATAACTTGTATCTGTGGTTACATGGCATTGTACCTGCAGGACTGCAGTCTTTACAGGGACCGTATGGCCCACAGAGTCTGTGAAAGTTAATCCTGATTGCTAGCTTGATGGTATTTATAATCACCATGGAAACAATACTCTGAGCATGTCTATGAGGGACTTTGTAGATTGGGGTAACGGATGAGAAAAGATTCACCCCACAAGTGGCTGACACCGAGAGCAAGCTGGGTAGCAACATTCCCTCTGCACCCTGACTGTGGGTGCAGTGTGACCAGCTGCCTCACGCTCCTACTGCCACGCCTCCCCCACCATGTTACCTTGCTGTGAGCCAGAGTAAACCCTTCCTGTCTTCAGTTGCTGTTGACCGCGGTTTGACCACAGCAACAGAAAGAGCAATGGGCACAGAGCCAAGTTATTCTCACCAGATCTCATACCAAAATCTGCCCACTGATCCTCTGGAGTAAACCCTGTTTTATTTACTCATAGGTTCTTTTGTTTGTTATGTTTTTTTTTTAACCTTAATTTCCCCATGTTTTATTTATGACACAGTGTTATGCTAAATCTTTTCCTTATTATCATTTCTTAAAAGATAGAGGATAGTGACAGTTCTCACAGTATTTATGAGCTATTGAGTAGAATAAGTTACCTATTGATGATCACAAGAACAGGAGAGGATGTTTGCACATTGTATGCACATATAACGCCATCGTATGTAAGGGATCAATGCCTTGTGAATAATAATGAAGGAGGACAGCTATCACTCTCCCATCCCATCTTACCTGTCTCTCTCGCTCTCCTCTGTGAGTGTGTTTGCGTGCACGCACGCACGTATGTGTGTGTGCATATATGTGGATGAAGGGACATGATAGAGAGATACGGACAGATGTGCGAGCATAGCATAAATGTATTAGCAGAATTGGCTTACATAATTACAGAGGCGATAGAGACCCAGGAAGGCTTGGTCATGAGCGCCAGTCTCAGTCCAAAGGTTTGAGAACCAGGAGCGATGATGATGTCAGCCCTGAACTTGGGACTGGAGAAAACTGGGTGTTCCAGCTCAATTGGGGAGGCAGTAAAAGGACAAGCTTCTCCCTCATTTCTTCTCTGCTTTAGACTCAAGGAGTTGAATGAACTCAGTTCATTTACAGAAGTCCGTGCCCTTTACCCGTGATTATAGATTTGATTATGACTCGTATCACAGACACACCTAGAAATTATGTTCACTCTGGGTGTACCATGGCTCTATCAAGTGGACACACAGCGTTCACCCTTACAGCACCCACTGTTTTGTGAGTTCATGTGTATATGTGGTGTACACACGTGTGCCTGGTGGGGATACACAACAAACACTAGCCACCGAGTTATCTTCCCACACTTCCCCACAAAGCACCTGGTTTTGTTTTGGGATGGAACATTGCAACTTAGCATACCTGACCCTGAAGTACAGTCCTAGAAAAAGGTAACTCAAGTGATGCGACCCCCTTCCTACTGTGGTCAGAGGGCAGTCTTGGTGTCAGTCTAGGCCTTCCATGTTGTTTGAGACCGGGTCTCAAGTTCCCTGGTACACATGCCAGGCATGCTGGATCCTCTGGTCCCTGCCTCACAATTTCATGTTAGGAGTGCTGGGGTTGGTTCATCTGAATTTACACAGGTGATGAGATCCAGCCTCAGCTCCTCATGCTTGCAAGAGCTTCACCCATGCAGCCATCTCCCCGGCTCTTGTTTTAGTGATTTCTTAAGCAAAGCAAGAGACTTACATCTGCTTGTGCGGAGGAGGTTTCAGAGAGAGATTTGGAATCCCTATAGTTGAGGATCATGGTCGGACCTTACATCTTCAGGACATTAATTTCTCTGCAGCAGCTGACACTTTCGTCCTGTCTGGGTTTGGTGACTCCTCCCCACCCCCAGGGCTATTGGGGTTTTTAGGCCACAGGCCACTCAGGGAAGCTTTGCAGCTGCCCTGCTCCGTGGATCAGTGCTGGCAGGAACTGCAGCCTGTGACCCTGCAGGTAGCTGATTGAGTCTGAGTACGCCTCCCCACCCAGCAGGACTGGTGTGAGGAACATTTGCTGTAATCTCTCCCCTCCTCCCTTCTGGAAGATGGTTAATCAGAAGGCCTTTAAAACAAAAAACAAAGAGAATAGAGGAAGAGGGAGACCTAGTTTGGTGAGACCAGCAGAAAACTGCCAATTCTTCCAAGATGTCCTTGAAGGCTCTGGGCAGACAGGGGTGCGGGGGCATCGTAGGTGATTAGATGGGAATGCAGATGGATCAGAAGCCCAGATCCACTATGATGCTTTTAGCACCTTCGGAGAGATCAAAGGACATGCGAGGAACATAATTATGACTCTCGTTAATGACGGGTTTGCAATTAGTGCTGTGGTCATTTGGAGAGCATCTGCTGTGCCTTGGGTCTGGGCCAAGTCCTGCCCATCTCTGAATTCTTACAACATCTCCATATCCAGCTCCAGTTCACAGCGGGACTGTTTGAGGCTCTGAGGTTTATGTCTGTGGGAAACAAACAGCACGGAAGCAGCAGAGTCAGGTTCCTGTTGAGCTTCAGAGGATGTGCTCTGTGGCTCAGGCTGCTCTAGGTGCCCCATGGAAAATGACTTCTGCGGGTGGAAAGAAACTAGGTTCCAGGGCAACCTCGGAACCTGAGCGGTTGTTTCCCCACTTGTACCTGCATAGTGATGTTTTATGTATGTTTTAATAAATAAAGCCTGCCTGAATATCAGAAGGACAAAGCTAAGCCACTGGAGGTCAGGCAGTGATGGCACACACTTTTAATCCCAGGATTTGGGAGACAGAGGCAGATGGATCTCTGTGAGTTCAAGGCCACCCTGGGCTACCCAAGAACACTGCAGAAACAAATCCACATTTGATCCCAATCCTAGGGAGTCACACCTTTAATCCCTGCACTAAAGGGAATATAAAAAAGGTAGGAGAGAGAGGCTCTGGCTGCTTAGTCTACAGTCGCCCAGTCTTGGTAGAGAGGCAAGACTTCTCTGGTGGCTTGGTTGCTTTTCTTCTCTGGGTTTTTATTATTCGTGCTACATATTTGAGATGATTTTAGGTGCTAGATAGGTAAACATTTTTTTAAAAACGTATTTGTTGTGTGGGGGAATTAGCTACCTCAGTCAGGGAAGTGCTTGCTGCATAAGCACAGAGGCCTGAGTTTGATCCCCAGCACCCACGAGAAAAGACAAGCATGGTAGCTCCCTTCAAATCCAGCACTTGGAACATGGAAACACAAAGATCTCCAGGGCCTGCTGGCCAGCTAACTTAGATTAGTGAGCCCCAGGTTGCAGTGAGAGCTGATGTCTTAAGACAGTGCTTAAGGACAACACCAATATTGTCCTCTGCCTGCCACATGTACATGCACACAAACATATACCGGCACACACATGTGCTCACACTAAGCTAAGTTCCTGTAATTGGACTATTGGATATGATTTTAAAGTGAACTAATAGTCTCTTTCCCAACATGAATGTGAGTCTCTTTCAAACAAAAACAGTGGTCTGGGTGAGACACACTGTGGGGTGCTAGCTCAGCTAGTCTAGAAGCATCTTTCCTGAACAGTTGGGTTAGCCTGGACTGCAGTACTAGGTTTATAGTAATGCAGAGGAAAGGTAGAAGTCAAGGTGCGGTGTGGAGGCCAGAGATTGACGTTAAGTGTCTTTCTCGATTGCTTTCTGAATGAAAGAAAGAAATACAAAGGAAAGGGCCTGACTTTCTGGGTGTGGTGGAGGAGAATGTTTATTATAGCTATGAGGGAGAGCATGGCCAGAGGCATGGACATCAGGGAGAGTCCAGAGTGGACGTGGCCATACTGAGCTGGACCATGTGACGAGAGAAATGAAGGAAAAGGAGAGAGGACATGCTGCCCAAGAGAGTGGCCTGGCCCACGAGACCTGGCAGGTAAAAGGGTAGACAAAAGGCCCACGTAACCAAAATGGCTGGATTATATAGGGAAGGGCATCTGGCAGAAGGGAAGCCCAGCTCCTGGGGTAGAGAAATTTAGGGTAGGGGGTTGGATATGTCAGCCATACTCTGTAACAGGTAGGAGCTGAAGGATGCTGGGGGAACTGGGGGAACCAGGTGGCCAGGTCCACTTTGATATGTCAATGGACCCCTCAGTCATCTGTCCCAGTTTTGAGACCTAACACGTTCCACCTTGTTTTCTGAAACAGGGTCCTCACTGAACTACAGACTCATCAATTCAGTGAGACCAGAGGGCCAGCAAGTCCCAGGGGTCAAGCACTCTCTACCTCCCTAGTGCTAGTGTTGCAGGCAAGTGCTGTAGTATTTTGCTTAAACTTTTTTTATATTATTTATTTACTCATGTGTGTGCATAGGCATGTGTATGTGTGTATCCACAGCTTGATCACCTCAGGGAGTGATGCTTCTTTGTTAGCTACCATCTAATGGGCTGGAAGGTGGAAATTTCTAGAAAATTCATCTGTTAAAAGGCCAAGTTGGACTTATACCAAGAGTAGGGAAAATATACCCTCTTAATATACTCTCTGAATAGGATGGACAGGTAAGATCCTGTTGAAGAAGACATGTGCATGGGAGATACAGATGCTGACTGGAGGGTTTCGTCTCTAGAATCTGCAGTGGTGACTCTTCGACCATGAGTTTCTAGCCTTTCCACTGTGGATTTTGTGGTGTTCCCCAGAGATCCACGTGTTAGAAAGAGCTCGGTTCTCTGTATTTTAATGCCAGGAGGTGGGAGGAGCAGAGCTGCTGGAAACCCCTGAAGCTGATGGAAGGAAGGGAGGAAGTTCTTGTGAGACACCTGGTCTGTTTTCATGTGAAGGTTGATCTAAAACCTTCAAGATGATTTCAGCACCTTGAGCTCCCAGAGCTGTGAGCTAAATAAATTACTCAGCCTCGGGTGTTTTATTATTGTGACAGAATAATAGTTCCATAAAAAATGTAATGGGAGGATAGAGGAGGAATGTGGACAAGGGGAGAGAATGGGGGAATGGACTTAATTAAAATGTATGAATGTTTGAAATTGTGAACCATGGAGAGGGAAGAGGGAGGTAGGGAAGAGGAAGGAAGAGAGGGGGAAGAGTGGGACAGCTAACACTGAGGACCAACTGAGGGGTCTTATGGGAATCTACCACTGTAGAAGCTTATTAAAGTGCATACATATATGAAAGAGATCCAAATGGAATCACCAAATAATGGGGGAGACAGTGCCCCAACTAGATATCTCTCTCTCATCACCAAGTAAAACCTCAAGTTCCATGACTGGGTTACATCTATTTGAGTCATTGGCTAAAGGGGCCCTGGGGAAACCTGTACACAGTGTGGGCTATTGCCAAAGCTAATGACTGCTCTCTACAAACTGACAGTAAGGCCCTGTTGCTGAAGACAGCACTTACATATCTTATTGAACACAGAGAAGTCTGAGCTGTTGCCTAATTAGAGCCTTCAGCCCTACTAGTGTTCATGGTTCTGAAAGGTACTCTGCATGCTACCAGAGAAGAAAGCTAACCACCAGACCAGCTACACACCCTTTGATCTACAGTAGCAACTTGTCTGCATGATATATAGGTGCAATAGTGGCACAGAAGTTGTGGGAGTAACCAACCATTATTTGACTGGATTTAAAGCCCACACCACAAGATGGAGCCCATGCTGAACACAGGGTCTAGGGAAAACCAAATACTGTTCTTCTGCTAAAGCAATATAGCAATCAATGACTCCTGATGATAGTCTGCTATGCCTATAGGTCAGTGTCTTGCTCAACCATCATCAGAGAAACTTCCTCTTGCAGTAGAGAGGAACTCGTACCGAGACCCCAGGGCTGGGTAATGTGCAGACTGTAAGAGATTTTGGAACACGCAGTCATAAATGTGATATCTTCATCAAAGCCCTCCCCCCAGAGCTCAGGATGCTCTATGGAAAAGGAGACAGAGGCAGAAAGATTGTAAGAATCAGAAGGGAGAGGTGACATCAAGGAATCTATATTTTCCAGATACAACAGAACTGATGCACATATGAACTCTCAAGAGACTGGAAGCCTGCACAGGGTCTACACAGATTCAGGTCAAACAGGGTCCCAGCACTATTAGGGTATAGTGGACATGAGTCCTCATCGCTAACCAAGAAGCTATCTCCAACTGACATCTACTTACAAAGGAAATTTTCGCTTTCTCTAATGGAGTATTACTGAGAATGTTAATCACACTTATGGGCAGGCCCCATGCCCAGCAATAGACGGTCAACTGATGGGGAAGCTCAACCAATCACATCTGGTTAGGGTATGGCCGCCTGGAGTCCAGGTAGAAAAACCGGGTTAGGTAGGTGCGCACTCTTTCTCTGAGGTGCTCACTGGACCACTTTGGATTTCGGACCTCCCACCCTTGTAGCGTGAGTTCCGCCCTTTTTGCAATTATTAAATTATATCTGTTGTTCTTGACCTGGTCTGGTTATTTATCGTACCGACTGAATATGCCAACACGCACAGTCAACATAAATGGAACTCAATAGTGTTTCTGTAGACTTTCTGTCATACATTGCTTTGTTTGCACATTTTATGTCTTATTGATCTTTTGCTTATATATTGTGGCTTTTGATTTGGTATTGTTTTTTTTTTAAATCTGTTTTTTTTTTGTTTTTTTGTTTTTTGTTTTGCATGTTTGTTTGTTTGCCCAAAGAGAAAGAGAATGAAAGCCTGGACTTGGGTGGGTAAGGAGGTAGGGAGGATCTTGGAGGAGTTGGGAGAGGGGAAACCATGATCAGATTATATTGTACAAAAAATATATTGAAAAGAAGGAGATGTGAAACATGAGAAGCTGTGATGAGAGACAAGGCACTGGTGTTCTGCTGAAGTCAAAGCGCACTGCCTGTGTGCTTGCTCTTCATGGAATCCTAGTGTTGGATGGAAAGTCTGTTCTCTGGAAGTGAAGGAATGAAAAGTCAAAGTAATAAAGAGACTGGCCTCACGGTGTGGGGGAAGGGAGGGGTGCAAGAATATCTGTCTGCCCTCTGTTTCAGAAGTTTGTACAGGGTCCAGACCTGGGGGGATCTGACTAGGGCCAACTCTCCTCCCACCCTCAGCTTTGCATACACGAAGAAGGATTCAGCTGTTGAAGTAAAGACCAATTCATGCGGTAAATTGATGTTTTGGGGTTGACATTTGCTTCTCTGCCAAGTTCACAGCTCTTAACTGGGCTTTAGCTGCCCTTTCAGAACACAGCAAGCAAATAGCAAGCATGCGTGGTCTGCGGGGCATTTCCACCCTGTGCTAGAACGCTAGGAAACCTGAATAATTAGCTGTGCGCATTTCTCTAGATGGTGCCTAACTTTACAAAGAGTGATAGGAAGAGGTGACACGTTAGTGGTAATGGAAGGTCAGTGCTGCGTGCTCTACAAGGCTTTCAGATGAGAAGGACCTGGATGGCAGCGTGGCTTCTGTATTCATGCTGTGACCACGCACACGAACACATGGCCTTGTGTTTGCACGTCTGTTTATCTGTCCCATTCTGGACTTCTGTGCAGTATAAAAGACAAAACATGCCTAGATTTTGGATTGCTCTGTGTGTTGAATAGGCTTTTCTGCGTTGAGCCGTTAACAGTACTGATATGAAGGATAGCATATTTCCATGGCTAACCACTTGACTTTAGAAGTCTGGGTGTAGCTCAGGGGTAGATGGCTTGTCAAGAATCAGGGACGGAAAGGAGAAAGGAAGAAAGAGAGGATGGCAGGATGAAATTACGTTATCTATACCTCTGTACCTAATTTGAGAAGTTAAGTGCGTAGAGCCGGTAATTATTTGAAAATACAAAGTAAAAATTTTAGTCATATGACTCTGGCATTACAAGAACTTGGGTACAGACTGCAATTTGGATTTGTGTGTCTTATGCACGCCTAAGTTCACCTGGCTTCAGTACTTTATAAAATTCAAAATTTGATTCTACAAAGACAAAAGAGCAAGCTGTGAAACAGTATTTCGTTGCTTTGAATAAACTTGGCGCATGACTGAGCCTTCTTGTTGAACGGGCAACTAAGACCTGGATGCTGCGCACGTTGACATCACAGGTGCAGCAGTCCGGGTGGGAACCGTTTGTTGAGCTACTTCTGTGGATCTAGATCTCTGTGGAGCATTCTTCCCTTAAATTACACAAGGCTTTTCACACTTTAGTCAAAGGAGCAGGCTCCTCTCCCTCAATTTTCAAAATTCCACTTATTTTAGGAGCTGGAGAGATGTTCAGTGGTTAAGAGTATTGGTTAGTCTAGGTTCAATTCCCAGCACCCACATGGGAGTTCACAACGATCTGTAACTCCAGGTCTGGGAAATCTGACAATTCCTCCTGGCATCTGTGGGTGGGCACTCAATATGTGTATACACAGACATATATACCGATGGAACACTTATATACAAAGAATAAAAAAAAGTGTACCTAATTCTTTTATTTGTGAGGGTGTCTGGTTCCTGTGCCAGGGCCTGTGTGTAGAGGTAAGATGACAACTTGTGAGAGTCAGGTTTCTCTTTTCCCAGCAGGGCCAGGGGGATGGATGGAGCTTGAGTCTTCAGGCTTGGTGGCAAGCATCCTTACAAACTTAGCATTTTTGCTAGCCCCACTTCGACTTTCAATACAAAGAGTCAGTGAATTAAACTTTTTCCCTGCATCACTTTTTGTTCAATGTTTGTTTACCATAACTTTGCCTTATAGTAGTTAAACTGGATCCTTCCAGCCATGCTAAAGCAGACTGTTCGATGCTGTTTAAAATGGAGCGTGCTGTGGCTGAAACCTGGTGACACATACCAGTAAGTCCTGGGCAGCTGATGCAACAAGACTCATCACAAGTTCCAAGCTCTGCCTGAACTCCAGAGTGAGTGTGAGACCAACTTAGGCAGCTTAGTGAGACCCCGTCTCAAAAATAGACAGTAAACAGGGGTCTTGGGCTGTAGCTTGGTGGTATTCTGCATGCCTAGCTGTGCAGGGCTCTAGGTTCACACTACCACAGACAGGAAAGGTGATGCACGGGGCACTGTGAGTCTCCCAACCTAAGCTTTGCCTGTTTCATTGGGGCCTCAGCCAGCATGGTCACTCCAGAATTTAAAGTCCGCTGCATCATGTTTGCTGCAGGGATAGGTGAATCTGGCTATAAGTCTGCTTTTGTTAATAAAGTTTTACTGGAGAACCCTTCTTATCCACTTACCTATGGCAACCTTCTCTTTATCCTGGCACAGTTACAACACAGACCACAGTGAGGGCCTCCCCATACCACAGCAGATGCCCGCTTGACGGTGTGGTCACATCTGCAGACTCACTAGTCTTCCATCCTGTCATGATGAGGCAGTCCAAGCCACCTTCCAAATGTGACAGGCTAGAAATAGAATGAGTCATTTCTTAGGATGTGTGTTGAGGCTTCCTGTGGGTACTGAACGAATCTGGGTGGGGGCAGCGAAGACAAGGTATTCATAACAAGACCCAGCCATGGGTCTGCCCTTGTGCCCGAGTCTTCATTTATACCAGGGTTTGAGTGACAACACAGAGAGAATTGTTATTCTCAGTTACCCTAGAAACGGGAAGTCAACACACCAGGGAGGGCCCCTGGGGAAGACCAAGTTCTGTGTGGAGGCAAAAGATAGAAGCAAAGGGAAACGTCTAGAAAATGGCTAAACGTCATTGCTGTAGATACACCTGGTCTCTGGCTGGTGGGCCTTGTCCAAGGAAAAGAAAGCCTCCCTGGCTCCGGCAGAGAGCTGCTGCGTTGAGCTATCTTCTGCTGCTAGGGAGAACCCAATGAGGTGACCGCTGACTTCTCATCAAAGTCCCAGATGAACTTTGATGTTTTCAACTCTTAGAATGTTCTTTTCTTTCTCTTCTTCACCTCACTCCACAACGCTGGTCTCAAAGAGAGGCTTTTTATTCCCCCACCCCAATCCTTGATGCTCGGTTGGCAGTTAGTCTCCATGGTACTTAATCTGTTTATGTGGATTCCACTCTAGTTTCTGCCTATAGATGGGGAATGTGGTTGAGTCCAGGCAGGGTCATGCCATGGGTTCTGGAATCCTTGGTATGCATGTGAGGAGTTTGTGTGTAAAGCATGCGTGTGTATTTGTGAAGCATGTGTGTGTGTGTGATCCGTGTGTATCTGTAGAAGCATGCATACGTTTACCTGGCCCACCTCACTAGAACCTGAAGATTATACCCTGTTCCCTCTGTTCCTCACCAGCGCTATATACACACGTTCTCTCATGTGAAGGCGTGATGTAGGCCCTCAAATCCAGCAGCCATGGGGAGCAACTCTGAGGAGTTTTGGGGCTCCGTTTCCCATGTTCCCTGAGAGTCAAGGTGCTAGGAGCTGACCTTCTGTTGCCACCTGCCAATTGAGAGCACAGCCTGCTGCAGCAGGGAGCTTCCCCTTGCCACTGCATGGTCCCTTCGGGAAGTCTGAAAGTAAATATAAAGTGCTTCAGGGTGGGGGCTGTCATTCCACCTGTCAGCTGCCTCTTTATGGAGTTAGTGTCTGACTTAGATGTGTTCTTCAGTCTGAAGGTTGCACCTGTGCTCCGTTAGGGGACTTCAAGGCCTTGGAGCTTCTGCTTAGGTTGTGACCTGAGCTTCCAGCTACCTTTTAGGTCCAAGTAGGCATTTGATCACCCTCATGTGATGAACCCAGCACATCTTCCTCAATAATACCTGACGATGAGCTCTTAGAGATTGGAAATTCCAGGAAAGCCATGGCCCTCAGAACTAAAGCCAACCAAGAGGCATTTTCGTCTGCTGGCCATAAGTCAATTTCAGGACTTCAAGATGGCCCAGTCAGTAAAGCCATGCAAGTCATTGTCTAGGTTTTTTTTTTTTTTATTATTGTTGCAATAAACACTATGACCCAAAGAAACTTGGCAGGAAAGGGTTTATTTGGCCTACAGTTCCCTATTACACTATGGAGTTAAGGCAGGGCTTGAACTCACCTGGAGGCAGAAACTGAAACGGGCCGTAAAGGAATGCTGCTTCCAGAGTTTATACCCCATCACCACCAGCCCAACAGAGGCACTGCCCACACTGGGCCGAAACCTCCCACATCAATGATCAACTAAACAAATGCCCTACAGGTTTGCCCATAGGCCAGCCCACAGATCACTCTAATGGACCCCTTCTCAATTATGATTCTCTCTCTTCAGATGAATTTAGAAGGTGTCAAGATGACAACAAACAAAACAAGAACAACCAGAACACATGAGGACCCGAGTTCAGTTGAGGTTAATTTCGGCTCCCACATGCATTCACGTATATGTGCATATGTACTTACATGAGCACACACACAAACGTACGTATATACAGACACACAAACCAGATACAAACAGATGTACACATATACATCTGTGTTTTTCAGTTTGTGTTTCTATTGCTTTGATAAACACCATGACCAAAAGCAGCTTGGGATGAAAGGGTTTCTTTCAGCTTACACATCCTGATCAGAGTCCTTAATAATGGAAGTCAGGCAGGAGCTTAGAGTAGGAACTTAGAGCCTGGAGTAGAAGCAGAGGTCATGGAGCCTCGGTGCTTATGGATTTTCTCCTCTTGCCTTTCTCGGCTTGCTTCCTTATAATACACCTCAGGGCCATCTGCCCAGGAGTGACCTTACCCACAGTGTACCGGACCATCCAGTGTCAATCATTAACCAAGATAATTTGCAATAGGTTGCCCACAGGCCCATCTGATGGGGACATTTTCTCAATCGAAAGTGCCTCTTCCTAAATAACTCTAGCCTGTGTCAAGTTGACCCAAAACTAGCCAGCCAACACACATAAACACACATGTGTGTGCGCACACACACAGAGAGAAGTATATACACATACATAAACATACACACACACTGAAAACTCACACATACCCACACATGTACACACACCGAAACACACACAAGTACATACAGATACAGTGATTTTTGTTCGTTTGCCATTGTGAGGCTTCCTCATTATGGTCAAGACACTTCTTCAAAAACCTCCATCAGCCTCCTGTTTATCAAGCAAAACCACAGGGATGCCATCTAAGCAGGGTTTTCATGACTGGGCATTTCAAACAGCCCAAGGTGATCACACCAGCATTCCTTGGCGAGAAAAACAATATAATTCGATTTAGAGATAACATGATTAATTAGGAAGCAAATTGCATTAAGTAGCTCTTTATTTTGATGGCACTCTATCAAGAACTTAGCAGCACAGCGCAGCACAGCTCTTTTAGAACTACTCACCAGCACTCATAATAAGCTCATGTTTCTGCACCAACTGAATGCCAAGGTCTGTGTTAGACTTGGTTATGACTGATCTTGCATGAACTTCCCAAGATGCCTGGGTCATAGGCCTGTGACATATGACACGGCTTCTACAGGTCCACGTTGAATAGGTGACCTTAGGTCCTTCATTCCCTAAGAGCATGGTTTAGACCCACCCAGGTATGTGGGCTCCAGGCTCTGCCTCTTTACTGAAGAGTAGGCACTGCCCTTTCCTTGGTAGAGCTTGGTATCCGGTCTCTGGAAAAGGTACAACCAAACTTTTAACTGTATGAAATGATGATATCTTTGAAGTTTACACTCATGAACTGTGTGGTCCTGTTATAAAACAATAACTTTCTGTGGCTAGAAAGATCACCAAGTCTGGTGAAAGATCATAGCACTCACATAAAAAAAATGTAGTCTCATACCTGCCTGTAAGTGCTGTTACTGGCGAGAGAGACAGGAGGATCGCTGGGGCTTGCCGACTACCAGCCTAGCTCCAGGTTCAGGGAGAGACTCTGTCTCAAGGGAATAGGGCAGAGAGTGCTAGAGCAGGTCACATGACATCCTTTTCCGGGTACAATGCATGCACACAGGCATGGACACTACCAATGCACACACCTCACATACACTGGGGCTCAGATCTGTTTCTTTGTGGGGCTATGAACTCAGGATTGACAGTGACAACGGCCATGTTGGCTGGTGTCCTGATGGGTGACCCATTAGCTTCTGTAGTAAAACTTGAAGCATAAATGCTGCTTCTTACAAAGACCCTACAGGGTACTAGGAGCTCCTTGGGTCATTCCTTCTCTCCCTGGGCTGGGTCGCATGAGTCTCCTGTCTGCAGCTTGCACGCTACCTGACACGATTCCTTTCTTTTCTTTGAGTCATGGTTTCTCATGTTGCCCAACATACCCTCATACTTGCTGTGGAATTGAGAATGACCTTGAACTTCTGATCCTCTTGCCTCTACCTCCCAAGTGTTGGATTATAAACACATTGCACCACTCTACCCAATTGATGCTGTGGTGGGGCTGGAATCTAGGGTTCTGTGCATGGCAGGCAAGCACTCTTCTAGGTGAACTACAACAGTAGCCCCAGCTCCTTTCAGGAACAACTGTTAAAACCAGCTGAATCAGTGCAGTGTGGTGGGCACTGCTTCTCAAATGCTCTGCACTCCATCTTGTCTGTTAAGAGACTAAGCTGTTAAGTGGCTATGATTCAAAGTCAATGCCACACACACCACTGCTGTGCTACTGTAGGGGTGACCTTAAGGGACCCCCAAGCTGAATCAAAAACCCAAGGTGCTGGGCCTTGCAATTCTTTGGTCACGTGTGTGCAATCTGGTTCTAGTCTTGTCTTCTAGTTGCTTGCCTCTTTCAAACCCCCTTCTTTTCTGCTTTCCAGTAAAGTCTAAAATAGAATTAAATTGCAAGTTGACGTTGACCCATGACTTTCTAGCCTGGAAGGAGTTGACTTTGGCACCCTTCGATGGCTCTGAGCTCTTTCTGTTCTCTTTTAGAAGGCGGCAGCGAGGAAGGTCTTTGTAATTTGTGTCTCTTCTCTCTGACTAAGGCTTTCTGCACTTCTGATAGGTGTCATTGTGGGCAGATGCCTTGGCCTGGTTTCTGAAGCCCAATTTGGTTCTCACTACTGTCTAAATCGGGCGTCTGAACTCCGAACAGGCCAAGGAAAGCCACAGGAAGCCTTCTTATTCTGCTAGCCGCTAAGAACGCATCGCACACGATACTGCGATCTTGGCCAGGGGTTTGGAATAACCTCGGGGAGTCTTCCAGCTGGGAGCCGCACACTGAGTAACTGGTTATCAAAGACACGGGGGCTCTTAAGAACACAGCAGGAAATCTGAGCACTGTGTCTGAACCAGGACAAAGCTGATCCAGGGCTTAGAACTCCAGAGTTCCAGACTGCATTGTTCCTGGGGCTCTGGGTTGAATTCCTTGAGAGCCTGGAATGTCTTTATGTACTCCATCCATGAGAGTATGAGTATGTGTCACTGGGGTGAGGAGGCATAATGTGTGGGGGAGAGGGGAGCCGTGATTGTGGGGAGTGGGTCAATGGGTGACACTGGATGTCTTGCTCCTTACCTTACATTTTGAGACAGGGTCTCTCTCTAATCCCTGGTGCCCATGCTTTCAGCTAGATTGGCTGGGCAGTGAATCCTGGGGGATCTTCTTATCCCTGCTCCTCTATGCCTAGGATTATCAGCACAGGCCACTCTGTGACGTTTTTCACATGAATGCTGGGTGTCAAACCCAGGCCCATTCCTTATTGAATCATCTCCCAAACCTCAGGAGGTAATAGGAAAAGCAAGATCTCATGGGGCCTTAAGAGAAACTGTGCTGTCCGCATTTCAGGGAGCAGGAGACTGAAAGCACCTGCTCAGGACTCAAGGTCAGGAAGTGACAGGAAGAAAATAGACCTGGGTTCCATGCACCTCCTGGAAGCTCACTCAGCGCTGCGGTGACCTGAGGCCCACAGAGCAGCAGAAGGAAAGTGAGGCTGAGGAGGAAGAGGAAGGAGAAGAGGAGGAGTGAAGGAGAAGGAAGGGGGGAAGAAGAAAGGATGGCGATTTTAGAAGCTGCCTAAGAAAGCCCTTGTGGGTAGGCTGTGAACAGATGGTCTCTCTGTTGTCTTCTTTTCCTTCCTTGCTTCATCTCAACACCCAGGCAGCGTCCAGCACCTTCTGAGCACACAGAGAAGTGCATCCAGTGGTTGGACATTGGATGGATATGGAGACGAAAAAATGACCTGGATAAACCATCCCGCTGTTTATCATCTTCCCTCTTGTCCTGAGGGAGTTGTGGCACCTCCTGACCCTTCACCCTACAGATGGGCTGCAAGGCATTTGGGTGTCTGCCTCTTTGCCTTCCCCGATGAGCAGAATGCCCTCCAGATCCCGGCTGTCTTCTCAAACCTGCATCTCCTCCTTTCTGCTGCTCCCAGGTTTCTTTGGTACCAGTGATGATTGGGCAGCGAGTGTCTCTTTGGGTTCCCCAGGGGAACTTGGCAACTCCTAGATATGTCATAGAAACTCTGACCTAGTCCTTAGAGAGGCACAGAGAATATAAGCAATGTTCTCTGGCTCACATAGCCACGAGTTATTTCAAGGGTTGTGGAGAATTGGAGGACCTTGAGGATGCTGTTGGAGGGAGAAGACAGTTTTTATGCTCATGGATGCAAACCATGGCCCCAGCACGTAGTAGGTGCTCAGTGAATGTTTGGTGGCTGTGTGCCAATTCACAATTGGAAGCTGTCTTCAAGTGGCCATGCCTGTGTGTGCAGCTATGGTTATAGGTACAACGAAGGCAGGGATGTGGGGCAGCAGTTTCTATTACTCTTATTTCTGGCTTGCATTATGCCCTAGGGCTCCAAGTCTGGCTTCTGTTGGCTCCAAGCCTAGTTCTCAGCCACTATAGATGACAGGGAGCCATCTTGTTCTGGTCTAGCCTGGGTACCTCCTGGCTCATAGGCCCCACTGTGAATGGGTGCCTTTGAGAAGTTGCATCAGATGTCTTGGCTGCCCACAGCAGCTGAGGCCCTCAGAGGAAGATTCCGAAAGCCAGGTTGGCTGCTGTCCTTCTGAATTCCATCTCCCCAGGGCTCCCAGTGGGTGAGAACAAGGGCTAGCTGTGACAGAGCCCTGCGCCTCTGGGTGGGGTGTGTGGCGGATGGAAAGTCATCCGCCCAGGCCCTGTGGCTTGCTTTACAAAGTGGCTTCTGAAGCCCTTCTGCCACCGGGCCTTGGCAGCCACATGAAATCGCCAGAACTGAGGGAGCCTTGTGTCTGCTGGGAGGAAAGATGTGAAAACGAGGGCTGGAGCAGACACAGGGCCCTAATGCCAGGAGAAACAGGGCACGGTGTTGTGCACAGGAGGCCAAGCTGACAAGAACTGCATTCAGTGCCTGGCAGGAGTTTGCTCCATGCTGTGGCGGCCTCCTTAGCACAGGGCAACATTGATCTGAGAGGTGTCAGTGGCGTGTAGAGGGGGCCCATGGGGTGAAATTGTCTGCTCAGCCAGGAGTCTGCACACTGACTGCCCATTCTGAGTCCTGCTTGGTGGTAGCACTGAGGCGCTTTTGGTACTGTGCGTGAGTGGAGCCCCCCATGCACAGTGGTAGTGGGCAGAGGGAGGGAGGCTTGTCTGAATATGGGCACGGAGGCACTGCTATGTGCATTTGTGCCTCTCTCCCTTTCTGAGACAGGTGTCTCATGTAGCTGAAGTTGGCTGTATGCTGACCTTCTGATCCCCCTGTACTGTTCATCTCTCTAAGCTGGGATTACATCATACCAGGTCTTCGTGGTGTGGGGGATTGAACCCATGGCTTCGTGCATGATAGGCGGGTGCTCTACTCACTGATCCACAATCCTAACTGTGCCCTTTTGTAGCTCTAGACTGCCTTTGCCTGGCTGTGTGGGCAGGGTATTGTTTATGTGCATGATCCCATATGCCAGAGCATTGCTAAGGGTGTTCCTGAGATGGATAGCCTGCCCAAATGACAAGCATGACTTCTTCAGCTGGTCACCATGTAACCTTGAGAGAGCAACCTGGCTGCAACTGGCCTTGAGTTGTCCCCTGTGTTGTGGGCAAGCACACACGGACAGGACAGGACGGGATGGGACGGGACGGGACGGGACAGGACAGGACAGGACAGGAGTTTTCCTAAGGCCGTTCCTGGTCCTTCTGTTGCTGCAGCTGCTTTGATGCTGCACTGTGTGTGCACAGCCCAGAAGTGTGCACACGAGAAGCTCCTTGTCATGTCGTGTTGATAGCTAGTGACAGGAAGCCTGACATCTTTCTTTCTTTCTTTCTGAGTGAAAGCACCACCATGCTTTGCTCTGATGGGAGGAAAGCAACAGCACGCGAGCCTCTGGTTTCTGAAGGGAATGCCCAGCTCATCCACTCCTGATTTTCGGAGTGGGATAGCAGTCTCTGTCCTTCCCTGAGTCCCCTGTGTCCCTTTTGCTTCATGCATGTTTTTCATGCTGTCTGAGCCACCATCTCACCTCCAGCACACACATCCAAGTAGAAACACATACTTGCTCACACATATACACACACATAACAAATACACTTACATCCAAGTACAGGTATAATCACACACATAAGCACATACATATAAATACAAGTACACATATACTTACATACCATATCAGAATCACATACACACACACACACACCCATAGAAGGATATGCACATTCACAGACATACAGCATACCTATACGTATAGGTGCACACAGATACATGCACTTACATGCATACACTGAATGCAGGAACATGCATGAAGCTTGCATACACACGCACACACACACACACACACACACACACACACACACACCGTAAGGTGCTCCAGATTGTATCTGAGGACGAATGGCTATCTATCTGGAAAACCCCCAGCAGTGCTCAGCACATGAGCAGCGAGCAGCATCTGTTATCGCTTGTCACCTTCAGATCTGTCCTTAAGCTCTCTCTCTATGAGTATCTCCCTCTTCGAGCCTGGTGGTAGCTACTCTGTCTTTCCACAGGGGGCACCTGCTGCATGCTGGGAGATGGGCTCTAGATCTCATTCATCAGACCCTCAGGTATTGGGGCTGAGCTGTGTGGTGCGCTCTCTAGGGCCCACTGTGTGTATCGTACCCCACGGGCCACACAGCTTCACTTGGTCACCTCTCTACATAGGAATGTCATGTTCTAGCAGCACCCCTGACACGCTCAAGTCAGAAGCCCCTTTCTTCCCTTTGATTTTATATTTCCATATGTTGTATCATCCAGTAAAGTGTCACAATAAAGCCCACTGTTTCATATGACAAATGGAAAAAACAAAAGCATCCTCCATGACCAATCATTCTAATTTGACTGCAGTTCCCACACCTTCGCCGTCTTCCTGTGTTCATCTATATCCTTTGTTTTAAAGAGGTTTACACTTTGTAAATACTTTAAAAATATAAACACACTTGGGGGTTGTGCATACCTGTGGTGGCTCATGCCTGTAATCCCAGAACTGAGGAGGCAAAGGCAAAGACAGAGGAATTCTGAGTTCAAGGAACCCTGGGCTATATAAAGACAAATCTGCTCTCAATGAACAAACTCCCACCCCAAACAGAAAAAGAAAATTGCACACCTCAAGCCTGTATGGGAATGATTTTCACTGCTGCTTACTTTATTGGCTTCCTGTCCCTCAATTAACATCTCAGTTCCTCAATTATGAACATTAAGATATCTGTTGCTACAGTAAGGAAATAATGCTGTAAATACCTTTGAACACATGGCCTTTTAATTGTATTTTCTCAGTGTGTTGCTGCCTCGGTGTTTTTAAGCTCGATATAAAGAATTCAGCCTTCTTAAGGCATTTGAGGTAATGACACCCCAGGACCACAGCAATAACTCTCAGAGCTGCTAAGCCCTCATGGGCCAACCAGGCAGGTGGTATCTTTCCCCAGTGCTTGCTGGAGAGTCTCATAGTTACTCCTCCAATTCCTGGAGTTGAGATGTTCCAAGTTGCATGTGACAGATGCAGGACTGGAAGTGAAGAGTGGTTGAGGACCTGGATGGGAACGCAAGGAAGAGGTGTTAATGGAGGCAGCTCGAAGTTATTGTCCCAGATAGACAACTGTACTGTCTGGTTTTGTGTGTCAATTTGACACAAGTTAGAGACATCAGAGAAGAAGGAGCCTCAGTTGAGAAAATGCCTTACAGCTGGATGTGAATAATGGGGCGGGGGTGGGGGGAGCCCAGTCCATGGTGGGTGGTGCCATCCCTGGGCTGTTGGTTCTTGGTTCTGTAAGAAGGCAGGCTGCGCGAGGCATCAGCTCGTGCCTCCAGGTTCCCGCCCTGTTTGAGTTCCTATGCTGAGTTTCTTTGGTGGTGAACAGCAGTCTGCAAGTATAAACTGAATTAACCCTTTCCTCCCCAACTTGCTTTTTGGTCATGGTGTTTCATTGCAGCGATATAAACCCTAAGTAAAACAAATTGGTACCAGTATAGTAGAGTACTGATGTGACGGACCTGGACACTTTTGGGGGAGGATCGTGGGAGAACTTTGGGCTGGGAGAACCATTAATTATTGAGAGCTCAGTAGGATGTTCTGTGGGAGTTTGGAAGATGATGTTGAGAGCAGTCCAGAGGATGAAGGCCTGGCTTGTGACATTTCAGAGGAAAGTTTAAAGACTCTACTGGGGCAATGTGTTATTTTGAATTAAGATCCTGTGATTCAGGTTAGCTGGGGGCTTAAGAATCAGCTGCGATTAACAAGATATGGAAACTATGGAAGCAGATCTTTGCTTTGCTGGGAAACTTGATGCTGGTTGGCTGGAGCTAAGAAATTAGCACTGATTATGAGACCAGCATCACCCATACCTTTAGCTTCCTGCAGACATAGGTGCCAGTGAGCTGCCATTTGCTTCATGGAGATAGCCCAGCCCCTTGTGACATGCCAGCAACTCTGGGGCTCCATGGTGGGGTCTGCAGAGGTGGCCTTTTGCTTCCCCATGCCTTTTCCTTTCTGACATCCTCCCTTCTACAAGGCCCCAAGGTTCCCTATCACCGAGTACAACACAGGAACCAAGCAATCTGTGCTGTTTGTTGATTGGATATTTGAGGTGGTTCCATACAGTCTCTTTACTTTCCACACATGTCCATCTGTCCTGATGTCCTGGGACTGAGGACATTGAGTATCAGCTTAGACGGTGGTCTCCTTGTTTATCCTTCAGACAAGTTGACTCAATGGCAGATCTTAGTGAAGTTTGTCGCCAGACCCTTAATGCTTCATGCATAAAACAGTGCTTCTAGGTATTTTTCCCCCTTAACCCAGGAATTGTTTGCTTTATCTCCGGCAATGTGCATTTTATTGTATCTGAACCAGAGGACATTGATCTGAGATGAAAAGAAAAATAACAAACAAATATGGTTTCCAAAGAGACTGTCAGTGGCTCAAAATTAATCCAGTCACAGGTGTGGGTGGTAGGGGGCATAGGGGACAGGGGTGTACTTGGTGGTGATTAAATCTCTGTCATTTGGCTATGGGGACAGCACCACTTTCAGAAGCAGGTTAAGGGGATGAAAATCTGAATTGGCATGCCTATAAACAAGTTATTACTTCAGCCGTGAGATAATTTGTTGAGAAAATGCCATTATTTTCCCAATCTAGGTCCCCGGGAGAGCAAGGCTGGCACAGGGCTGACTACTGCCCTTGCATGTTGATGCCCAGACAGTGTCTCAGATTGAAAGACTACACTTCAGGTTAAAGCCTGTTTGTTCTGTTGAGTTTTCTCTTTTCTATGGTATAGTACAAAGGGAGCGAGCTCCCCTGTAGTTTGAAGGCCAGGTGCCTGGGCAGTCGCCCCAGCTCCTGACTTTGAAGATCCAGTGTCTTTGGAGTCTGGGGATTCCACTATGCCCAGAAAGATGAGGACAGACTCGTTCTTGAATCTTTGTGGGGAGGGGACTCAGAGGTGTCACGATCCTCAGCCCACTGTAAACATGATGAAAGAATCTGCTATGGGCAAAATTGTGCCCTTGCTCCCAAAATCACAAAAGGAAATTGCGGCTTTGAATATGTCAGAACTTAAAGATGGTTTAAAAAGAGGAAGGTGGCAGCAGTGTGAGAATAAGTGGTAGGGGCTCCCGCTGGAGGGAGGGATGTATCAGTTTCTTATCACGGGGATGGATACCTGACCAGAAGCCACCTGAGAGGAGAAGGGAGGCCCCCCTCCCACCTTGCTGGTTTAAAGGGATGCCTTCTCCCATGGCAAGGAAGGCATGGCGGTGGTCCATGACGGGAGAAGCCTGTGCTGACTCGCTCATGTCCTAGTCTCCAGAAAGCAGAGAGACTGGACCGGGAATCAGGGCTGGCCTAGCATTCCCTTTCCTTCAGGAAGGCCCCACCTCCTAAAATAGCATCTTGAGCTGGGTACAAAGTAGAAAAACACTGGATCCTGTGAAGGATGTTTCACGTTCAAGTCATAACAGTGATCCCTAAATATATTGAACTGGTGTCGTTGTACAAAGGGGACATTGCACAGACATACAGACAGAATGTGGCTCAAAGGTGAAGATAAGCTAGGATTGGTCTGTCTCAAGTAGAGGAATTCTGCAGAGGTCCCTCTGCCTTGGAGGTGGGCAAGCAGCCAGGACTTATCAAAGAGTAATGGTCATGTTGCCATAAAACTCTATGAAAATAGGCTACCAGTTGAATTTGGTCCAAAGACTGCTGGCTTCTTAAAATAGATAACTATTTCTTTCATTATCTGAACTCTGCCTCCTGCTAGTACAACTAAGAATGAACGTGTTCCTTGAGCACTTCCTGTGTGCTACCAGCTCATCTAAGCCTCCACCCTGCCATCCTTGGCTAGTCGACTACAGATGCAGTCACTGCATTCAGCTTAGCCATGGCTCTCATACCCTCCCACGGGAAGTCTGGTGCCAGGTGGAATAGAACTTGGGGAGGGAAGCTCTGCTCTGGTCTTGCAAGGCCTGGCTCGTTTTGGAACATCTGGCTGGCTGTCCCAACAGCCCTCTGACAGGCCCTATAATGGCTCCTCTGATCTCCGCTACAGCCAGCACCTTGTCAACCATCCCAGCTGTGCTTGGCTGGCTGGACCTTAATAGACTCTGCTGTCAATGGACATGTAAGAGGACTAAGGGGGGTGGCAGCACCTCCCCCTGAAGGGTCTCTGGGAAATCTTTTATTGATACAGTAAATTCTTCTTATTTTAAAACTGGTCATCTATTCCACGATGTTTGATGACAGTGTCCCTATGGAAACTCGCTGGCCATAACGAATCTCCTGGTGATATATCTGTGTTAGGAGGTTGCCTCCAGGGACTGGAGAGATGGCTCAATGGTTAAGAGGACTGGCTACTCTTTGTAGAGGGTCAAAGTTAGTTTACTAGCCCCCATAGCAGCTCGCAGCTATTTGTATCTCCAGATTCAAGAAATCCCACATTCTCTTTTGGACTCTGTAGGCGCCTGCACGTCCACATGTGTAGTTTTTAAAATGGCTTTGGCTTCAGCTGGGCTGCTTTATTGGGTACTTGTCAGAGTTCGAGGTATCCCAGGGGGAATCATGAGATTAAGGATTGGGATAGTTGCTTTCTATAGTGTCTCCTTGGACACTCCCAACCCTTCTCTGTGGATTAGGTGCTGGCCTTTTACCGGTTGACAAACAGGTCTAGAGAAAACCATGCTGGGATCTGAATTCAATCTAGTTCTTTCCAGACGACTTCCTCTGTTGCTGTGACCACCATCTTGCCTCGTTGGTCCCTTTTGGAACCAGACATTGTGGTCTGGGGTATTAGACCCACTGACTCATGTCACAGGAAGTTGCTGAGGCCGAAGGCCACATGCAGTTGCGTTCTCCAGGGCTTTGTCGCCCTGTTGCAATGACTCAGTCATACTAGCTTCTCTGAGAACATGAGAGGGACAGCTAACGGGTCAGCTTCGGTGGGCACTTTGAATACAATCCTTGTCTCCCATGGAGAAAACGATTCCACAGAAGTCAGTGTGACCAGGAACCATGCCTTGTGACCAAAGTCCTGTGGCTCTCTCTCTCCATTGTGAGAAATGACCTAAGAAGTCCAACTGGGCACGCCCTTCATGTTCTCTTCCAAACTTACATACATAATTTCCAATACAAATGAGCTAAGAATTTTCCAGACCTTCTTGTGGAAGTTCCATTATACCCAGCAGGTTCATCAGTTCGCTTCTATCTCTTCATCTAGTTCTGTGTCCACCATCAAGAGAAACCAAGCCTCCCCTTCAGTGCTTTGCTTAGGAATCTTAGCCAAACCCCCACTTAACTACAGCTATCACCTTCCACAAAACACAAGCTCGTCCGTGCAATTTGGGCAGGTTCTTTGCCACTTCATTAAGAGGGCTTTTTGATGGTTACTTTTAAATTTTAACTTGTCCTGTCCTAGAGTCTCCTCAGAGGAGAGCCTCACCTGGGGAGCTGTCTAGATGAGGTTGGTCCATGGACATATCCATTGGTGATTCTCCTGATTTTTAATTGAACCAGCCCATAGTGGGCATTACTATTCCAAGGCTGGGCCCCAAACTGTGTCAGAGTGGGGAAAGCTAGCCAGGCATAGCCTGCAGAAGCAAGCAGCCAGCATGGGGGCACTCGTTTCTCTTGCTCATGGCTGTGGATAGGATGTGGCTGGCTGCTTGAGTTCCCACCCTGACGCCTCTTCAGTAACGGGCTGTCACTTGGAATTGTGAGTTAGAATAAGCCCTTTCTTCTTTCTGTTGCTTCTTGGTCAGGGTATTGTACCATAGCAGCAGAGAGAAAAATGAACAGGTTGCTTCTCCTTCGTCCAGGACCACGTTACATATGGTTGTTCCTGAATTGTTAGAATGGTCCCTGCTGGCCCTAGATAAGCCAGCATCACTGCCTGTCTTTGTATTTCTGCAGAGGCTGGGAACTTGCTTGAACTCTTGCCCATGTCACCTTAGAAGCCCCTTTATGGCAGTGCTCGCCTGTCCTAGTATGTTGTCACTCTTCTGCCAACGTCCTGGTCACATGCAGCAGAGACCCCTCAACAGCTCACTCACCTCTTATAGCAGCCCCCCTCCGTCCCCACACCCCCTCGCTTCTGAGTACCCAACTCCACAATACACTCACAGGTTTCTAGTGATATTAAACCACAAATACATATTTCCCAATTTTCTGGAATCTGGGACGTTGGATCATGGCACCAGCAGACCTGGCCTGTGGTGACGGCCATGTCTGGACACCTACACGGCTGCCTTCTTATTGAGTCCTCCTTTGCCCAAGGGGATGGTCATCTGCGTTGTGTCTATTCTTGTAAGGGTTCTACCCTTATGACGTAATGACCTTTGAAAGGTGAGTTTTCAGATTGTAATACTGGAGAGACCGTTAAACTGTCTCTGTGGGTGAAGGAACAGTGTCAGCCCTGTCTCCGCCCCATGGGCAAACCTCTTCACACCTCTGTCTAATTTATTCCTTTTCTTTCCCCTTCCACCTCCCTTCTCTCCTGTTTCTATCTTGATAGGAAACCCAGGGTAACCTCTACCTCAACTTTGTAGTCGTTAGATTGCAGGCAGGAGCCACCATATTGACCAAGGCACTCTTTTTAGCTGTGTCGTGGCATGTGGTGGGCTGGATGTAGCAGGTAGAATATGTACTTATTTGGTTCTCGTGAGGCTAATATAAGCAATTTCATAAGCCCTATGGTGGTGCCTGAACATAGGGCCCAGCATGCAGCAAGCGCTCGATAAACACTGCCTTCATTGCAATGGTTGCTTTTGGCCCAGTGAGTGGTCTGGGCCACACTTGCCAATGAGACATAGGGACTGTGGGTTAGCTTCTGCTGCTGAGAACACTTGAGCTGTTCTTACTGCATGAGATGCTTAACTCAAATTTTTCTTTCAATTGGTTTTAATTTAAATTAATTAATTTATTGGAAAATATTTAAAATAAGCTTAGAACAATGTGAACCTGAGAAGTTAGTAGTTAATTTGCCCTATTTCTGACAGTTGGTTAGCATCTAAACTGAGATAGGCTATTATACAAGACACACAGACCTGTGTTTTTTTTGGGTGTGTTTATTTTTTTTTTTAATGTGCCACAGCTGTGGCATCTTCCACTAGTTATTAAGTTATTCAACAAATATTCTTGAGCACCAGCTTTTTAAGGGAACACATCATGGGGGGGGGGAGGTTAAATTGCTAAGTCACAGTGAGGTGCTGGGGCCACACCTACAACCCCAGTTTTGTGGAGATCAGCGCAGGAAGATCGCAGCTTCAGAGTCTGCCTGGCCTAGACATGAGACCCTATCAAGAAATAAAAGCTTTTGAAAAATTGATATATGTCATGAGTGTGGGTCACGGAATGAAAACAAGCTGGTGCAAGGGGGATGTGGGCGTGTGAGGAGGAGTGTCTTTAGAAGCAACCCACCTGGGGGGTGCCGTCCGGCTAGAGAGTTTGGCGACCCGAGAACCATGAGAAAACACCAAGGAAAAACCTTGTGAGCAGAGAGGAAAGGCCTTGGGACTTCAGAGATAATGGAATAATCTAGAAATAGAAGGCTGCCAATTCTGGAACATAGAGGACAAAAGGATAGTGTCAGATGAACTTGAGAGGCAGACAGAGTGAGGACTTCTGGTCCCTGATGACCCAGGAGAAATGCAGATTTTATTTCTAGTAAAAATCAAAGCCGCCCCAATGGTGTGTGTGGGACCAGGGGTGCTCGGCCTTCTGACATTGTGACATAACATTGTCCCCAATGGTGTGTGACTCCAGGGACGCCCGGCCTTCTGACATTGTGAAATGACATTGTCATCTATAATGTTCACACAGGAGATCTTTGCAAATGAGCTACAAATTATTGCCAGCCCCCCATCCCTTCAAATAAACAAATCTCACAATGTTTTGGCCAATTGATGGCTGTATGTTGAGCTACATTCATGCCTGGGCATGTGAGGTCTGGACCATTGGTGGGATATACATGGTAATCCCCTTATGTGTCCAGGTTTACAGTGTTAGAAAGGTCCCTCTGGGCAGTGGGTGGAAATGGGCCCATGACCAGCAAAAACATGTTCTAATTCTGGAACTGTTATAAACTGAACTAGCTACCAATGGAGATTTGGACACATTTGATGTGGATTCGGTTGGATTTTCCAGTGAACTGGAGATGGATTGACTCTAGGAGACTTGACAGGAAGAGATATATTGAAAGTCCTTTCTGGGGAAGTGGCTCAGTGGGTAGTGTCTGCCTAGCATGCATGAAGTTATGGGTTCAGTCCCCAGGACCATAGAAAACAGGCATGGTGGTACAGGCACACACCTATAACCCCAGCATTAAGGAAGTGGAGGCAGGAGGATTAGTAGTTCCAAGTCATGCTAGTCTGAGACTAGCCTTGGCTACATGAAATTGTGTCTTCCAAGCCAAACTGAACCAAAATGTCTTTCTGCAGGTGTGGGATCAACACTGGATGGCTGGTGTCCCTGTGGGTGTTCACCCTTTCTCACAGTTTCCACTTGTATTTCCTGCCTTGCTCCTTGGTCTGTCACTCCTGACCTAGAGCTGGTGAATTGTCCAGCAGCCACAGGCTCATAGGATGGAGCCTGTTGGGTCTAGGGGCAGATGTAGTTCTTGGTCAGCTTGGTTCTGGGTGCTTTTCCTCCTTACTCCTCTCCCTGCTGTTCACTTCCTGGTGATGATATTGGGATGAAGAGTAGATTTTTCCAACCCAGAGCTGACATCCCTGGCTGGGATGCCAAAGAAGGGAAGGAGGTGAGTGATTATTTAACTGTATGCAAATGAGAAATGGCGATTTCCACAGACAAAGGACCAGAACCTGAGTCCCCTGAGAGCCACACCTGAGCAATGTCACTTCCTGACTTAAGGCACTTGGTGAATTTGTACTTGACTAAAAATACCTCAAGAGCTTGTGGCGGCTTAGAGAGCTGTCACTAAATTGAAAACAGGTTTGCGTGCAGCTGATTATAGGAGGATTAGAAGTTGATAGGGGGTTTCCCACTGCATTTTAACTCCCGGTTCACCGTCCTGTCTCAGATCCTTTAATTTTTAGCTGGACTGGGATGGAGGGATACATAGCTTGCTTTTTTCCTTTAAAAGTATTATGCATGCATGTGCACATGGAAGTTAAGAGTGGACTCAGGCTTCTTCCTCAGTAGATTTCACCTTAGTTTTTGAGACAGGGCACCAGCAGTGCCCTGATTTGGCTAGATTGGCTGCAAGAAAATGCCAGGGATACAGCTGTCTCTGCCCACTCCCACCTATAGATAACAGGCGCATGCTGGCTGCCTGGCTTTTTCTGGGTGTTGAACATCTGAACTCAAGTCCTTACAGCAAGCACCTCACTCACTGAACCGTCTAAACTGCATTTCTCTCTTTAAAAATAAAAAAAAGCTGTAACGTTCATGCCTATGAATATGTGCATCATGTGTGTGCAGTGTCTGTAAAGGCCAGAAGAGGGTGTTGGAGTCCCCTGGAATGGGAGTTACAGAAGGTTGTGAAATCATCTGATGTGGATGCTGGGAATCAAACCCAGGTCCTCTGGAAGAGTAGCCAGTGCTCTTAACCACAGTGCCATTCCCCCAGCTCCCTTGTATTTCTCTTTTAAGTTATCCATGACCAGAAAGTATGTTGCCTGCATTTTAAGCTTGAGCAAAGAGGGTGTGAAAGTGTCCTGGGGCTGAGTTAGGGAGGAGGTTTGTGTATGGCCGCAGCCCCCAGGGCTTACCTCTTTGAACAGGTGCACTCACAGGACAGCTGTTGAGTTGTTGCTGTCTTGCTTGGTCTTTGGGCTCTAACCCTCATTGTCTTATTTTCTTACAAGGAAATTATGATTTACTGAAAGAAAGTAAAGGCAGGAGCTAGTGCGTGTTGGGAACATGAGCATTGCTTCTCACCTTTGCGTTGAATACACACAGAATATGAAGTCCTACATTCTCAGACATGCTGTTGACTGTGCTGGCTTTTCCTTGAATCCTGTGCCCCTGGCAAGGAACAGAGCTTAGCCGGCCCTGGTGGCACACATCCTCAGACCCAGAATTTGGGAATCGGAGGCAGGGTGTCTTTGAGCTCAAGGTCAGCCAGGGCCACTTAGTGAAACTGTGTTTCCTAAAAACAAAACAAAACAAATAACTCAAAGACCCCCCTGTGCTCTTTTGTCTTCTGGAAACTATAGCTCACTACACAGAATCCCAGGCCTCTGTGTTCAGTGCTGCCACCCCTGCGTGCCCCTTGTTTCCTTACAAAAGGCCAAACCCAGGCTGACCTGATTGTCCCCACTGTCACGCTGAATGAACTATTTGGTCAGCAGACCTTGGTCCTATGTTGTGGTCTCAGCCCAGGCTCCCCAGGAAGCACAATGACATGCTCTTACCTACAACCCCATAATCCCCCACCCCTTTATCCCATGTTCCTATGCCCGCACCTGGCCCACTTGCCTGACCTTCAAGCTCCTTGTCCCATATCCCCGCTCTCCCCTTTTCAACAGTCTCTACAGATGCAGCCCCTCATTCCGTCTGGCTTCACATTTTCGGTATTCCTTTTCCTTGTAAGGGTTCTGAAGTGCTCGGTTGGAACCCGGGCTGGGCTTTGCATGTGCCAAGTGGTGTCTCTGGCACTAAGCTTTATGCCCAGCTCTAGTGATGGTTTTCACTGATAAATCCTGTGGAGTGTCGGATGACAGGGAGGAAGCTGGGGCCTGGGCAGAATGGAGAACTTGGCTCCATCTGAATCCAGAGCCTGGGTCTTGTGGCTCGGTTCACTAGTTCCCAGGGCTCTAGAAATGGATGTTGGCTGTACTGCACTAATCTCACTAATCTCATTTCCAGCTATGTGGTTACGACATAGCTGGAAATAGAAGACCCTCAGCCTGGGTTTGCTTTGTCTTGTCTCACACAGCCTCAGTTTCCCTCCCTGTCATTTGGAAGTGACACAGCTGCCCCATGAGGTCACCGTGCAGAGTAGATGCAATAGTCCCTGCCACGAAGTAGTAGAAAATGTCCGCTACATCCCATTAACAAACTGTAGGTTCTCTTAGGGCCAGGCCTAAAGTTACACATGCTGGGGCCAGGTAAGATGGCTCAGTGAGAAAAGTTCTGGTCTCGCAAGCATGAAGATATAAGTTTTTAAGTTTGACTCCAGCACCCACATAAAGAGCCAGGTGCAAGTGCAATCCCCAGTAACTCAAGCACTAGAGAGGCAGAGACAAGATCCTTGGGGCTTGCTGGCCAGCCAGCGAAGCTAAATCAGGGAGTTTCTGGTCCAGTGAGAGAACCTTCTCTCAAAACATAAGGCACAGAATGACTGGGAAAGATAGCTGACATTAGACCTGGCCCCACACTCTATGCTCCCATGCAAGCATGCACACACACACACATACACACACACACACACACACACACACACAGAGAGAGACAGACACCTTCACATGCACTTGCATGCACAAATACATATTCTCAGCTATGGCTCACACCAGACTTTATTACTGTAAGAGAACAGACAAGGAAACAAAACAAAGAAAAAGATTTTGGCTCCTGGTTTCAGAGGTTTCTGCCCACAGTCCTCTAGTTCCATTGTTCTGGGCCTGAGGTCCACATGCCACCAAGGTGATAAGGATTTATAACAAATATTTCTTACCTTCATGGCAGACGGAAAGCAGAGAAGGACAGGAGGAAGGAGGGGTTCAGGCCTCTTTAAAGCCACACTCCCACTGTCCATCTTCCTCTGACAGCCCCACCCCTCATATCCCATTCAACTAAGAACTGTCAATCAGATGTTAACATCACAGGCTGGTCACCTTGGAATGTTCTTACAGGCTTGTGTCTGGACACTTAGTCACCACCTCTTGGTGCAGTCAGTGCCCTTGAAGGTGACACATAGCCCTAGTTCTGACCCATGTTCTCTGCTTCTTGGTTTGCAATGATCTGATGGACCTGCCCTCCCTCCTCTAAGGGGCTGAAATCCTGCTGAGACCATGAGCCAGAGTAATGATGTCACTTCTGTCAGGTATTTTGGTCACCGAGGTGTCGTAACTGACATGGTCACCGGTCTGGGATCAAGTCTTTTATACACAAGAGGAAGGGGTTACAGCATGTCTAGATGACAGGGTTGAACCCATGAAAAATGTTTAAAACTGCTGGATACTAACTCTGAGAAACTCATGTATAAACACTGAAACAGAATTTCCATATGGTTTGCAGACCAAGTTGGCCTCAAGCTTGTGAGTTTTCCTACTCAGCCTCCCAAGGACTGGGATTGCAGATGGCTTAAGAACATTGCTGTTTACGTACCTGGACTAGCAGAGCGCTCAGGAAAAGAAAAAACAATGGTCTCTCTCTACCTCTCTTCCCCCAGTCTTCTCTCCTCCCTCACATGAGTGCGTGCGCGCGCGTGCGCGCACACACACACACACACACACACACACACACACACACACTGTGAGACCATAGATGCTGAACACTCAGCAGAGATGTTGTGTGGGGGGGTGCTGAATGATGGGATTTGAGCTGTCCTCCCTGAAGCTTGAGTGTGGGGACCTGCAGGGTTCTCCTTTGGGGTCCCCAGGCTCCCGAGGGATGTATGAGGTGGAGGAAGATGGGACATAACAGCTCAAGTGGCCTTGCCCGTCAGACAGCGAGCTGCATCTTGTCCTGGGCCGTGGGAGACACTAATGGTCTCCAGGCAGGAGAGCCATGACGGAGATGATAATGACGATCGTGTTCATGACAGTGCCCGTGTTTTCGTAGATCCTCTCCCAAGGTGCCCTTCTCTCCAGAGCTGGGAGTGCTTCACAGATGTTACCTAATTAATCATGGCGCTTCCCCGCCGAGAGACATGCGGGTAGCTAATACCTCCCATTTTTCAATGGAGCGAAACAAGGTGATGAGAAGCTCACAGGTAGCCACGGCAGGCAGAAGGCTGTGCTGGATATGGGAGAGGCCCTGAAGCTGACTTCCCACCCTTACTTCCCCGCCTCCACACCCTAGCTACCCCACCTTTTCCAAGTAGAGTGGCCAAGGGCAGTTGCCTTGGGCTCGAGGGTATTGGGATATGTGCATCCCAGTACTGTAGGGATGGAAGAGTCAATGTAGAGATGTCCAAGTCTGGCATGTGGCATGATGACAGTTCAGTCACTGTCACACCCAGGTTGGGGCACACCGGATCCTTGTGGTTTTCTTCTGTTTTCCTGGCAGTGTCTCTCACCTGCCTCTCCCTGTCTTAGCTGTTCTTCATCATCCTCCTCCAAACATAGTTCCTCCTGCTATAGGCAGATACCGGAGTCTTTAGAGGCACTGGTTAGGATTTCAGGTTTTTGTGTCCTGAACAAATTGGATCAGGGATATGTGGCTCTGGTAGAAAGAGGGAAAGAAGAGCTTTCCCAAGCAAAGAAGTGGGCCAGAAAGATAGGAAACTCATGGTCCTGGGAGAGTTATGACCCTATACATATGAGAAGGCGTGTGCACCAGTGTTTGGAAGGCATGCTTTGCCCCTTGGTGTGTGTGTGAGCGTGTGCGTGTTCGTGTGCATGAGTGTGCACATGGTAGCTACACTCCTCTCTGCCACACTCAGTACCTGGGTTTTACACTTTGTCGTGATATCATCTCTATCACCCACGAACCTCCCTCTCTCAGATTTAGTGAAATCATGCCCAGCTCCCGTGTCTTGGGGCTACCATGGAGTGTGAAAGAAGTGGTATCTGTCACATGCTTGGATAAGACCTGGCACATGATAAGCGCTTATGACATTTAGAAAATTGTCAATGCTCTTAGAGGAGGGACTTAAAATACATCCACGCTGGATTACTGTTCTAAACTGGTTCTCAGAGCCAGGTGCCTTGTAATGGAATGTGTTGCATGTTGATATCCCTCGTGTGTGTGTGTGTGTGTGTGTGTGTGTGTGTGTGTGTGCTGTCTCACACACATACATACTGGACAGGTTCCAGTTTTGCTGTTCCCAAGCCCCTCCACCTTCCCTGCAAGTATTTACTAATCCATAAAGCACCACAAACCAAGCTTAAGCTGCTATTTAAAGCAGCTCTGCTTTTAACCCCTGTGGAATGTGAGCTTGGCCCTCCCCCCAGGCCCACTCCTTTGCTCCCATTGTATAAAATCTCAGGGTGCCCAGTCTTATTTCTCTAAAGTAGGGTCATTCACCCACTGAGAGTCACTGACTGAGAACTGAAAGAGGGGTGCGATCTGTGTACCCCTGGCCCAGCCTATTCAATTAAAAGCTGGGACCCTGCTGGCTTTTCATTTCCAGAGAGTCTAACTCAGTTGTCCAATCAGGGCTTGAACTTTCCGTTTTCCTGTCTTGACCTCAGAAGTAGTTGGGATTGTAGGTATGTGCTTGTGTTCTGGCTAATCCATCATTTCTGCTTCAGCTTCTCCATCTGTAAAAGAGGACTAAGGGCTGATAAGATGGGGTCAGGGCATTAAAGTTGCTTGTTACCAAGCCTGGTGGGAAGAAGGAACCCGTTCTTGTGGGTTGTTGTCTGACCATGTGTGCTATGGCGTGCCTATTTGAGTATGATTGCACATGCACACACACACATTAAATAAAAACGCACTAAACTTTTGAATAGATAAGTAAAGACAGAAGGAAGAATAAAGGAATTCTGATGTTCTTGGATTCTGTTAATGAGACCCAAAGTTCACCAGTTTGGGTGTCACCTCCCAGCTCCTGTGCCTAAGCCATCTGCAAGTGGCTGAGCAGGTGATTAGAAACATTCTCCTGCTCTCTCTGGCCGCAGGCTTCATGCCAAGGACATCACTAACATTATTAGTCTAGGTGCTGCTTACATCTCTGGACTCACCCTCTAATGTCCCTGCACTTGTAGCTAGAAGCGCCTTGCTTTGGGTCAGGAGGCTAGCGTCTAACGGTGTTGGAGACACAGCCTGTCTCCAGGCTTCAGCCATTGCAAAACGCTGTTGTGCTTTCCCTTTGACATGAACCAATTCCTAACGCAGTTCTTAGAATGTAAATATTCCCTTTGTTTAAACGATTCATCTCCTCACCGCTGTTCAAAGGCAGCATTCATTGTGCAGAGACCATATGCCCAGCACCCTGTTTGCTTCTTGGAAAACAGCCCAAATCTTTTGCCAGGAACCCTGAATCTCAGTGAGTGAGGAACAGGAACAGAAACTTTACAATAAGGCCCAGGATAAGGGTTTGGCATCCCTGGCCACTGCCTACTGCAGATCAAATACACAAATAAAGAAGTGTGCTTGGGGCTGGGGAGATAGCTCAGCGGGGAAAGTGTTCGCCAAGCAAGCATTGGGACCTAGTGCCCATTTATAAGATGGGAGTGGCAGTGTACATTTGTAATCTCAGGGTGTGGGGGGCAGGGAATCCCTGGAACTGCAAGGTTTGTGAGAGACCTTGTCTCCAAAAATGACGTGTAGAGTGACAAGGAAGACACCTGATGTTGACCTCTGACCCATGTGTATTTGTGAGTACATACACACACAAGAGTTAAGTGGGAACCAGAGAGATGGATCACTGTCAGTGGTCAAGAACACTTGTTCTTGTAGAGGACCAGGGTTCAATCCCTGGTACCTACATGGTAGCTCACAACCATATATAAGTACAGTCCCAGGGAGTCCAACCCAAGCTCCTGACATCTGGGGGCACCAGGCACATGTGTGGCGCACAGATACATCCATACGCATTAAATGAAATAAATAAAACTTTTTTCAAAATGCACAACTTTTAGAACATCGAGTAGAATACAATAAGAGAAAGCTGTGTCTGTCCTGGATATATGCAGACTGTTTTCTTGTCGCGATCCCCAAGCAGCGCCGTGCAGCAAGTATCACTCTACGGCAAGGAAATTGTAAGCAAACTAAAGATGATGGGAGTGTGTAGAAGAGGTTGTCATAGGCAGAGGTTCTGTGCCTACATGGACACTTCCCATGAGAGACCTCGGTTTATCTGGAGTCAGTCTTGTGGATTGTAGTGGACCACTAGTGTGGTAAGATGCAGCAGTGGGGTGACCCCAGCCAGCCAAAGAGGAAGGGGTCCTCTTATCTCAGGGAAGGCAGGAAAGGTATCAGAAAAAAATCCAGAGTGGGGTTGAGGATGCATTCAGATGCTGTTGCTGGACAAGTATAGCCTCCTGCAGTAGAGAAGGCGGTTGCACAGCCTAACTGCCTGGTCGCCCTCTGTGTCTGGAGCTTGGAGGATGCTGTCTGTCCTTGGTCCTGGCTTGTTTTTTTCTCAGTACTCCCCTCTGGAAAACTGGCTCTTTCACTTTCACCAGAATGAGAGCTTCTGTTCCTTGTTGTCTGTCTGTCTGTCTGTCTGTCTGTCT
>NC_022015.1:9216255-9241237 GCF_000317375.1 Microtus ochrogaster
GTGTGTGTGTGTGATATAAATGATATACCCTTTAGGTAATTTAAACTTTGACTTTTCAGTGTTCCAAAGTGTAGGGCTCAATGAGATGAAGTTCTGTCAGACTGATGGACAGCTGTCACTGCATCCCTCTCCAGCATGTTCTCATCTTCCCAAAATGAAACCATGAACTCATGGAACAATAGCTGTACATCAGAGTCCAGCTCCTAATCACCATCATCTACATGTCCTTCTGCCTCTCAGTCAAAGTCCATCTTCATCTCTCGGATCAGAGTTGTCCGCTGTCCAGGATCCCTACCATACACATTACCCATGGGATGCCCTAAGGTGGGCATGACATTCCCCTGTTCCCTGTGTTGGATAGCACTACTGTGAAATTTGATTGATTTTAATCGTCCAGGTACCATGTAGCTCATTCAGGATGAGAATACCGCACTAATTTTACTTCATCATTCTTGTTTGTACATGTGTGTGCATATGTGTATATGCATGTGTGTGGAGTGTGCACGTAGTGTGTGTGTTCATGCACACAAAAGTCAGAGGACAACTTTGGGTGATGTTCTCTAGAAGCTAACCATGTTTTGTTTGAGATGGGATCTTTCATTAACCAGGTAATTCTCCAAATAAGCTGGCAGGCGAGGGAGCACCAGCGTTCCGCTTGTCTTTGCCTCCTGTCTCACCATCACCAGCATCACGGACATGCTCCACTGTACCCTACGTGGGTTCTAAGGATTGAACTCAGGTCCTCACGCTTGCAGGGCAAGCAGTTTACCAATGAAAACTCCCTAGCTGCTTACTCTTCAGCTACTCTTCTCCGACAACGTTTGTGCTGTCTCTGGAAAGTAATCATTGCTTTAGGTTTTGGTGACACACTCTTATAATCCCAGCAGTTGGAAAGCCAAGGGAGTAGGATTGTAAGTTCAAAGTCAGCCTGAGATAAAGAGTGAGAGCCCGTGTTGGGAAAGGGCATGGATCTTTGCTCGTAATCATTTACATCTTTCCAAGGAAAAATTTCAATTCTTAAGATACGAGTGTGACTATCTGGGTGTGTATGCGCATGTATTTGTGTGTGAGCTTATGTGGTATTTGACTCACTGCACCCCTGTCATAGCAAGAAGCCAAGGTGAAAGGGCACAGCACTAAGTCAGGAGCCCTCTCTCTCCTGCTGAACCTCCGTTGTTCATCTGTGTAGTGGGTCACTTGTCTCTGGGCTCCTTGTAGCTCTTGTGTGCTCAAGTTCAGCAGAGAAAGGGATTATTTTCCTCAGCATAACTCAGTAGTCAGAATCCAGGACTGTCTGCTGATGGCTCCAGTGTGAATGGGGATGAGGAAGTACCCAAATCTCACAAGCGCCTCACGGTTCAGACAGACATGTTGTACATGATATGCTTAGGTTTGGAGGACTCCTGAGTGTTCTGGTTATACTTGGGACAGGATTTAAGAGACAGTGGACTGTGGGGTCCTGGATCCATTCTATTTAATTCACCCAACAGTGGGACAGGGGTGCGTGCTGGGTGGTGTTGACAGAGATATTCATTTATTTTATTGGCTGGTATGCTTTTTGAGAGAATGTCTCCCTAAGGAGCTCAGGTTGGTTTCAAACCCATGATCTTACTGCCCCATCTCTTGCCTGTTGGGACTTTCATTGCTTCCTCTTTTTCACCTCCTTTTCTCTCTCCTCCTCTCTACCCTCTTCTCTCTCCTGCAGAGATAGAACCCAGGCTCCTGAGTGAGCTAGGCAGGAGCTCCCGTTCCTCCCTGCAGCTGCAGCCCGGCTCTTCATTTCTCACAGCCTGCAAATATCCGTGTCATTTTCCCAAGCCCTTGGACTTGGGGCTACAAATTGACCTTTATCTAACCTAGATTGATTTTTTTTTAGTCTTTTCATTTTAGACAGAAGAAAGATATTTTATCAGACTTTAATATGCTGTCACATGTCCCCTCTTGATTTTCTCATCGTCCATAACAATATGGAAGACTGAATAATTTGTAAAGCTTGCTGGGTGGGAGCAACCTCTTGACTTTCACTGTATGGACTGTGATGATCCCTCTAAATGGAAAATAGAAATTATTGGAAATTCATCTTGAAATCTTCAGCATGGTGTCTCGCTGCGTGGCTGATCAGAGGGGCCTTAGCTATGATTGTGCAACAAAAAGCTTAGTGGATATAGCCAAGGTGGCTGGAAAGAAGCTACTTTCTCTCTCTGTCTCTCTCTCTCTGTCTGTCTCTCTCTTTCTCTCTCAGGGTGTGTGTGCACATGTGTATGTGTATGTGCGAGTGTGCACTAGTGAGCACATTTGAACCGATGCACGCATGCACATTTTCAGAAGCCAGAGGACATTGGGTGTCCTCTATCACTCTCCTCCTTATGCCTTTGAGACTCGGTCTCTCACTGAACCTGAGCTAAGCTGGCAGCCAGCAATCCCCGGTGACCCTGCTGTCATCCTCCAACAGCACAGGAATTACAGGTGTGCTTGTAGCTATGCCCCTGTTTTTTTACATGGGTGTCGGAGATTTGAACTCAGGTCCTCGTGCTTGTGCAGCAGTGCTCTTATGCACTGAGCCATCCCCTGAGCCTAAGAAGATGATATCTAATGAGAATTTGTGTCAGTTCACAGAAAAGCTTCGTCTTGATTGGACCAGAGCAGGTTCATTCCTGGTCTCGTGTTACTCATGCCATTCTCTCTCTCAAAGTACAAGGATCATACTCTGATTCTCAAAAACAACAGGCTGGGCTGGTGGGATGGCTTGGCCAGTTAAGGAGCTTGCTGCGAAGCCTGTTGTCCTGAGTTTGATCCCTGAAACTCACCGACACCTGAAATTTGAAATTTGCTTTCGGACCTCTACATGTGTACCATAATATATAATAAAATAAATAAATAAATTCAAGACCAAAAGACCTTACAACTACTTGCATTACTTGCATGAGGACCTGAATTCGATTTTCAGAATCTATATTGTATTTTTAAAATGTGGGTCTGCTGCTGTGTGCTTCTAATCCCAGCAGTGGAGGGGTAGAGAGAGATGTGTTCTTGTAGCCCACTGACCAGCCTGCTTAGTAGAATTGAGTTCTAAGGCAGTGAAAGATCTTATTTAACACACCAGCAACAACCACAAAAAAAGCAGACAGCACTTGACAGATACCCACAGTCAACCTCTGGCCTCCCTACACACATACATATACCTACAAAGGTCTACATCTCTATCCCATCCTTCCCCATAGCAATGGCTAACCTGCCTGCTTGTTTTATGTTGCTGCTAATGAGCTAGCCTGACTGTGGAAAAAGCCTGGTGGCAGTGATTGGCTGGAGAGGTGGAGGCACACACACAGCCTTTTGAGAACATTCTTCTCTGGTATGGCTTGAGAACGGTTTACCCAGTGTTTACACTGTATTAGACATCACGATTAAGCAAGAGATCCATTAGCACAACAGGAGCACACTTTCATGTTTTATGCAGACACTTGTGTATTTGACAGAAGGAGCTTGAACCCTGATGATTTGGGATATGTAGGGAATCCTGGGAGAATCCCCTGAGCACGCTAAGGGGCCACTGTCCTGGCATTGAAACCTGCACATGGATAGAAGCTGTAGAACGTCTCTCTACTTTTGACATTGTGCCCTTCTCCCCTTCTGTCTGCAAACTGATTTTCTCTTACTCTGTTAAAATGTGTAAGCAGTTTGCTCTACCTGCAGAAAGCAGGGTCGTAATTAGCCTTAATTTTTGAAGTCTGCAGCTGTAAACTGTGTTGGAAAGATTGAAAAGATTAGCGAACTAGTAATAAGATAATTGTCCCTGAGAAACACTGTTAGCATGTAAACACAGTTAGCAGGTGAGATCGGAAGAACTCTAACATTCCCCTCTTTTGGTGTTTGAGGATGCTCCTGCAAGCATGATTATAAATGCAAAGTCTAGAAGTGGAATTTGGAATGATTTTCCTCTTATTCATTCCTGCTTCTGTTCTAGCTCAGAGATCAACGTTGGTTTGGGGAACCTGATGCTGGCTTTTCCCCACTTCATACCTAAAACATGGACTACTAGTACCAGGAGTGGGGTGACTCAGAGAACTTTGAAAAATTTGAAGCACTAGGTGGACAATGTGGAGATCTCCTAGTTTTTAGAATGGAAGAGACCGTGTATACATACCTGTATTTTAAGTTTTTATGTGTAATGCTGGACACTAAACCCAAGGATTCATGCATGCTAAGGTGTGCTCTCCCACTGAAGTATGCCCCCCCAGCTTTGAGAACATACTTTAGATTTATGACATCCACACATAAAATATAATCCAGTAGAGCCTATACCATGAATCACATAAACAATATTCTTTCTGCTTTCCTAGCATAGACATCAACTGACCAGTGATGCCCTGTCATTTCTACACACACTTTTCTGTGTGGGGAGGCTGTCCCTCACCTTACAGTCAGGGAATATCCCACCATTCATCTTGGGCTTTGAGCATCTCTCTCCCATCTGCCTATTAGATTTCAACCTAGCAGGGTTTGAGATTCATTGGATTTAGAGTTAGTAAGTATTCACCCAGGGTGTTCTATGGACCCATCCCAAGCTGACTCGATTAAACATCCAAAGAAAGGGTCAGTCCTCAACCTTGGGAAAATGGAGCAAGTTATCCAAGCAGTACTAACACACCACATGATATAGCACTCTGTAGGGACTGTGTACATTGTTCACATTGAAAAACTGTGACCACCTCCCAGTAGGCAAGTCCGTGAGCACCAACAACTCTGGTGATCATTAGCATTTTTTAAAAAATATTTATTTATTTTTATTATGTATACAATATTCTGTCTTCATGTATCCCTGCATGCCAGAAGAGGGCACCAGACCTCATTACAGATGGTTGTGAGCCACCATGTGGTTGCTGGGAATTGAACTCAGGACCTTTGGAAGAGCAGGCAATGCTCTGAAACGCTGAGCCATCTCTCCAGCCCGATCATTAGCATTTTCATCAACTGATTCTTTTTTATTAACTTATGTGCCTGCTTTTGAGTAAAATGCTATTGTACACTTAGTGTAGCATCACGTGAATATAGCTTCTATACGCCTGAAGCATCCAAAAAGTTTGTATGGCTGGCTTTATTTCAGTGTTCACTTTCTTGGTTCCATTTGTAACTGAACCTCTGAAGAATGGATGTGTAGATCAGGGTAAGAAAGCGGCCATGGGACCGTACTTCTTCTCTGGCTGCATTCACTACTTTTAACCTAGTATCCCTGGGCATATCATAACATACTTCTCTTAGGCTGTGTCATCCTTGGGCATTGTAAACAAGTCTTCTTAGTAGAAAGCTCTTATCCCATTGTTCCAAGCTTTTCTCTAAACCTAGTTTCTCCTTCTGAAACCACGAGGCATGACTCAGACCCACTAAGGCAGAGATTATGAACCCCAGTTCACACTTCCACAAATCCCCATTCTTACCATGCAAGAGCATCCCAAGTGGAAAAATTGTGTTGGCACAGAGGCCTTGGCAAACTGCTGGGCCCATGCTTCTTCCCCGAGGGAAGGTTGCTGTTCAGCCCAGGTGGGCAGTGCCCTCATGAACTGTTGGATGTGTGTTATCAGATCTTCAGTTCTGCCAAGAAACTTGGGAATTTTGCATCTGTATGTGAAGATTGGCACTCAGTGTCACGCTTTCATTCTTACAGCATCGTGCAGGCTGATCAAAGCCCTTCTGAGCTGAATGAAGCATGCTGGTCCCAGTTCATTTGCTACTTCTGTGAAGTCTCTGGTAGTCAGAGCCCCCAAGTGCCCTCCCCACAGAGTCTCTGGAGCTTTGGGGACAACACTGCGTCGGGGATGAGTATCATTGGAGAACTCAGACTTTAACTAGGGTCTGTTTCCTCCCTTTTTTCTCACCCTCCCCTGCAGATGTCTCAGTGAAGTTCTTGGGAAGGAAGCACTGCGTCCCCTGAATGGAGCCTGCAGAAATGCCAAGCATGGCATGCATTTGAGCTAGCGTCCCCCTCCCACCCAGTGCAGAAAGGCATAGAAATAAAGAGAAGCATTGTGGGCTTTGGCTCAACCCAACAGGAATTAGCACAGAAGTTGTCCCCTGGGTGTCAATTATCAACTTGCCTGGGGATCTCAGGCTCTTGCTTGACCTTGGCAGGAGGTCTGACAAGTTGGGCTTTCTGGGTGCAGAATTGGTCGGTTCAGAAACAAAGCCATTGAGGCAGAGTTGAGGAGAGTTGCTTATTCGCTAGAGAAAGGAGTTCATTGTACATCGGGGTGCCCTGTACCCCCTTCCCTTCCTCTTGCCTGGTCCTGTCCCTTTCTCTCAGCTGGAGCTTTGTGAGCAGAGAGCAACACGCTGTCTCAGACTGGGCTTTCTTTGGTCTTCCTGCCTCTGGGGGCTGTGCACGTTTTTGGCTACTTGGGCCAAGTCTGTTGTTGTGGTTGATGAGAGCACTTCCTTCCAGGGCTCAGAGGAAAACAGCCCCACAGTCTGCAGGCAGCTGCAGAGGCGGCTGCAGGAAGCTAACAGACAGAGAACACCAGGAACTCCTTCCTGTTCTGCCTACTCCTGCCTGCTACCTCCCTCCTGACCCACAGCCCCCTCTCCCCTCCCAACTCACAGTCCCCCTGAGACAAGACTGTGAGGCAGAGGAGATGGTCCTGTTGATAAAGTGCATGCCACACAAATGTGAGGGTCCCATAGCCCCAGTGTCCTGGGAAGAGCCCAGTGCGTATAGGGGCATTTGTTGGCACAGCACTGAGGTGGGGACAAGAGGATCCATTGGCTGCCTAGTCTAGCTAGATGGGTGAGCTCCAGGTTCAGTGAGAGCAGTTGTGAAAGACTCTTGATGTTAACCTCCGGACTGCATACTATGCAAGTGCATGCAGAAGTGTGAGCACACAGAATCACATACACAAGCAACACACACACTAACATACAATGAAGTTCAATGTAGAGGTTTACCATTCATTGGTCATGTTTCTCATTAGAATCTTGTTTCTCCTGTGAGGTCATAGCACTGTATCCTGGGCATTCATTCCTGGGGCTGAGGTGAGATTGAGGCATATTGGAGAAGTTTTCCACAGGCGATATGGAAAGATCTTTTGTCCTGTGGGGTTATGTAAGATAAAGCCTGGACCCTGAGGTTGAGGAGGCACGAGGTTAGGTGCTTCCCAGTCACAGGTTGGTTGACTGGACTGACTCTACAGCTCAGAGTCCTTGTCTGACTCCAAGAGGCAGTAGCCATGCGGTTCTTGCTGTGGCCCTGAGGCCTGCCTGTCTTTGCCTCATCTGCTGACATCTCGACAAAAGGCATTCATTAAGATACAGAGCTGTCATCCAACATTGAAATGGCTGCAACTGCTTTTTAAAAATGTGTCGCTTTTTGCATAGGTCAAAGCAGACCACACCCAAGTGTCCTGGGTCCTCTTTGGTTGTTGATTTTCAAATAGTAAAGGTTAAACCCACCTGGCTGTCTGGTTCTGAGCAAGTCACTTGCCTGCCTGAGCCATAGTTCTACCTCTTTAAATTAGGAACAATACCCCAGGATATCAGTAATGTGGAAAACCAATAAACACACGATGTCACAAAGAACACCTCATCATGGTAGAAATATAGAAAGAAATTGCTCATGTGTCCAGACTATAGGGGTGTTTTGTTTTGCACATGTCTGTCTGTCTTAGAGGCAAGTATACAGCCCAGTCTGGCTAAGGATGACTTTGAACGTCCGACCCCTCTTCAGGTGTCTCCTGACTGTTAAGATTGCAGGTGTATTCCAGCTTGTCCCTGTGTTATGCAGTGCTCAGGATGCATGCTAAGCAAGTGTTCTACCAACCAAGCCACATCCTCATTCCCACGATGAGTATTATACATGTTCTGCCAGAGTGGCTGGAAGATGTCATAAAATGATGCTCATGTTTTTATTGTTGACACTTGCTGATTGTGGTGCCTTTTTAAGAACCAGCGAATGCTAGCTGTGAAGATGGCCATCATCGTGCTGGGGTTACTCCAGTGAAGCTGGGACTAGGATGGGATGGGGCCATGTTGAAGAAGTTATCCACTAGCGTAACACACCACGTCTTGGATTAGCCTAGCATATACTAGGTTCTGAATTATATGGCCAGCATTGAAAAATAAAATGACCATCATCATCATCATTGATAACCTCACCGGTGTCACAAAGATATGGGAGTGGTTCAGGAAGTGATGCTGGGCCTTCCTCTGCTGAGGTGTTCTGACCCCTGAATGTAGAAAGACCATCGGCTTCCTCGGGTCCTCAGAGTGACCACATATTTTTCGCTGTTCTCCCAGCCCAGGGAGGACCTCCTGCCGTTCCAGAGTCTGGAGCCCAGAGCTCTTTCCTCCCTGCCCTCAAAATTGGTTTTTCCCCTCCTGGCTTGTGTTGGCATTTCTGTGTGTGGTCTCTTGGAAGTGTTCCACCCATGAAGCAGAGCTGAGTCACTCTTCCAGAGCTGGGATGTGGTGTCTTTGGTACAAAATATGTACTGGTACAAGACGAACAGAAAGAAAAGGAGAGGAGCCTGGGAAGGCTGAGAAATTTGTTTTGGCAAAGCAGGATGAATCTGGGACTCAGGAACGTCTAGAAACTTGGATCCCAGGCTCCGATTTTGGCAGTGTTGGGGATCAAATCCACGGATCATATGCTAGGCAAATGACCTACCACTGGCTCCATTCCCAGCCATACTGAATTTTGATTCAGACTGGAGGTAGCCCTCAGGAAATACACTTCTCTCCCGGCTCTCACATGACTCACCAGGAAGCAGGAGGCTAGACTGAGGTCAGCGGTCACTAAGTCAATCTCAGAGGAAAGATGGAGTCTGTCTATGATGTCTGCTCATTTGCCATATTGAGAATCTGAAGCCACGTCATGGTTGAGCAATACCTTCATGATGGACTGGGAATATGGCTCCCTTAGGAGAGGGCTTACCTACCACCTGCGAAGCCCTGGGTTCAATCCCCAGCAGCGCACAAATCGGGCATTGTGCACTCCCCTGTAATGCCAGTATTTGGGAGCTGGAGGAAGGACACTCAGATGTTCACAGTCATCCTTGGCTATGTAACAAGTCTGAGGCCAACCTGGACTTCATGAGCTGCTCTCTCAAAAACCATATATGTATACACCACAGACACACACACACACACCCTCATAGGCCCCGCAGAGGGATGTAGCTACACACCTGTATCTCTAAGTTCTCTTCTTTTGCTCTTTTGCTCTTAATCTCACATCTGGGTTCAAATCCTTTGTTCCTGTGGAACAAAGCCCTTCCTTACCAGTCCCCAAAGCCACAGGACACAGCATAGCGTCAAACACCAGGTAGGAAATAACCTCAGTGACATTGGTTCCAGGATGGCTTCTGCCATCTTGGCCATCCCAGCAAGTGAATGCAGAATTGGTAGGTGCCCGGGAAATGCTCATGACAGAGCTAAGCTTGGGGCATGGCTTGTGTGGCCAGCTCCTGGAAGATGTCCTTCCGTGCATAACTGGAGGAGCATATTCAGAAGCCCAGTCAAGAGCTCCTGTCTGTGTGGCACTGGGTAGAGATGAGTCTGCTACATCGTGGGGCCTCTTTGTGGCCTGAAGTGATTTTTAACTTAAAACGAAGGGAACTGTGAAGTGACAGTAACTGTCCTCAGAGGAAGACTGCCACTCTGACTTTCCCACTCTGGGCTAAAGCTGAGTCAGGCTAGGGACACCATCTCCGTCGATTTCCACAGCAAGGATGAGATATCCTTGTTGCCCTCATTATTATTGTTGTTCTTGAGTGTGTAGGCACGTGTTTTTGTATGTGTATGTCCCGTCATGAGTGAGTGTGTACATGGAAGGCATAAATAGCCCTTGGGTGCTGCCCCTCAGGACCCACCGATCTTATGTTTGGGGACAGGATCTCCCTCAGAGACCTGGAGCTCTTTGTAGGCCACACTGGCTGGTCAGTGAGCCGCAGGAATCCTCCTGTGTCCACCTCCCCAGCTTTTAACATGGCTCTGAGGAATGAACTCAGGGCTTTATGCTTGTGGGGTAAACATATTTTCTAACTGGCTCCTCAGTCCCTATAATTTAATTCACTGTCACAATCATTAACTCGAAGACCCACAGCAAGGAAATGGGGAGAGCAGGAACATTTGATCCAGTCCCCTAGCCCTTGTGGGTTCCTACTAGGCACTGACCATTAAGCTTGTGAAATGGGGTTGGTGATTCCCATTGGTCGTGTGGCTGTGAACTATTGAGGACACTTGTCACATAGTGGTCAACAAGTGCATCCATGGCACCAAGCCCTGTGGTCCAAGTGCTGGCTCTGCCATTGCATCAGCTGCTTTTCCGTAGCTGGGCTAGCATCCTTTGGGAACAACAGAGGGGGAGGATGGTTTGTCCTGGCTCATGGTTTCACAAGCTGCATCCGTAGTTCTCTGGCTGTGATTCTGGGATCATGCTGCGGCAGGGTAGCATGGTGAGATTGTATAGGAGGCTCGGGGCAGGTAGGAAGGAAGGAGAGAGACAGGGAGAGAAAGCAACTCCAAGGAGTTGCTCTTTCCATGATCTACTTCTTTTCATTAGGCATTACCCAATATTTCTTCTCCAAATATTCTCCAAGTCACGTTCCCACCTAGGGACCAACCTTTCACTGTATGATCCTTTTGGAGAGTCACTTCAGAGCCAGACCCTCAGAGATACCTACTAATGGTCCAAGCATCAGTTACACCATCTGATAGATGAGCTTTTAATGTCACCTCGCAGACATGAGATTTCAGTGGCTTGCTTAGTACAGGGCCCTACACTGAGGAGGGTCCTAATGCTCCCTCATGTCTGATTACTGTAAGCGGTGTCCAGACGTATGCCCTTATTTATTTTTTGTGGTGTGGTGAATGTGCACATGCGCATTCGTCTGTGGGAGCAATTGTTCATGAAGGTCCGTGTCCAGGTCTGGAGGTTGCCAGAAGGTGTCAGCCTCAGTTATTTCTCCACTTTAGGTTTTTGGAACAGTCTTACACTGAATGTCACTGACTAGACTGACTGACTGCCAGGCAAGCCCTGAGATCCAGCCGGCCCGACTCCTTACCCCAGTGCTAGGGTTCCAGATGCCCATTGCCACACCTGGCTTTTAGGTGGGTGCTGGAGATCCTCAGCTTTGTCCAGCCAGCATTTTGCCAGTGCAGCCCTTGCCCCAGCCTGCCACCTTCTGTTCCAAGACAGGATTCCTTGTTGAACCTAGAGCTCACTGACCGTGCTTGGACAGGGAATACTTCCCTGACAGCCATCTTCTTAAGGAATAGTGGACACTTTCAGGTACAAAGAACAAAATGGCACATACCAATGGTAGATGGTTTTCTTAACCTTTCATGATTCAGGGTCCACACAGGAGGGAGTGAAGCATTATGGTGATGGCTCAGATCCCATGAGTTCTCTGTCGTGTTGCCCCAGGCTCTGGGTGATGAACTCCCTGCTCCACTGGCTTGAGCTTCACTGCAGATCCCTGGAGGGATTTGGATTTAAAATAGATGGAAAGGGTGTTGAACAGGAAGGAGACCTATACATGTTCAAATCTTTTTAAATTTGAAAGGTAGCAAGAGAAAGACAGAAGTGCCTTGCTACAATGAAAGCACTGCTATGCCCCCTCCCTCTCTGTGGGGTTTTTCACCTCCATCCCAATTTGGAGCAAGGTGTGTTCTGTGTGATTCTGGCCTGCAGCCAAACCAGAACACACCTCCCTGAGGTGACAGGTAGTGCTCTGTGACCCTGACAACCCTTCTTCATCACTCAGTATCACTTGGCCGCCTTGTGCCTTGCCTTCATTGCCAGGGCCATATAGGTGAAAGAAGTCCTCAGGGAAATCCCAAGGAGACTTAGAGAGAAACCGCCATTATGCAGCATCCATTGCTGTGTTTAGAGCTTGAGAAAGAGGTGAGAAGAAACCATATCCCTTTAGGGAGGAGGTGTTAAGAAGAGGCCAGCAGCGGACATTTCCATGGGGCAGGAGAGGAAGAAATAAACAGCTAGAGTATTGCAGAAAAATTCGTCAGGACGCAGATGCCCCCAGCATCAGATGTGTGAAGAGTCGTGTGTGCAGAACATACTCAGTGGCCAGCTGTATCGACATGCGAGTTCTGCCTTTGTTACTTCACCTGGGTTATATCTTCCTGATACAGGGCAGAGGCCCTGAGGATACCTTTAGGTGAGAATGGCCCAAGGGCATTCAGTATAAATGTAGCTCTTTTGAACTTTTGCTTAGAATACCATTAAGGGAGTTCCTACCTTGGGAAATAGAAGTTAAAGGGTGCCCGTCTGGCATCAGAGAAATCAATCCTTTGGTCCTGTCTCTTGCCCTTCTGAGCACTGTTTGTGAACGGACTTACCCCCACCATGAGTATCAATGACAGGGGAGCAGAGGCGTCCTCAGGCAGGGCTACAGCTAGTGTACCTGTTTGGCACACAGAGAACACATGAAATGGCTTTGGTGACTTTCGTGCACTCCTTGCTAAGATGGAGTAGTTGGTGTCTACAGGAACCTTGGGTTTCAGAGGAATTGTGCCTTATTAGAGTTGTATATGCAGGGATATGTCAACATGTTCATTAATATGGCATGAAAGATGCAAGGAAGATTGTTTTGAAACCACAAGCATTATTTTCCAGATAGGGTCTCACTGCATAGCCCCAGCTAGCCTAGAACTCTCTATGTAGGCCGAGCTGGCCTTACACTCACAGAGATCCAAGTGAATTTGGTTGATTAAAAACATGCACATCTTTTAAACATCTGTTTTAATGGGATGTTCGGGAGGACTGACAATGTCAGCTGTTTCCTGCTCTCAAAGATGAGGGCACTGTATCTCTAAGTCTGTCCAGGTCGCTCTAGGTTTATACCTACTAGGTAGAGTGTATTAGGGATGCTCCATGTGTCCCACACAATAAGTCCTGTGTTCCACATTCACAGCGACTATGGGGGAAGCTAGTCTCTTCTGCTCTGCAGGGTTCGCCTGAGGTCACTGCTGTTTGGTGCAGTTTGAATGGCATCCATTCAGCATTCCTCATGGAGACTCTAACCCTCAGGATCTCCAAATGCTACTGCACTTGGAGATGGGTTCTTTAAAAAAAGTGATACGACACCTTCGTGAGGAATCCAATGTGCTGTCATTGCACAAAGAAGAGGTTTGGCTTTGGAGATACCAGGGAACCATTAGAACAAAAGTCCCATGAAAAGGTAGTAATAAGGGGTCTATGTAAGCTAGCGGAGGAGACTATTTCAAAGCAAGCCTGCAGCACCTTGACTTAGGGCTTCAGAACTTAGTCCAGTGAGGAAATGAATGTCTGTTGTGTTTGCATCGACCACTCTGTGTGGTGCTATGGCAAGTCAAGCAAACTAATACAGTGGTTAAGCATGATTTGAACTCAGAGCTGACCTCTGACCTGCCCTCTCTTCCCCTGAGCACCGTTGCCCTGTGCCAGGCTCTGACCCATGTCTATATAACTAAAGTGTCTTTCAAGGCATTTTGATCTGGAAGTAAAATGCCCCTGCCCAGCCTCATGTATCAGAAGACTTGATCCTACCGTGTGGTACTGGTCTATGGGGTTGAGGAACCTTCTAGTGAAAAATGTACCTTCTGGTCCACCAAGATGCAAGGAGTGACACCCACAGGTCCCTGCTTTCATAAACTCCACCGCGCCTTCCCTGTGTTCTCACAGACCACCCTGAGCCATGAGCCAGCCTCCTCCCTCCATCGCTTCTATTGGGGGTTTGGTCACAGCAATGAGGAAAGGAGAAAAGAGAGCTTCTGACTTGGTCTCCAGACTCAGCTTCCACTGGTGGCCTCTGGCAAGCCTGTGTCTCTGGAGTGTTGGGGTGTTTGGGGGTGATGTTTTTAGTCCTTCTAGTTAGCGCTAGATAACTAAATTAAAGGCATTTTTTTTTTCTTTTTGAGACAAGGCCTGGAACTCAGTATGTCTCCGAGGATGGCCTTGAACAAGCTTCCAGTCTTCCTATAGCCTCCACACGCTGAGATCGCAGGCATGTAACTTCACACCTAGGCCATATGGTGCTGACAGGTAAATCCAGGGATCTGTGCTTAATAGTAAGCAGTGAACCAGTGGAGCTCTGCCCCTGCTTAGAGCACATCTCCATGGTGGAAGTTTTTCAGTTTCTACTCACAGTCACAGGGTTCACAGTGAGAGAGAGCCAAGCTAGTCTTCAGACACATCTCATGGGAATGGTTGAGACACAGGGTGTACTGTAAGGGCCCATTGACTTCATAGGGCTTGTGTGGAAGGCATGAGTCATTGTCACCTCCGCCCCAAGCCATTGCCTAATGTCCAATAACAAACTGCCTGTCATGTCCTTAGAGCAAAACCAAAAACAGAGAAGTGCTTGGTGCAGGGTTGGGGTTCAGAGGCTCACCTTCCTCCTCCCTACTTTCTCTACTGGAGTTTACTTGCTTGTTAGAAGCTGGCCTTTGGTCTCCACAGACTAGACAGTATTTGAGTTCAGCTTCCTGTCCTTATGAACAAAACTGGTGGTGGACAGATGAGTTTCATTTCTCTAAGGCTGCGATCTGACTCTCCTCGGATTGAACAGTTAGCCAGAGGCAATTGTACACAGAGTCTCTCTGACTCATGCCTGGCTTCCCTGTGGTGACCGGCAGGCACAGTGCAAGCTGCTGGCATAGAACTCTGCAAGCACATGTGGCCTGACCTGGCTAACTCCTCAAGGTCCCTTAGTGGCAGGGATCAACCTCATGTGTCAGAAGACTTGATCCTACGGGGTGGTCATGGCATCCGTGTTAATTTCTCTTAATGGTATCTTTGATGTATACATGTATACAGATACTAAAGTGTGTGGGGGGTTCTGGTGTTTGTTGAGATGGTATTGCCTATTGCTGAATGTGTCTCCAGTAGACATGAGCTCAAGTGCAAGATGGCTTTTTCCAACTGGGGCTATCCTCTCGGGCTATATTCTCCATGAGAGAAAGGACTATCTGTGGCTCGGCGCTCTCCCTTGTGACCTGGGCAGGTTGTTCTTGCTTTCTCTGGCCACCAGATCCTCTATCTTATCATCTGAGGGTTGTTGCAGGGGAAATGAGATGGTGGCTGTATAGGAGGCAAGCCCAGGACCTGGAGTGTGGAAAGATTTCACCAGACATCAGCTGCTGTTGCTTGTAAGCATCCCCTTCCTTCCAAACCTAGTTCTCTGACATCGGAAAAGGCGGCATCAGGTCTGTTCATGTAACTACTGCAGATGCTCAGAATTCCAACATCACTTCTGGCTCCAAGCATTCTGAACAAGGAATGCTCCCATAGCAGTGTTTAACTGTTCTAAGCCTTGATTAAGTAATAAAGTTAATAAGGTCAAGGAATGGAAGTTGTATCTTCACGGGGAAAGAGAATCCTTAGTGGACATCTCCTTTAGTGTTTATTGGCCGCTAGTGATTCCTTCTGAAGAATCCTGGAGGATACAGAAGGTGACCTCAGAGGCCATGCAGGGTCCTCATGGCCAAGTGCATCTCGCTTCATGTCATTCATGGTGCAGTTAGCAGAGGGCCCAACCCTGATAAATGATAGTTGTTTGTTATAGTTTTCTAGGTTATTTTTTCCTTTGAATGCATTTGTAGACTTAAGAAAAGTGAGTTGCAAGGTTGTGGGGGTTTCTGGCAATATATTTTAGTTCTCTCAAGGTCAGTGTTTAGAAAGTATATCAGTTAGATATGACCACAGTCATGCTGTGTAACAAATGACCTCGAACTCAGTGCATGAAAATAGCATCATGTATTTCCTTTGTGCTTTCATGGTGGTTAGAGGTCAGTTGGTCTAAACTAGGCTTAGTCTAAGCTGCAGGTTGGTTCCATGTCTCTCCACATGGGTCTCCACTTCCTTGCACCAGCAGGCCACCTGAGTCATATTCTTCTTGAGATGACACAACCACAGAGGGTTGTGTTCAAGCATATCTTTCACTTCTGTGGATGACATGTCCTGATAAACTTCCCGCGGACCAAGTGAAGTGGCCCTGGCCAAGCTGAGGCTGTAGGGCAGCATGCCATAATCAACCTCAAAGTCCCACAGCCACAGAGTGTGACTCTAGGAGGCCGTGAGGAACAAGGGTCACTAATTCGCTCTCCTCCATTCTCCGCTCGCCTTCTCCAGTTTGTCATTGCAATAGGTGCCTTAAGGGCCTTCCTTAGCACAGGAGGTTCTGTGGTCCTGCATCCTCATTACGATTCCAGGAGCACTCCACTGGATCGGGCAAGCACGTTGCAAATTCCCCTTTGGTCTCCTAAAGCCTTCTCTCTGACAGACAGGAATTTACTCTACTGTAAACCTAAGAGTCCCAATTTAGACAGACACGATGGATTAGGCAGACGGCATCATTGACCCAGTTCCACTTCGTTAGCCTTTCCAATTAAAGAGGTTGTTACTGTGAGTGAGACCTCACAGATATGCGGCCTTACCTGGAGTCCTCGGGACCCTGCTGGTTAGGGAAAGTCTCACATTTTCAGTGTGCACCCAGAGAGGAAAAGGAAGTGTGGTTGGCATGAGAACAGCCCAGTGTTAATGACACAGGCCCCTAGTGAGTGCTTCATCCACTTCCTGGCCAGTTAATTAAGATCCTAAATAAGGACCCTTTGTGCTCCCTCTCCCAGAAGCTTTTGAAATGAGCCTTGGACTCCTGACTGTGTGTGACAGGGTCTGTGATTTGGGAACCCCAGATAAAGAGTAGAGGCTGCGCTGTGTCAAGAGACCAGTCACTTGATATCATCCGCATAGTTGGCAGAGATTTTCCTTGGCTTTCCAAGGAAGGTCTTTCCCAGTGAAATCGTTCTTAAGGGGTTCGGGATGGCATTCCCCCTTTCGTCGCTGTCTTGGGATTCTGAGCAACGAAGCATAAGCCCCAGACAATAGCCAAATGGGCTGTGAAGCACGACTTAATTAATCTGGGCATTCACCCAATGCCCCGTGCAGCACTGGCTAGGATTTGGCTTTGGAGAAGGTGGCTAATTTTGAGAGTGAGCTACAGCTTTTCTGTTCTGACTCAAATCTCAATGAATATGGGCAGAGGGACAGTTAGAATAGACAAGCATGCTCACCCCGGTGGTGACATGAAGACGGGGCTATGTACTCTCACAGTGTGGGTCAAACAGGATCCTGCTCCTGGGGTCTGCTGTGCCCAGGGTCTGCTGCTCCCAGGGTCTGCTGCCAGCCACAGATGGGGAGGCTGAATCTGTCTCTGCAAGAGTAAACTGGGTCCTGCCCTGTGTGGCTGCTCGACAGGGAGCCAGGCTCAGCTCTCCAGCATTGTATATCATTGATCATAGAAAAAATAAGCATGTGGTTAGAGGGGTCTCTGTAAGGTTAGGGAGAATAGTGAGGCTGTGTCCTTCACCCTAAGTAGCTCAGTAAATGTTGAGTTCTGGTGGGTCATAGCTGAATCCTATCCTGGGAAAAGGGCAGGAGAGAGAACGGTGGCAAGGCCTAAGCTGTTTCTCCAAGACCCCTCATTAGTTCCTTTTGGGTCAGCTTTGCAATATTGCAGAGTGAAGAGAAAGCTCATCTTAGTGTTTTGCTCAGTGCAAGGACTTGCTGTGCTCAGCTGGTATGAAAGCCAGAGTGAGCGAGGTGTCTCCTTGGCAACATCCCTGAGCTGTGCCAGGGATGTGCTGGGACTTGGACTCAACACCTGGAATTGGGGGAAGATGAAGTCTTTACCTTCAAGGGAAGTCCACAGGTCAAAATGTGCCTGAGAGCATGCCTCAAATGTGCCACGAGGAAGATAATTGCCAAAGAGATTGAGAAAGGAGATGGGTGATCTGGTAGTGTGTTCCTGAAGTCCCAAGAAGAGAAGAATGGCCGTGGGTTTGAGTTTAGCCTGAGCAGCATATCAAGTATCATGCCAGCTTGGGCTACATAGACGTTGTCTCAAAAAAAAATAATTTAAAATATGTTTAAAGGAAGCAAAAGCTATCCGGCTTGATGATGCAAGCCTGTGAGCCCAGCAATTTAGGAAACGGAGGCAAGAGAAATGTAAGTTCAAGGCCAGCTTGGGATACAGTGAGTTTCAGCAGGCCAGCCCAGGCAGTTTACAGAGACCCGGCCTCAAAATACAGATCCAAGAGAGGGGAGGGAAGTGCTTGTTTAGCATACATGAGGCCCTAGGTTTTATCTTGTTTCTCTCTGTCTGTCTTTGTCTCTCTCTCAATCAAATGGTCGTTCCTCTCCAGCAGGAGTTGAGACTGTTACAGTTTGTCTTCCCTCCCTTTTATTCATGGTATTTAGAGAAGGGGAGCCTTCCTAGAAGCCTGTATTGGAAAATCTGTTTGGATAGAGCCAAGTTTTAAGCTGGGTTTCTACCCAGGGCCTAAAAGCATGGCTATTCTCTGTAGAACTGGCCAAAGGCGGTTTTCCCAGAATCATGAACACATATGATGGTTAAGTTCCCAGCAGACATGGTATAGACAGAAATAGCCTTTTTATGTGCTGGGCTTCCTGTTTTCCTCGGAAACCACTGGGGGGAGGAATGCCATCAGCTCCCATTAGTCAGTGCCTCCTCCAGCTGTCCCTCCCCCGACCCAGAATTTATGCTTTGTGACCCCAGACTTTACCACCCAGCATCCCCAGTCAATTGGCTTTTGTCAAGACTGAGTGAATGGGATGTTTCTCTGGCCTGAAAAGATCTTTCCTGGCATGCTGGAATGTGCTACTCACACAGGAATCGGCTCCTCCTTTTCTTTCTCTTTCTCATGTCTTTCTATTCTTATAGGATTAGACATAATCTCACAATCTTGTTATGAACCAGAACTTTGTATTTATGTTTAATTCTATTATGGACCCAAGTCTCTTTCATGTGGGGGAGGGGTAGGGCACTGAACACACTGGAGATGAATGGAAAAGGTGCTTTTCCTTTTTCTTGTCTGTATACGTGTGTGTGTGTGTGTGTGTGTGTGTGTGTGTGTTTGCACACACACACGTGGGTACATGGTGTTCTTATAAATACCTTATGGGTGCATGGTGCATGCGTGTGTGCTGGTACAAATGTCTGGGTGTCAGAGGACAGTTTCAGCTATCATTCTTCAGGAACTATCTACCCTTTTCTGTGATAGGGTCTCTCATTGGCATGGAGCACACCAAGTAGGTTAGGCTGGCTGGCAGTGCCCTCAGGATCTGCCTGCCACAATGCCCAGCTCTGAGATTATAGGTGCATATCCCCGCCCTAGTCTTTTAGGCCAGTGCTCTAACCCGCATCCTCATGCTTGTGGAGCGAGCGCTTTCCTGACTGAATCTGCACTCACCCCTTTCTTCTCAGCACTTCATTGTTTAGCAGATCTTCTTATGGACAATCTAGGGCCTCTTTCATGGCTTAGAAACGGAAAGGAAAGCTGGGATTCAGTAGGGGGCAGACTGGGTCAACTTCTGAAGCCCTCAGAGCATGGGGTAGACAGAGGCTGACCCGCCCCCCCTGACCGGGAGAGCAAGCTGGGTTGATTGCGATGTTCAGGTTGGAAGCTGACTCCCCTCCTCTCACCATTTATGAGCGTCTTCTCTGTTCTCCCCACAGGATCCACACCCGAGTCCACTGATCACCCTGGAGACCCAGGTGAGTGCCTCTCGTGGTCTTCGCCTCTTATCGTTCTCCTGAGGTTCTGTGATCAGTGACCACACACAGTGTGGTCGTCTCTGTGTGTCCTCCAAGCCCCGAGGGACTCGGAAGGGACAGACGGACATGTCATGTCACAATGCCCTCCTGCCTCATTTGTGTGTGTGGTGTGCACTGCCAGGTGTAACCACGCTGGTAGATTGTGCATACATGCGTGGAATTCTGTATGCATACACATATATGCAGGCAGGTCACGGAAGGCATCCCCCTGCCTTAGTGATCCGAAGCAGGTGACTGCAGAGGGAGATCAGAGACAGGAATGTCCGGTCAAAGATGGTGCTGTTTCTCTGCTCCAGATTGGACGGACTCTGCTCCTGAACACTTGGTGCACAATGCTACTGGAAATGTGGGGAGTCCTGCTAGAGTCATCCAGCGCTGCCGGGGAAACTGGGGCTCCTCTTGACAGTCTTAGTGTTGTCAACAAAAGGAACTGAAGAACGGGCTCAACTCAAAGCTTAGAAACAGTCTTATTAGAGTTTAAAAGAAAGCTCTCAGGTAGACAAGCTGTGGCGCTTGGCAGCTGCCCTGAAGAGAGAAACAGAGAAAAGAAAGGGCCATGCCTTTTGAGGGAAGCCAGCATAGAGGGCAGTCATGCAGTGGACAAGCAGCTACACAGCTGGAAGAGGGCTTTAGATGACGAGTGGGAAAAATTACCCAAAGTTCCAGAGAAAGAGTGCCTGGGCTCTGGGTGACATCTGAAAGGAGGAGACAGGAGAAGAAAGGGAAAGTGACATCTTTCTGAGTCCTGACTGAGAGAGGTAGGCAGACCCAAAGGAACTGCATGGTGGCTTGTAGGGACTGCACTAAGGGGCAGGGAATCTGGGAAGAAAAAGTGCATTATCTCATCAGAGGGCTAACTATTTCTCCTTTCGCTTTAGCATGACTTAAGGTGACTCGCCTTTCTGAAGGGTGGTCTCTTGGCCAGGTAACTGGCCATCTCACCTGGATTCACTCTTAAGGGATCAGACAACGACACCTATCCACTCAAAGATAGACTCCAGCCTTTTGGCTGGCAACAGCTTTCTCTTAATGGGTCTCCAAAGATATTGTAATAGCAAGACCCAGCTCCCAGAGCAGGAAGTTGCACTTTCTGTCTGCTTGGATACTGGAATATTCTGAATGATCTAGATAGCAATAGTGTTTCTGTGTAGGGCAGATGACCTATGAGTCCAGAGATGAAGACATGCCTGGACCTTGTGTCTTCTTTCTGGGTATCTGCCCCAGAGTCACTGAGACCCAGGTAGAATACACTTCTGTGTCTTCTAGCCTTGTGACATTTTTGAGACTCTGAACTCCAAGTCATTCCTTGGACATCTAGAACATGCCACCTGGCAGAGTCCTGGTGAGAGTCACAGGAAATAATCAGAACATCAAGGTACCTGGGTGTGCATAAGCTCTTATACCACAGTAGTGCAGCCTTTCCTCCCAGCCTTGAAGGTATCGTGTCTTTGAATTGATGGCCTCCTTAGCTCCATGCCTGGGTTAGACAGCAAAGAGAAAAGGAGGATAGAGTGGGCCTCCTTCTGAGCCCCAGAGAGAACACTTTCCAGCTGTCAGACACAGTAAAACATATTGCACATTTCATGGACGAGAAACAGCCCTTTGGGGCTTTCTGTGGCATGCTGGCAGATACCACCTGTTTTCCCTTGCTTTCCCCCAGCCCTGGGTCCTGGCCACTCAGCAGCATCTCTGCTTGAGTCTTCCCAATGAGAGCAAATAGACTCACAAACCCACCTGGCTTTAAGGTGGCCTGACTGTTAAGAAGCCCATCCTTAGCAGTGAACTGTATCTTTGTGGTTTCTCTCTACTTGTCTGTCTTTTTGTCCCAGGGTGCAGACCAGTATAGCTGCCCTAGGGAGGAGCAGACCCAGGGATGGCAGAATAGGATAGGCAGTGTGTCTCTGAGGAGGAGAAGAATCCCATGTCCTCTCTTCTGCTTTTGCTAATTCTTTGCACACTCTTTTAGTTTTAATTTTAATGCTCAGAGGATATCTGAGAAAGTCCTGAAGACATTTAGAGTTGTCTCATACATGGGGACCAGTTTATCCCCTAGTGATGGGTGGAGGGTCATTAATATAAAAGCAGCCAGTACATTACATGCTTCAGGCCAATGAGAGGTTCTGTCATAAAAACAAACAAACAAACAACAACAACGGCACCCAGGGAATAGTATCCAAGGTTGAACCATGTCTTCACCTAATAATTATTTCCCACAATGGGAAAGATCCCATCCAAGATTCCAGTGAGGTCAAAGTTTAAAGACATTATATCATAAGTCCTATTAGTGAAATCACAACTTTGAAGAGCTATGCCTGTGTACATGCAGGTATGAATATGTATCTACACACACACACACACACACATACACATATTCGCATTGTATTGAATATATTCTATATTACAGGTCAGGGAACCCTTATTGCTCTTCAAGCTGATGAGGGAGAGGGACTTGATCGGGGGAGGGGGAGGGAAATGGGAGGCGGTGGCGGGGAGGAGGCAGAAATCCTTAATAAATAAACAAATTAAAAATAAATAAATAAATAATAATTAAAGCTTTCCTTCGGCTATCCTCCAAAACCATTTCTGTGAGTCCCCAGATGTTATGTGTCTCACTTTGAGAAATATCTGCCTCCCTGTTTACCCTGGGTCATAAGATAACTCCCAGGGTAGGTCGTGAGGCAGCTTGTTGAGTGATAATTCTCCTCTCTTTGTTCCACCCTTCCCAGAAGGCAGCTTGTTCTGCTCAGGAATACTGAGGACATGCAGTCCATGTCCAGAGCCCAAAAGGCCACTCTTCTCCCTTGCACTTGCCCATCCCGTGCCCTTTGCCTTGGACTTCATCCAATCATCTTTTCAGAACCTCCATGGAAACAATGGAGGGTGCCCATGGCTTTGGAAAGCATGTTATGAGGGGGCAGAGCCCCTGCATAGTGGCCACTCTTAAGGTTCTGAGGGTTCCAGGGACCCAAGCCTCAGTGTGGTGGTGCAAAACACATTTTGGAGGAAGTGTTCCATTAGTCTTCAACAATGCCCCCATCAGTCTCAACTGGTCCACGGCCTTTGGGGTGTTAAGAAGAGCTGTAGGATATTGTCTTTATGACTTTAGACTTTGCATGTTAGAGAGGCATTATAGTGGGTGGGAAGAGCTGTATCAGCTGGTAAAGTGCTTGCTCCAGAGCCCCATTAGGAAAATAAATCTGGACATCATGGTGCTCCTCTAATCCCAGAACTTGGAAGGCAGAGACTCATTGGCCAGTCAACATATACGACTTGATGAACTCTAGGCCAATGAGAGACTCTTGGGTTGACCACTGGCCTCTGTACACACACACACACACACACACACACACACACACACACAGAGAGAGAGAGAGAGAGAGAGAGAGAGAGACAGAGAGACAGAGACAGAGAGACAGAGACAGAGAGACAGAGACAGAGACAGACAGACAGACACAGCATTACAACCCAAACAAAGTACGAATGTTTTTTGTGACTTGCCTCAAAGTCTTATGTGACATGGTACATCACAGGAGATGCAATGGAATTCTGCCCATCTGCCCTCCAGGAAGTAAGTCAGACAAGAAGACTAAGTTAGATTTTCTGGTAAAAAGTAGTTTAGTAAATGTGACCCATGTGCCATGGGCAAGATGGCAGGTATGGAGGCCTTGGAAGAGCTCAGCCTTCAGAGACAGCTTTCATATGAATTCTGAGTCCTAACTAGGTTCCCTCTTCCTTTCATAATGCCCTTTCTGCTCCCAGTGGGATTGCCTACTGTGTCTTAGAGTCCAGGAGCTCAGGTGTGACCGGGTACCACCATGAGACATGTCCTTATATCACGCATGTGCAGTATGGCTTTGCTGACAGTTCAGATTGAGCAGGATTCCAGGCCACCAATATACCCACTTGTTTCCTGCACCCCACTGGGCCTGATAATAATTGTAGGAGTCCTCATCTATGGCCTGGTGTATCCTTCTTCACACAGTTATGTGGGACTGGGGGAGATGTAGCAACTGGTTGCTGAGGGTCCTCTTATGCCCTCTGTCATCAGTGTGATGGAACTTTGTATCTGCTGGCAGCAGTAGGATTCTCTGCTTAGTGGTCAGATTGATATCATGAAGGGGTGAGGAATGTCCAAGTCCCTGGTGTCAGATCTCTCTGTACCACATGGCTCCTGTAGATGTCTCAAGTAAGCTCCACCTGACAATGATGACTGCTAATCCAGTCTTGGATAGAAGTACCTGGGAACCAGATGACTTAGGAATGAGAAAGTCTAACAGCAGAGACAGATGAAAGGACCTTAAATTTGGTTAGTGGCCTGGAATTATTACTGTCATTCCTATTACCAGTCACACTATTATGAGATTCAGTTTCCAGATGAGGCACTTAAAGGTCTTAAAAGTCAGATAACTTAGCCAAGGTCCCACAGAAGGGACATAGCAGTGGATGGGTGTCAAGCTCAGAGTCATATGACATCAGAATCTTTTCTTGCAGCCTCTGTTTTGTTAGGTTAGAGAATAAAATTGCTGGGATCAGTAGACAGATTTGCTAATGTTTAGACAAAGCCAGACGTGCCCGTTCTGGAGTTTATAAACCACCGTCTGTGGATGTACTTAGATGGGGGTGGATGGATGAATAGATGATACATAGATGACAGCCAGACACACAGATGATAGATAGCAGGCAGACAGATAGTGTCTTACTTACTATTCTATGCTGCAAATAGATATTGTGACTAATGCAAGTTATAGAACGGTGGTTCTCAACCTTCCCAGTGCTGTGACCCTTTAATAACAGTTCCTCATGTTGTGCTGACCCCCCAGTCATAAAATTATTTCGTTGCTATTTCATGAGTGTATTTTTGCTACTATTATGAATCGTAATATAAATATCTGATATGTGGGATATCTGAAATATGATCCCTGTAAATGGATTGTTCAACCCCAAAAGGGTCGCAGCCCACAGGTTGAGAATCATTGCAAGTCTAGCCCAAGTTACCTGATAGTGGGAGTCATGGGTTGAGGACTGCGGTTATAGAAGAAAGAGGAGTTTATTTGGCCTTACAGTTTCAGAGAGTGAGGTCATAACCATCACGGAGTAGAGCATGGCAGCAGGAAGGCAGGCATGGTCTAGAGCAGTAGCTGAGAGCTTACTTCTTGCTTGACTCAGAAGCAAGCAGCATCAGTCACACCAGCCTGTGGATTCCATTCTTATTCAAACTATCACAGACGATAGATAGATAGATAGATAGATAGATAGATAGATAGATAGATAGATAGTAGATAGATAGATAGATAGATAGATAGATAGATAGATAATTTATAGATGGTAGGTAGTAGGTAGATAGATAGATAGATAGATAGATA
>NC_022015.1:9241347-9263026 GCF_000317375.1 Microtus ochrogaster
GATAGATAGATAGATAGATAGATAGATAGATAGATAGGGGGTAGGTAGATAGATGATTGATAGATGGTAGGTAGGTATGTAGATAAATAGATAGATGATAGAGAGATAGATAAATTGATAGATGTAGGTAATAGATAGATAATTGATAGATGTAGGTAGACAGATAGATGATAGATAGATGATAGATAGATAGATAGATAGATAGATAGATAGATAGATAGATAATAGGTGGTAGGTAGGTAGGTAGTGGGTAGGTAGATAGATAGATGATTGATAAATAGGTAGGTAGATAGATAGATATACAGATAGATAGATGATTGGTAGATGGTAGATAGATAGACAGAAAGATAGATATACAAATAGATAGATGATTGATAGATGGTAGATAGGTAGATGACTGATAGATGATAGGTAGATAGATGATTGATAGATGGTCAATAGATAGATAAACAGAGAGATATGCACAGATGCCTAGATGGATAGATCTAGGGAATGCTTTGCACTAGTATCCACAGCTGTACTTAGATATACAAGTAGACATTATGATGGACAGATATTTAGCTGGACGAATATAGACAGATAGCTGTATAGATAGACAATGACAAATAGATGCTTGGATGGATGGACACATAGACAGACAGATAAAGGGACTGCTGTGCTCACAGAGCATTTTTTTTTCATGTCACATAGGCTGCCATAAGGCCTGTGGGTAAACGGCTTAGGCTTCAGACACAATCAAAAAAATTCATTTCAGAACAACAAAAACTCAACTGTCTCCCTGAACATCAATAATGTTGTGATAAATCTGAATGCTTATTTGATTCTTTTTCATTGATCCTCAAGGGGGACTATCATTTCTGAACCTATTCCAATTGCCATGGCCTCTTGTCATTTAATTTTACCTTCTCCACATGCTGACTCCTACCCCCAGGGCCCCTCCGTTGATTAGGAAATGGCTCCTGCTCAAATGCAGAGACGTCTGGGGAGCTGTCCTGAAGGAGCACTTTTGTGAAGATCTGTCAGTCTGGGTATTTCTGAGGTTGGCTCAGTTAGAGGGGAACAGAACTTCATTTACATGGAGATCTCTCAGGGCCTGGGGATCAGGCGGGAAGTCACAGGCTGTTCCCTTTTCACAGCTAACCAGGTACTTGAATGCCTTTGATCAGCTAAGTGGGGACATGGAGGGAGGGAGTGACAGTCACATTCTTTAAAGATGTTACTAAGGCCAGGAGGAGGATTACAAACAAAGCCAGGGAATGTGAAAGGAAATGGAAGCTTAAAAAGTATACTGTGTAATCCATTCATCTTTGCGTTAACCAATAAGCAGCTCTGAGGCCAGCAGAGGCCAGGCCTTGTGACAGCAAGCGAGACAGAAGGCTTCCGCCTGGAGCATCATGGTGCAAGACTCAAATGAGAAAAGCGCAAGCCTGTGATCATGCCCTTAGTATCGATAGCCATAGAGAATGGAATGAACCGCTTTCCTTCTGAGAGAGTAGGTGGGTAGGAGGCATTTGCTCAGCAAAGTCTCTCTCAGGAGCTGAGGGTTCTGTTTTTGTTTTTACAGAGGAGAGAGAGTCTCTCTGTATAACCCAGGTTGGCTTTGAACTCTCAATCCTCTGGCCTCAGCCCTTCAGTATTGGGCTAGTTACACTCCACAGGAGGAGTGCTTGGAGATTGGAGCTGGCACAGTCAAGAGTTAAGCTTGCTAAGGGATGGCATTAATCACATTCCAAAACTTTTGCATATTCTGTCTGGGTGCCTGTAACAACAATGCCACTTTTCCTTAGGCTCAATTAAACCATGTGAGCTGCTTCAAACTCCTTCAGTGTTTTATGTCATCGTAATGTCAAGACGGATAAGGAATGGCCACATTAAGCCAGGATGAAGGAAGATAAACGAGAGGGAAAGAGAAGGGACCTAAATTCCCAGCCATCCGGACACTGGTCACAAGACTGTCCAGTGGGAGGGAGCTTGAGGCCTCGGTGTGTTGTGCTCCCGTGGGGACTGATGTTGGGATTCTGGAGGATGGCTGCCATCAGCGAAGTTATGGATGCTGTGAAAATGAACCTGAGGTTCTTCATGGAACCAGTAGTCTCAGCCAGGGCGCTGTTGACCATCAGAGGACATATGGCTGTGACTAGAGATGTGCTGACTGTCATAACTCAGAGGCAGAGGGATTGGCTAGCCATTCTACACTGCATGGAACAGTCCCCCTCCTTCCGAAAGTTTCCCTGCTTAAAATACCAATAGTGTCAAGGTTGAGAAGCCATGGTGTGTGTTCATTTGCTTCTCAACAGCTTATTTCACAAAGATACTTCAGCCTGGCAGTGCTTTCTTTTCTGGTATTATTGTTTATGCTCAAAGGTCACTAACTCCACTGGATGTAAGATTTTTAGCCACCCCGCAGGTGTTAGCCATGGCACGTTCATCCCCTCTGCATTGGCACTGACCTTGACTATAAGCACAATAAACCCTTCCCCCTAATATCCATAACCATGTGTTCACTGCACACCAAGGGCACATCTCGTTTGGGTAATTATGATTGTGGAAGGAAAACTCACCAGGAGAGATGATTTCCTACAAGATTTATGGCTCATTAATATAGAGCATATTCAGGGTTTTTGTTTTTGTTTTGTTTTTTAAGAAATTGCATTTGGGAATGTATCTCAGTGGTAACACGTTTGCCTAGCAGGTGTCAGGCCCTGAGCTCCATCTTTAGCATGGCAAAAATCAAACAAAAGCATAATAAAAGTTTAGCTACTTGGCTGGGGTTCAGAGAGGGCTTGGTCAAGGCTTTGGACTACTGGAGCAGGTCTCCTGGTTTCTAGGCTCTGTTCCTTTTTCTGGGTTGAGCACAGCCTCTTTTGTATAAACTTCTTTCTCTGGAAGCCTTCCTGCCACCACTGGGATTAAAGCAATTGCCGTCTGTTCGCCTCTCTTCCAGCTCTGGGCTTCGATTAACCTTTTCCTCCATAGAGAGTGGTTTTTGAAGTAATCAGGAGCTTCTGAATGGCCCTTACCTGAGTCTCCAGCCCATTAATTCTTATGGTGCCCAGCATCTGTTGAGAATGGCAGAGACCAAATTGCTTTCCTATCTTCTGCCTCCTTGTGGGGAGCAGGGCCTCTCGGGGGCAGAGCAGACCAGTCTGGGGGACAGCAGAGCGCTTTACTGTCATTGTCTCTGCTGGCTCTGATTTGCAGATCTTTAATTAACTTTGGTGGGACTGTACCATTGCTGGAGCAGAGAACAGGAAGCTACATCCAGGAAGATCTGTGATCCCATGACCAGGCTTTCTAGTCCTTGTTACTCATGACTGCTATGAGGCACCATTCCACAAATATCTGGTCAGTTCTCCAAAGTCCAGCCACATGCACATTCAAGGAAATAGACAGAGTTGACATCACCCTTCTTCAGTCTCTAACCCTGAGACTTGGGGGCTTGAGTTCATTGCTTAATTCAGAATACACACAGCCATTGTTCTTGTTGTCAATGGCAGCTGTATTGATCACTTTTACGTCACAATGACCTAAGTGCCTGACAGAAGCAGCTTTGGAGAGGAAGAGCTCCTTTAAGCTCATGGTTTCAGATGCCTCAGCCTCCAAAGCAAGGCAGTAAGAGTATTGTATGTAGCAGGGCTTGTTCACATCATGGTAGACCAGAAGGCAGAGACAGAGTTTGGAGCCCACAGCAATTCAAAGGTCTGCTCTTAGTGACCTACTTTGGTCAGCTAGGCCTCTCCTCCTGAAAATTTCAGTCTCCCCAAATAGCACCACGAGATGGAAACCAAACTGGCAAAATATAAGCATGTTGAGCCCATTTCAATGCACCAACCAAAACAAATATCCCCATTGAATACAACAGTGTGGACATGAGGACTAGGTGTTGTGTGTGTACTTATCAGCTAGTACTTCCAGTGAGCATGTACTAAGCCCTTATATGCCAACAATACCAGTGAATGTGTTTCCTTTGAGATGATACCTGTACATTGTGTGTACGCAGCATCCTAATACTTTTAGCTAGTGTTTACCAAGCCCTCACTCAGAGAGCCACTCAAACTTAGAAAGTTTTTGGCCTGGACTCCATCATTCACATTTTCTCACTGTCCTGTGTGCAAAGTTCTGCTGTCTCTTCCCTGTCACAGATGAGAAACTGAGGTATGAAGAGTCTCCATTATTTGCCCAAAACGAAACAGGATTTGAATTTAGCAGTTTAGCTTGAATTTGTCTGGAGATAGAATCCATGAGACAGATATGACTTTTAATCCCACTCTGCAGATGAACCAACTGAAGCCCAAAGTTATACCGGTGATAGGACCAGAACCACAGCCAGTGACAGGTGAAGCCCTATTGTCCTCACTGCCATGTTGCTAAGATACTGCCTCAAAGTAAAGATTTTGTAGAGGTAGTAATTAGTGTAGTGTGGTTTCCATATGGTAGGGATACAGATGGTGTAGGTACTGACTGGTCTGAAGTAGAGGAGATAGAGATATGGTTGTGCATTAGGTATAGATCTTATGTGCTTATGGGAATAGAGTAAATCAAGTATATATAAGTGTAGGCTGCTGTCGGTATCTAGTAGGAAGAGTATAGATCATCTTCCAGCAAACAGTGTCTGCACTCAAAGAGCCTCATGGACCTTGAGCACTGAGGCAGAAATCTTGGCAACTGCCAGCTTAGGGACAAGACATATTGCTGTGTTTGCCCTGACTCACAGCATCAGGAGGCCCCACTGACATCTGGCATAAGTCTATCATGAGCCAAGGTCTGTGAGGCTTGGGCTGTCAGTTCCATGGAGCTTTCAAGTAGAGCTGTACCACTTTGGGAGCTTAAGAGAACGTTCCAGTGCTAGAATGTTAAAGCTAGGTTTGTAGGTTCTGTTTGCCAGGATAATTCACCCATGAAAATGCCTTTCATATAAATCAACAGTCAGGTGTATAGAGATATAAACATTCCTAGGTGGGCCAGAGATTGAGGTCGCTTACTGTCTATATTCATTGCAGGTTTTACATGCCTATGACTTTGGTAAGCACTGTGCACATGTAGCCTTTTCTAATCATGCCCACAGTCCTTTGTGGAGATAGACACTGAGTCCCGGCCTATGAGAACTCTTGAGTGGCAGAGCAGCCTCAAGTCAGCCTCTCTCCCAGTCAATCTTATCATAGCTCCCACTTTGAGTGAGAAAACTGTGGCCCAGAGTAGCTGGACAACTCTCCTGGTCATCCTGCAAGCCAGCAGTACAGCTCAATTCAGACTTACCCAGAGGCCCTCTGGCTGATGGGGGCAGTCGGGTGAGAACCACAAGTCCTAACACCAGAGGGTGGGCACCGGGAGACGGTTGGCAGCTCCACTCTGGCATCTTCCCGTGTCCTTGACTGTCCCCGTGTTGGCCAGCAAAGAGATGAAGTGAGATGGTGGCCCCTCCTCATCTTCATTAGACCTACTGGTCCACCTCCCTCCCCTCCCCAGAGAGGCTGACCTTGGTGGTGCTTGTCGTCAATAAAGACTGTCACTGGCCTGGCTAAGAGAGGCAGGAGTGGGAGGCAGGAGGCAGGCAGGCGATGCAGTGTGATCATTTTCCATGCATGGCTGTGCCCCTGTGGAGCTCCGCCACCTGTGGACATCCATCACATAGCGGAGCTCCTCTGCCCTTCCTCCTTCGTCTCCAGCACCAGAGTGGTGCCACCTGGCAGGTCTAGCCTGCCTTGGAGCATGCTCCTTGCCAGTTTTCTTTATAAAGTCTCACTGTAAATTCCTCCCATGGTCCCTTATCATACCCTGGTACAGCAGTGTCACTTTGGGGGGGGGGGGGCTCCCCCTTTGATGACCCAGCACCGCTGCTAGGGGAGCTCTCCAGGCCGAGTCACCATCATCTAAGGATGTGTTTTGATGTAACAAGGGGTCTTTGTGTGGAAGGAGGATGCCTGAAGAGAAGAAAGGGCAGGCAGGGATCTGGGGAAAGAGTCTGGGCTGTGTAACGTTTTTGTAGAGAGGATAGTGGCTGTCATCTTGTGACAATCTTCCCCTGTAACTGAGCCAAACAGCAAACAGGTTAATATCCAAGGACTCAAACATATGAGAAGTGACGCCTGGGGCACAGGACAATAGCCCTGTCACTGCCTCACATTCTTCTGTCTGTCATAATTCCAGTGTTTCTTTCTCCAGGAGAGACTAAGGCCTCTCAGGTCTGGGGAAGGTCTGAGCCTTCAGATTCTTTCCTTGGGTTTGTAGCAGACAGACAGACACACCAGACATTTCTTCTAGCAATCAAAGACCATGAAAACCATTCTTTTCCTGTTCTGTCACAGCTCAGGAAGCGCTAACTGCCCTGACACTCAAATTTGATTTCACAAATGTGCCACCACCTCTCTCTGTGGCTTTGAGAGCTCTTGGGAGGGTCCCAGACATTTCTCTGCTAAAATTGCAGCCCTTCCTGTGGCTTCCATCTTTCTGAAAAGGAGTATTTTATTAATTACAATCCCAATTCTGTTTTCTGAGAGGCATAGTAGCTCTTGTTTTGCCATTAATGGGTGAGCAGGGAGGCTGGAACAGGAGGAACGGAAGTGAGTTGCTAGTCTATATGACAGATGGGTAGGGTTGAGGAGCATCCCTAGAGTCTGTTCGATGCTGGAAGAAAGAACCTCAAGTGCTCTAAACGGTTCTGAGATGCTTGCTGGAAGTATCCAGGTACTGGCCGAAATACCAACAGGCACCAGCGATGGGCCAGGAGACACCTTCTCATTTCATGGACACTCTTCCAAGTGATTCTCGAGTCCTTCTCTGACTGCATATGCGTTCTGCCTGTCTTTAGGCCACATCGAGGGGGGTTGGTGGTGATGGATGAACCACAGTGAGCCCCCACAAACCCCTTGCATACAGTCCTCTCACAATGCCCACTACTGCCCTCTGTCACCTCACCTGAGTGTGCCCAGACATAGCCAGACAGTGGATGAAGTCACAACTACTTACGTCCATTAGATGGCAGCTCAGTAACTCTCAGGTGGAGGCTGGACCAACATGGTCCATTTGACTTACTTTAATTATTTATTAAGTTTTGTCAAGGGGGTCTCATGTAGTTCAAAGTGGACTAGAACTCAATAGGTAGCCAGGAATAGCCCCTGAGTTTCTGATCCTCCTGAATGCCGGGGTTTTAGATGCGCCCCATCATTCAAGAGTTTAGCCAGCACTAAGGATAGAACATAGACCTTCTTCCATAACAGGCAAGCACTCCTCTACCCGGTGACCTGATCTTAACCCTGCTTTTCTGCTCTTCTGCCTGCAGCTGCATTGTGCACTTTGGCTCCAGGTGTGCCCTGATCTCCCCCCTCTTGACTCATCCATGGCTGCTCAACTGTGGTGCCCTGACACTGTAGAAAGCCTCATTCTTCACTGCCATCTGCACTGTAGGGCATTCAGCAGGATCCCGGGTTACCCAGGAACTGCCAGTGACGCACCCTTACAGTCTGACAGTTAAGAATGTCTTCAGACGTAGCCACATGTTCCTGGGGGACAAATCACCCCTGCCCGAGGACTCCCTGCTAAAACGAGGAGTGTGAAAGGGCTAAAATCCATGGCCTACGGCCCCACTGGTTCTCTGGTGGTGACGCAGGGCGAAGCCACTGATCAGGCGTTCAGTTTTTGTTCCTCAATGACCTCATACGAACTTGTTCTAAACACATCACTAAGCCTCTCCCTCACTACACTGATTTGCCGAGCAAAATGCTTCTACTGTTCTTTATATTTATAAAATAACAAGGCATGGTCACAGGTCTTTATACCACAGTGAAGGGCTCCAGCTTTTGCTTGGGGAAGTGGGACCTCCCAGTCCAGGTATCTTTTCTAAATGAGGCATCAAGTTAAACCCCAAACACAACGTAGCACTGCATCCCTGAAGACTACAGTGAAGACATTGACTGGGGTTTCAGATCTGTTTGGCTAGGCGGTCTCAGTAGGGTGTGGGCTCCCCCTGGCACCACCAGAAATAGCCTGTGGCTTTGGGGCCCGACACTATGACGTGCTCAGACCTCACTGGCATCAATCCCTGGGTTCAGTGAAAGAAGCCTGTGTATAGAGCATCAGTTTAGGACAACAGGCCACTGTAGGTCCTGGCAGCCTCTGGGGGTTCCTCCCAGAGTGTTTTCTGAGGGTAGTTGGGTTGGCTGCAAATGTGGTTTGTTTTTATTTTCTATTTTTGCAAATTCGCCTTTGGGCACTTGTGGGTCCTATCTCAATTTGGATTTCATGGTTTTGCAGTCATCATAGCTATACTCTATGACTATATCATTATCACACTCCCATGCACTGAATATTTCTTCAGTCTACTGTGTATGTCCCAAACACTGTTCTCAGAGTCTGGAGTCAAAGCAGTGGAGTTATCACTGGTCTTGACCTCCCAAGCTCACACACTGAAGGACAGTAAATGAGAATTGTGGCTATGTTGATAGGGTAAGTACTATAGAAAGTAAGTCAGGCAGAAGACTCTGGACAAGTTAGCTAAGTCAGGGAAAGAGTCCCCCTTTAATGTGACAGGACAAGTCCATGCAGCAGCGTTTGGACAGAGAGCAAGCAGATGAGCACATCTCACAGCTGCATGAATGGGGGCAGTTGGTGCAAAGTCCTGGGGTAGAGTTCTCTGGGTGTGGTGAAGCTGGAGAGAGAGACAGCTCAGCAGGGCACTGTTGAGTTTCGAAATGAATTTGCTTCCACATTTCATTGGGAAGCCCTGGAATTGGTAGTGGTTAATGATCTGTCGTGGTTAAGAGTGGAGGCTGTGGCAAGAGCCACAGGGATGCCACCGTGGTTTGGGCCAGTGTTAGCAGTGGAAGCCAAGAGAACTGCTGCGTTGTCCATGTGATCTGAGAGTAGAACCCACTGGTTGGTGTGTTGAAGCAATTCAAGCACCTGGTAAGACAAGACAAAATAAAACCATATGAAAGCTTATCAAGTCAAGTGAAATCCATAGACCCTCAGGTAACTGCTGTTCATGGCTAGCATCTGCCCTTTGGTGCATGTGCCTCTCTGTGTGTGTATGTGTGTGTGTTTGGTTACAGGCATTTGCTTATTTCCATAAAATAGAATCTAATTAGCCATATTGTATAATGACTTGTACTTCCTGTTTCTCTATTATCACTTTATATCAGCCCATGTTAATCTTCCTGATTATTAGATTTCTATTTTCTCCAGTCCCGTTTCTAGCACCTGGCTTGGTATCAGATACGTAGAAACTGCTGGATAAATATCAGTTGAGTGTATGAGCTGTCCCTTTGCTGGTGAGTTGATTTCCTGTTGTTAGATATCTAGGTGGCTCTTTTTCGTTTTCCTGTTTTCAACACAGCTGTTAGTCATTCTGACATCCGCAGCATAAGTGACCAGATTTCCCTAGCCCAGAGAGCGCGTGTCATAAATGATGTTAAGGGAGACTGACTTGTCCTGCACGAGGCTCCTCCAGATCTGTGAGCACTTAAGTGATTTCCTGTTTTCCATTTCAAAAGTATGGGCAATTGTTAATGTGTGCTGTTCTTGACAAATACTGGGGTAAGGGATTGAAGCATTTGCCAAAACAGGTATTTGCTGGTTCCTCGTTTCCCTTCCAGGATTCCAAGTCCCACTTCAATTCTCTGCCCTCTTGAAGCAAAGGAAACAAGTAATGACTCTGACTGCTTGAACACTGAACTATGTGCAGGCCACCATGCTTAGTTCTTCACAAGAATAAACTCAATCTCTTTCCTAAGAGGGTTCCAGAAACCCCTGTGAGATAGTGTGGCTGCCCTCCAGCTTGTAAAGAAAAAGAAGGAAAACTGAGGGGAGAGAGCTAAGTAAGTCACCCAAGGTTACACCGAGAGCAAGCTCTGGTTCTCAGCAGAACTCGGCCACCACGGCACAGTGGGTGGATTTAGTAATAGCCGCGACTATCCTTTGAGGCTCAACCACTCTGTTATTTTAAAAGCAAGAAATCAATGGATTCTTTGGGGGAGTCAACAGTCTGGGCACAGGCTCAGGGCTATGCCTGGGCTCATGGCCCAGCCTGTGGTATGTCAGCTGGAGACAGAACTCTATGCTAGCACTCTGGAAGACAACAAAGCCACAGGTATGTGGGAAATCATGCCCAAAGCCACATAAGAGAATAATGCCACCTATTTCCACACTGAGCTTTGTTTTCTCTTGTCCAAGTACCCAAATGAACTGCCGAGCTGAGCCAGCAGTTTCACAATAGAGGTGGTGTTAGTTAGAGCTGTGGATTGGATGAGACAAAGGGTATATGGTTAGTGCATGGATGGATGGAAAACAGAATGGATGATAGAGTAATAGATGGAGAGATGAATGGTAAGCGAGTGGACAGTAGGAGATGTGGGTATTGGATGTTAGATTGTAGGTAGATGAATGATGAAGGGATGGATGGATGGATGGATGAATGGATGGATAGATGATTGGATGGGTGGATGGATGGATGGATGGATGGATGGATGATTGGATGGGTGGGTGAATGGATGGATGGGTGGGTGGATGTATGGATGTATGGATGTATGGATGGATGATTGGATGGGTAGGTGGATGGGTGGATGGATGGATGGATGGATGGATGGATGGATGGATGGGTGGATGGATGGAAGGGGGGGGGGGGGGGTAGTGAATGGATAGGTGTTAGTGTAAATAGTGGATGAATAGAGAACTGTGTGGAAGGAAGGATCACAGTGATACATCGATACTTAGGTGATAGATTGAGTGATGGATTGCTAGATGACAGAGAGACGATAGATAGATAGATAGATAGATAGATAGATAGATAGATAGATAGATAGATAGATAGATAGATAGGAAACAGATGATAAATATGTAAGTATGTAGATAGACTGCTTCCTCTGATAGGCAGCCATACTACCTTAATTCACTCGTTGGAAATCCGCAGAATGTACCGACTGGTGCTTTAGGTACCGGGATTAAGATATGCATGAGCCCATACTTGGTCTGCAGTAAGCCCGTAGTCTAGAGCAGGTTATTGGCACCTCTGTTCTATCCAGGATCAGTTTGGCATCTGCAGGAACCTATGCCACACCATCTCTGAATAATATTCTAAAAGTGGATACATAGTAAGACAAAGGAAACCATTTACAATAAACACAGCAACAGAATACGTGTAAAAGCAGCAGTCTGCGGGCACCCCTGTGCTTGCTTGTGTTTTAGCATGCTCGCTAACTAGGTTTGTCAGCAGATGTATTAACTGCTGTCAGTTAGAGGAGTGTGAAGAGTTAGCGGTAACCAGAGACATCTGCTGCCAGGTAGTGTGACGTGAACATGTCTGCAGCTTGTATCAGTGCCGAGGTCTCGGTACTGTCAATACCATCGCAGTTGCATTCATAAGCAAAGGACATGATACATCTTAATCAGAATTAGTAAAAATAATTGCCTGGGTAAGTACAAATTCAATGACCCTATTAGCATTTTCTCTCCATAGATTTCAATGAGACCTCAGCTTCCTGAACCAGTCCTGGGGCTGGTGGTGAGACGTACTAGTGCAGATGTGGCAGGGAAGCCCCCAGAGAGTGACCGTGTGCAGGACCTTATGCATTGAGCTTTCTCTGTCACTCACTTTTTATTTTTGAAAAATATTATTATTATTGGTTTTGGGCTGGGTGCCAGAGCACATGTGTGGAGGTCAGAGAACAATCAAGTAAGATTGGTTCTCTTCTTCCACCTTTATGTGGATCCCAGAATTTGAACTCAGGTTCTCAGTTCTTATGTCATTGGGTGGCAAGCTCTTTTACCCACCAAGCCCTCTCATGGCCCTCCAGTTTTCTTGGCTGTTTACAGCCGAATCTTTAGTAGATAGGTGGGCATTGCCATGTGGAGAAAGTAACCTGGCCACTTTGAGCAGACTAGGCAAGTTCTCTGTCACTCAGCTACAGTCCAGCCTCTGGGAAGGGCCTATTGTTTCTGTCTATGGAGTGTTATCCGTACTGTGACAGTATCTAGCACTCCCAGCAGAATGCCTATGGGCCAGCTCTCTAGGGAAGCAGCTGTTCACAACATTGTCCAAAGGCTGAGTGAGAATTAGGCCAGGATTAGATCCTTCCATATACACACCCGAGCAACAGAGGCGGGTCATGAGCACAAACGGAAAACTATAGGAGATTATGACTGCTCGGAAGCCCAGGGCAAGGACCAGGGATTAGCAGGTGAGGTGGTTAGTGCAGGAAGAAAAGGCCCAAGGACTAAAGACCCCTATCAAGAAACCCCAAATTCTCCTGTAGTTGATACAGAGCCACTGAAAGTTTCTAAACAGAAGCATCACTCACTAGGAGATCAACTTAAGATCCGTGTTCCGCTGTGTGGGAATGGGTTGTACTGGGTTTGGAGGTGGAAGGGACCTAAAGGGGACATTCAGAAGAGCTGTAATGGTGGGTGAAAGGGATGTTGAGTAAAGGAGAGGAAGGGACATATTACAGTCTGCACTAAAGCAGACTGCAGGTAGAGTGTTTGCCAATCGTGCATGAAGCTCTGGGTTTGATCTCCAGCTCTGCATAAAGCCATGTGGAGTGATACTTGCCTGAAACCCAAAATGCTGGGGCAAGGAGACAAGGGGACCAGGAGTTCAAAACTGTTCTCATCTACATAGTGAGTTCAAGGCCAGCCTTGGCAATATTACCTCAAAGAGAGGTAGGATAGACAGGATAGGTAAGAACTCTGACATGTGAACTAGGTCAAAAGTGCACATACAGGTCTGGAGCGAGGAAGGGGTGATCCTTGGAGATGTGAGTCTTTGTGATGTGCTGTGAGCTTGTCAAGAACATGTGCATCTAGAGAGAGCCCCCCCTTCCCCTCTCTCCCTCTCTCTCTTTCTCTCAGATTGACTTTGACCCCAGATATCACGATCTCACATGTGTTACCAGAGGTCCTGTGGAGGCTTCTCTCTGCCTCCCTGGAAGACAAGGTTGGCTGGAGGCAAGAATGGCGTGTCTCTGGGCTTGACAATGCAGAATCTTGCACCTCAGCTTTCCAGCAAAATAGCTCCCTGTTAGTTCAAGAAAGTCCCTGTTACAGGTCTTCACAGGCCACTGTCTTCTCCTGGCTGTGAACACAAACAACCGTCCGACTCCCCAGCTCTGCACAGGAAAACCTACTTTGTCATTTTCTCTGTATGAGGGGAGGGGCATTTGTGAGCCCTTATGGGGATGAATATTACTTTTTATCCCAGCTTCAGTACATTACACATGACCTTCTAAAATTCCATAATGGCTGTTCCTGGATAACACAGATGCAGAATAGACTCCTTTTATCCCCCAAGCGATTGTTAACAAATTTGCCACTCACTTTTCCTATATGGAAAGCTGCAAGGCCTGTGTCTATACAAATACACATGCTTCCTGAGCTGGCCCAACACTGTCAAGGTCTCAGATCCAGGTAGCACTACCCATAATGCAGAGAGCTAAAAGAAGCCCCCTTGGGGTGGGTGACTGTCGACTGATCTGGGTCAGCATTCACTATAGAATCCACAGAGGCTAGAGTTTCCCTGACCCTTTAAAAGGTCTGTGTATCCCTCTGATATCCTAGGGTAACCCAGGAAGATGGGTGTGTGTGTGTGTGTGTGTGTGTGTGTGTGTGTGTGTGTGTGTGCGCGTGCACGTGCATGCATGTATGGGTTGTCTGATGGCCTCCACGTGTGAGTATACAAACTCACACACACACACACACACACACACACCCACACCACATACACATGCACACAGCATGCCATGGGGCTATAGTGTCAGGACCGTGTGATTGCCATTGGCCACTGATCTTTTTTTCTCTCTGTTAATCTCCTCTCAACACTGGATACCCACTCATAATGTACAATTTTCCAGGAAATTTGATTGTTGTATTTTTCCTGCTGGAAAAAAAGCAGAGTCAGACAATGGAGCTGGAAACTTCTGGGAACGCTGTTGGTGCCTGGGCACCTGGATTTCTGGAGGTGACTCAAACACTGTCATTTCTGTTCTTGCTTTTAAAACAATTGTACTCCACATCCCAGCAAGATAAGTCCCAGCACCAAACTCAAAGTCTCTGGCAAAGAGTTACATAGATAGCCTCCCTCCCCGCTTCCGTTTAAGCTGCGTTCTCCATCCACTCACCTCCAACTCTTTCCACAAGCCATGCACCCCGTCCTGGATGCTCCTTCTTGTTTTGGCTCCCTGCTTCTCCTCCAGCCAGGTAAAGCTCAAGACTCCACTTCTCCTCTGCAGTTTTTCCCGGGGTGTTGGGTGGAAGCCGGTGACTCCCAGACAAGTTTACGCACAGCAGGAGCAAACTTTAAAGATATCAAGAGCTCTGTGCACGTTTTCCTACTTGCATCATCCCATTTATGGCAAATTAGACTAGTTTTCCTTCCAACGTACGGGTAATGTTTCCTTTTAAAACAAATTCACCAAAGTAGAAATACCAATGGGCTGACAAGAGAACACTCTGATATAAAAGAATTCTCACGCCATCGTAGGAGAAGGTGGGTGATTTACCACGGGGAAGGCAGTTCTCTTTTTTGCTGGCCTCCTCCTTTTAGAATCCCCAATGTATCAAGAAAGAAATTTATTTCTTTTTCTGAGTCAGTTTTCTTACTACCAAAGTAGGCTTAATAACGTCTGCCCCATATATCAGAGAGTTTTATTCCAAGCAACCACAGATGGGTTTTTCCCCCACTCTTGCTAGACAGCATGTACCTCTCAGGGAAGGTCTTTGTAGGTGTCATCAGTAGGTTAGTACAAAAGAAGACCTGTTTGGAGAAGTCTCTCAATCCCACTCACCTCTTGGCTCTATCATGTGAGATCACTCAAATGGAGGCTGGGGATGGTGCGGCCTATTACAGTCAGAGACAGATAGGTTGAGATGAAAACCACAGTGCAGCTCCCCCTGCAGCTGCCTTCCTGCTGAGCGATGCCTTGGGAATCACTACTGTCCTCTTGAGCCCACTGGAGCCCTGGCTCAGCCCATCCATCAAGGTACACCTGTGGGAGATGATGCTTTACAAAGGACCTGTTAACTGATGACCACGTTCTTATGCCAGCCTGGCTCATGCTGTAAGAGAACACTCGAAGCTAGGTGAGATGGAGAGCCATTGAGGAAGCCATCTGATATTTTTCTCTGGCTACATGTGCATATACAGAGATATATAGACACACACATGCACATACGCATGAACTTGTATATACACACACACTCACATGAACTTGTGTGTATATATATACATGTACACATACACATGAACTTGTATGCACACACACATGAACTTGTGTGTATAAACACACACACACCAAAGAAAATTCAAAATGTCTCACTACTTAATGTGCTTTAGATCTCAAACTTTTTTCCTATTAATTGTACACATTATAATATTTTGAAAATGCGGGTTAAATAAAATAGCTTAATTGAGGCAGTTTCTCCCATTACTGTCAACTTCTGTTTTTATGTTGTGACTGCTAAGGACATTTGAGGTCACCCACACATGTGGCTCTCAGGATGGTGAGGGAGAGCAGACGGGCTCTGGACTTGAACTGAGAGACAACCAGGAGATTTTTCTTTTTGTAAATTGCCATTTTTCTTAACTTTTTGTCTTAGAGTCTTCCGAGAGGACGTGGAAAGGACTCCCTCAGTGGTAGTTGTGGTTAGTTTAGTTTAGGTAATCTGACTTGTATCCACGGTGTGCAATGCCCCCTTGCATGCTTAGCTCTCAATGCTGTTCACTTGTGCTCTCTCTATGGCTTCTGCTAGGGTCTGTGTGGGAACAGGGAACTAAAGAATTCAGAGTACTTGCCAGCAGGCATGTGACTGTCTAGGGTGTAAGTTCTGGGCACACATGTCTGGCTGATCTGAAATGAACTTAAGTACTTAAATTCCAGCCTCCCCAGCCTCTGTTGCTTCTAGAGTCAAGCTTATTTTCCCTGTGGGGTGGGCCTTTGTGATGGGGTCTCTGAAGTAACTGCCGGGTTAACCTTCTCTTTCTGGAGGTACCAGTGGTTAATGTATAAAACTGTTTTGCCAGTGGCTTAGCGGGAAATTCGAACATAGATATAGAAAGTAGGCAGAGTTAAGGAGACGCCATGTAGCTGCTGAAGGAACCTTTCCAGTAGGCCACAGCCTCATGGTGATACACAGATTAATAGAAATGGGTTAATTTAAGATATATGAGTTAGCCAGGACTATGCCTAAGCTATTGGACAAGCAGTGATGTAATTAATACCGTTGCTATGTGATTATTCGGGTCTGAGCAGTCTGGAAACGAAAGAGCAGTCTCCTACTACATTGTGCTTTAACAGCTGGCCTCTTGGAGCTTAGATACACCTGTCAATAAAACTGTAACCCCTACCATGTGGGATAATGTATATATGTATCAGTGGCTCTAGATATACACACGCACACACACGCACACACAGAGGCATATATTTATACATACGTACACATAAACATGTACACACAGGTACATACATGCATGAACACTTATGTGCACACATAGAGAGATCTTTCTTTATCCTCAGAGGGCAGCTTTAGCCTCTACTCTTTCCAAAAGTAAAAGCACAACCACAACCAAATCAAAATCAGCCGTGGCTGGGAAACAGATGTGTCAGCCAAGCAGACCAAAGCTCTAAAGCCAAAGCCTACATCTGGCTGTCCTCAGCCGATCTCCACTGACTCCATTTGGACCCAGTTTGCATGGCTGGAGGCAGACATTGGCTCATCTGTTCTGGAGCCAGGGAACATGAGTGTTCATTTAATGTTGTTCTAAGAGGACGTTGCCTGCCTCCACCCTTCTTCTGACACCATGACCAAGAATAGTACCTCAGGCTGGTGACACTGAGACCTGACCCACACACTGCAACTCTGAGAGGATTTTGCTTATTGCCTCTGGAGCCATCACACTCCTTCCCCCAGGCTTGGGCTGTTGCTATCTTGGCTAAAGATGTGGCTCGCTGATGAGACACACAGAGGGGCTGACACTAACCAAGGGACCGACTAGGGCATGGCTGAGTGTAAACAGTGCCTTCATGCAGGGTGGCTGAATGTCTGACGGCTTCCAAATACACTGACCTTCTTTGCTCATAATTTTGCCCAAACTGTCCAAGAGGAGCTGCCCATGAGATGTGTTCTTCTGATCCCCCAATCCAGTGCAAACAAGCCATCCGCCCAGCTCATCAGACAGCCTGCTGCCCCTTACTCATCCCACCATGGAGGACCCGTTCTCCATGGAAACCAAACCCTAAGTACCCCAGCCCACTCATCCTGAGGCCAACTGCAGTCCTGTTTCTCTGAGGTGACTGGAATCTGGCAAACATAATAGCACTTCATAATCCCTGAGCCAGTTCAAGAGGCTTCCTTGCTCCTACTAGGAGAGAAATGGATAGAGACTGGAGTACAGAGTGCTGGGGAGCCCAGTCCACTGCTCAGCTCTTGTAGAGAGCTGGTTCTTTGCGAGAGTGTTTTCATCTTCATCAGTGGACAAACAGTTCTTTGATGAGCACTTGCCTTGTCAGGGGTGGTTTCCACACACATGGAGTCAACAGATGTGCAGGTATGCGCAGTGTGTGTGTGTGTGTGTGTGATGGGGCTGAGGCTGCTAGTGTCATTGAATCCTCCCACTACATCATCTGCTCATTCAATGCAGTGATGGCACACATATTGGTGTAAGGAAAGAATTAACATTATATTTTCAACATTGCTTATATGGTAGAACCTTCTGGAAGCTATTGTTTCCAATGCCATTTCAGAAATGAGGATACTCTGTATGATTAATTGCTTTCCCTGGAGGTATGACACTTGCAGGTCCCTGTGCTAAAAGTTATAAAGTGAATGGCGAGGAATCTTTTGTAAAATGTATTTTTGTTATTCTATGTTGTTATTATTATTGTGTATATGTATGTGGATGGGGGCTGTGTCTTATGAAAACAATGTCAAGGCTAGAGCAGAACTCTGTAGAGTAGTTTCTCTTGCTGCTCTGGGTTCTGAGAATCAAACTCAGGTCACCCGGTTTACAGCACAAGCATCTTTACCCACTGAGCCATTTTGCCAACTTGCTTTCTCTAAAGTGGATATTATATTTGCTATACAATAAAATAAAGGAGACAAGTGCCAGAGCAGCTGATTTATGATTTGAATCTAGAGTGGAGCCTGTCAGGAAACCGTGTTCTTTGTTCTAGACTGTGGTTTGGTGGAGTGTGAACAGGAGCCAAAACCAGCCAGCTGTCCCAAACGAGAAAGACAGCTCAGGCTGGGGCAAGGTAGGTTCTGCTGGAAGACAGCCACACTCATTCATTATGTACTGCTTTGGGCTCGGAGCTGCTAGCACAGACAGGGATCTCCTGGCCCATGAAGCTGAGAACTTTGAGTCTCTGATACTTAGAAAGCCTTTGCAAGCCTCTGTGTTAGACTCTCAGGTAATGGTGTGAGAAGGAAGTTTAGAAGCAGATGGACTGAGGACCGAAATGTAAGTGTACACTTGTACATGTCAGCTATCTGCAGGCTCTGGAAGCCTGATTTTCTTGAGAGTTAAGCCCTATGCCTAAGGATTCGTGGTAAATCATAGTTTTGCATGCCCCCTCTTTCTTTTTCTTTCCCGTGTGTGTTTATGTGTGTCTTGTGTGTGTCTGTGCGTTCATATACTCACATGTGGAGGCCATAGGACAACCCCAGGCATCATCCTCAGGAACATCATCTTCCCACTGGCTGTGAAGTCCCAGGGTAAGCCTGGTTGCTTGGCTGGTGAGCTCCAGGAGTCTTCCTGTCTCCATCTCCCCAGTGCTAGGAGCTTTTTACCTGGTTACGGGGGGTTGCCCTCAGGTCCTCACACTTGCCAGAAAACACCGTACCCATTCAGCCATTTCCTCAGCTCCTTCCTTGGTTAAAACTTCCTCAGTCTTCCTTCTTAAGCATGGGGTTGGATTCTTTATGATCACCCATGATCCCTCATGGCATCATACTGTTGTGACTCCCTGATCTGTGAACCCAGAGTCCATTCTCATCCTCCTGTCTGCTTTGTGACCCATTTTCCCTTCTTCCATTTCTTGCCTTCCTTATCTTGAGATCTTTTCAATGGTACTGATGATGGTGTGGACCCGCAGCCCTGCTTCTCCACCCCAAAGAGGACCCCATTTATCAGCACCATACAGAGGACCTGGGCTCTAGCAGAACAACCTGTCTCTTGTTCTGCCAGCTGCCCTGTGTAAACTTCACAATCTTGCCAGCACCACCACCCTGTTGCCTCCAAGCTCAGATTACTGATATCCGAGGGAAAAGCAAGTCTGTCTAGCAGATTCTGAGTGCAGCAAGAGCCTCCCAGGTTGCCAGCCTCTGACCTCAGCCCTGGGTGTGCGTGGCCAAAGCCAGAGCTGGCAGCCAGCTGCCTTGATCTAGATCTCAGATGTGAGCAGCTCAATGGAATCCTCTGGCTCGCCAGGATGGAATTTAAGACTTGAGAGAAAAAGAGAGAGAGAGAGAGAGAGAGAGACTTGCTTGTGAAATCCAAGTGCAATTTTATAGTCAGAGATTTGTGTTAAAATAGAATCTGATCATAATCAGGTATGAAAAGGCAATTGTTCCCTTCAAATTGGTCTAGCTGTATATAGTTAACGAACTGTATTTGTGCACAGATGTTTCATCTACTTTGAATAATTCTTGTTAAAAGTGCACTCTTGTCTCTTAAACACTGGGTTTTTTTAATGAAAATATTTAGTGCACAAATAAAAAGTGAATGTATTAAAGGTGTCTAGCACAACCTGATTGCTTATATACTGTCTAATAACTGTTATCCATCAAGTGTATTAATGCATCTTGGCAGTAAGCATGCGTACCAGAATGTGTTAACCCTATAAAAACTAGGTTTCAGGGATTAGTTTTCTTTTCTTTCTCCCCCCCCCTTGGTGGTTGTATTTTATTCTTTGATTTTCAGTTATCTGTAGCACAGCACAGCCTACAACTCACTATGTAGCTCAGGTAGTCCCTGAACTCATGACAATCCTTTTGCCCCAACCTCTTGAGTGCAGGGATTACCAGTGTACATCAACATATCTGCCATGTTTGCTTGCTTCCTGCTTTATCAGAGTAAAACGGACATACAAAAGGTGTGTGTGTTTAATGGATGCAATCTGAAGGTTTGAAAGCCTTCACAAACCTTTGCAATGTCACCACAGTGAGAGTAATATCTGTCACCTCCTGGTATTCGCTGCTGTTTCTCCTGTTTTATTTTGGCTGTAAAACACTTAAAATGAGATCTACCCTTTTACAACAAGTGTGGCTCCACACATAGCAGTGTTGCTAACTCCGGTACTGGGTTGTCCCACAGAGCTCCACAGTGTTTTCATTTTGCACAGCTGGGAGATAAGCCGAAAGAGCAATCCCTCTCCGCTGTTACCTTCATGGCCCCTTTATCCTGAGACCTTGGCCATGTTCTCTCATTTATAAAACGAAAGAAAATCCTGTAATGAAGGTAATCCTCAATGGCACCTACAACCTTATCACTTGGGAGGCAGAGAAAGAGGCTTGATGAGTTCAAAACTAGCCTGGGCTACAGTGAGCTCTGAGCAATCCTGGACTCTACAGGAAGATCTTGTCTCTAAGAAAACAAAAGAAAAAGAAAACAAAAAGACAAACATGAAAAGGTTGGCAGATTCAGATGACAAAAAAGGGTTGTTTAGATCTGTCCTGGTCACAGGGAGGCTTCCTGCTTGAGACATAACTGATTACTTCTAATTCTTGATGACACCTGAATTCAGTGTTAATAACTATAAATTTAAGCTTGCCTTCACCTTTGTCCCTCTAAGACAGATGTCCCCAAACAAATTAACTACTTTTGTCTGCAATATTTGAGAGTAGTCTTACTGATGGAATTTGCCATATTTGTGGTATAAACATGAGGCTAGGGGCCTCAAAAGTGACTTACCCAATGACTTACGCAAATGAAACACCTGAATGAAACATTTTCTGCTCATAAAACAGTACATTCTCGTGATTGGAAAGTTGGGAGGTGACCAAGGAAGACAATATGTGACCATTCCAGTTTGCTATATATTTCTCCAGCCTTTTCCATGGATGCATGTTTTGACATAGTCACTCTAAATTTATTCATGTGGAAAATTTTGAACTTCTGTTCATAATGATATTGGCCAAAACCATGAGATTCTTATCACACAGGGTTAAATATTGGCCATTTGATGTTCAAACAAACCACAAAGATATTTCTTTCTTTTTTTTTTATTAAAAAATTTCCGCCTCCTCCCCGCCTCCCTTTTCCCTCTCCTCCCCCCACTCCCCACACCCCTCCCCTCCCCTTCCCTCTCCAGTCCAAAGAGCAGACAGGGTTCCCTGCTCTGTGGGCAGTCCAAGGTCCTCCCCCCTCCATCCAGGTCTAAGAAGGTGAGCATCCAAACAGGCTAGGCTCCCACAAAGCCAGTACATGCAGTAGGATCAAAACCCAGTGCCATTGTCCTTGGCTTCTCAGCAGCCCTCATTGTCCACCATATTCAGACAGTCCGGTTTTATCCCATGCTTTTCCAATCCCAGTCCAGCTGGCCTTGGTGAACTCCCAATAGATCAGCCCCACCATCTCAGTGGGTGGGTGCTCCCCTTGCGGTCTTGACTTCCTTGCTCATGTTCTCCCTCCTTCTGTTCCTCATTTGGACCTTGGGAGCTTAGTCCATTGCTCCAATGTGGGTCTCTGTCTCTATCT
>NC_022015.1:9264431-9276487 GCF_000317375.1 Microtus ochrogaster
TTTTCATTTATATAAGAGTTGGTATTGTCGGGGTGTCTCTTCATAGCAATATGAAACCCTACGTCAGGGTCTCTCTTATTTCTGCTGCAGTACTGCACAAATGAGTTTCAGGCTGATCCTCTTGTCTCTGCCTCCCACCTCACTTTAGGAATGTAGATGTGAACCACCTCACCTGACCTTTTAACATGATGGGTCATACTCACGTCATCAAGTTGTGCAGCAAGTACTTTTATCATCAGTCTATCTCATAAACCCCATCATCATATTTCTTGCTTGAATAAAATTCCATTTTGTGCCTGCATACAGTTATATATGTTTAGTCAAACCATATACTAAACAGTTATAAATAAATGTTTTTATTCATATTATAAATTCTCTTCAATTCTGTTATGATAAAACAACTTCTTTGCTTTCATAGAAATAATACTTCTTTATGATCACTTTCTTTTTTGTGAGTATTTATTTTGAACCTGTTTTGGGTCATCAAGATAGCTCAGCAAGTTGAGGCGCTTGCCAGCACCCTGATGACCTGAGTTCAGACCCCAGGACTCACATGGTGGTAGAAGACAACTCTTCAAGTCCTCCCTTTGATCATGCACTGTGTAGGTTTACCTACCTCTACATACAACTAAATAAAGGTAATATTTTTAAAAACTTAATGTTCCATAAAAGAGCTTGAAAAGAGGAAAACAGGATAGCTAAGTCAATTTATGATCTTGAAATGGAATTTTAGGTGTATTTCTTTATGGTTTAGTGGCATTTGGAAGACTTTCTTTTTTTGCATCAGGTTTGTGGATGTTAAATAGAGTAGAATTTTTCCTTGATTTACACACCCATATACCCGTTGTAGATTGAAAATGAATCCGCCTTAGGTCTTGCCAGACAGCTTAGCAACACAGCCTGTTACAGAGTTCCCTTGCTCACCATTCTGGCCATAGCTGGGCTTATGGGAAGGATGACTACTGGTATAGAAAGAGAGCAGAGACAGTAGGCGGTCAGCCCCTGACAACACTCAAAATGCAAAGCTTCACACGAGGTCTCTATCACTTCTCTACCATCACAAACATGACAAAAGTGTAAATCATTGTGCGTGGGGAACCATCTGTGTGTGGAGTCTGGTAACGTTTGTTTCCTCTGACTGTGAGATGTTCCTTATTGAAGAGCCCCTTCCCGGTTTGATCTGCGGAGCACACCCATCACACAGTGTTTGTAGACACTGACATCAGCTCGGAATTTTGAGGATGAGCCTCTAGCAGCTTTCGGAGGACTAAGCCTGGCAAGTCTCAGAAACACATCAACATTTTGTTGTCTCTGGTGTTTTGAGACAGGGTCTCACTATATGGCCCAGGCTTACCTAAAGTCATTGCTATCCCCTTGCCCTGGCTTTCAGAGTGCTGGGGTTTTTGAGCACATACCTCCACATTTTGCTTGTTTTTTTTTTTTCCCATACTTTTTTTTTTTGAATGTCAAATCCACGTATTTTTAAACTGCGGCTTGTCCTTCTCAGTATATATGGATATACTATTTTTTGAAACTTTAATTAAATTATAGCATTGCTTGCTTCCCTTTCCTCTCTCCAAACTTTTCCATGTACCCCTCCCCACTCTCCTTCAAACTCATGGTTGCTCTTTTGCCTTAATTGCATTTGCATACAAGTGTGTGTGAATACTTATGTATATTCTCCTTCAAATTTACATCCTATTTTCTTCACTAATTATTACATATATGTAATACATATATGTTCCTAAATACAACCTGTTCATAATGCTACATGTTGTGTTCTGCTCTTCTTTTACTGACCATTTGTTATTTTTTTCTTTCTCCCCCTTATCTCCTAGTTGGGAGGGGCTGGTAGAAGAGGTAACCAACCAGGTAGCCATACTTGTTGGTGCACACAGAGAAGCCATGAAAGCAGGACTAGGCTGTGATTACAACATTTCTGTCCAAATCAAACATCCTTTGATACCTAGCTGTTGTAGCCAGTCATTGCATAGTCTGAAAGCATGTATTTTCCTTACTGTAATAGACAGTGCTTGCTTTGTATAGTCTGTACTTGACCATCTCTGAATACTTTCAGTTTGATGTTATCTTTTTTTTTCAACGTAGCTACTATTTAGAATTATCTTCATTCATGTACTCTTGACCTGTCTTCAAGACTTGACTCCAGGTAGACTCAGGCACATTCAGAGATGTATACAATTCCCTATCTTTCTTTCAATAGGACAGAAATAACCAAGGGAGGGATGGCATGGGGTGAGGTCTGTTACCAGTGTGTAGAAGTGAGTGGTGCTAAGCTCTGAGGTGATTCCTAAGACTCTTCCAGCCCAGGGTCCCCTGGGCCACTTGTGCTGGTCCAGCGCAGGGGATCAGCAAATGGTGATGGTGAAATAACTGGCTTCAGTTAAATAATTTGCTGTTTATGGCTTCTCTGTTTATGAATCAGTTAAAAGCCCTTTTAAGTGAAATTGGATCGACTACAAAGTGTTGGTTTCGTGTGTTTTATTTGCAGTTTAATCAGTGTGATCCAGCTGCCGGAGTGGGGAGAGTCGAGCTGGGGTTTTAATTATCCCTGGTTTGCCCGAGTTAGGAATTCCCAATGGTGCCGTCTGCGCGAAGATGCCAAAACCCGCATTGTTCTTTAATTAGCTGTTGTAATTGTTTTAGTCTAATCTCCGTGATTAGCAGCAGCTTAAATACAGCAGGAAGAAAGGCCTGTCCTCCATGGCTGCCCCAGCAAACACAGCCCTTCTCCCTTCTGCAGGGGGATGGCACAGCAAGTCAGGAATGCAAGTGGTGCTGATGGAGAGTGATTAAAATGGGCAACTGTGACATGGTGATGGCACTGGGGGGTGGTTTATTGCTTACTGTGCCAGAGAATGTAGGGGCATTTGGATGGAGCTCCATTGACGGTGCGGTACCTCTCTGGAGATGGGGTGGTGGGGCAGATGGGCAGCAGCTGTCATTTTGACCTCAGGTCTCCTCCTCCATGCATTGAGCAGCAATCTTTGTGTCTCGCCGTGGGGGCATGCGTGTGCAGGTCAGAGGTCAGCCTCCAGTGTTATTCCTCAGAGACCATCCATCTTCTTTTTTTGAGACTGGGTCTCTCACTGGGTCATGGAGTCAGCAATTAGATTAGCCTGGCCAGCCAACAGACCTCAGGGACCTGCTTTTCCTGCTTCCCAATCTAGGACTGCAAACAGACACCCCATGCCTGGCCTTTTATGTGGGTTCTGAAGGCTGAACTCATGTCATGCTAACACAACAGATGTTTCACCTACAGAGCCGTCTCTCCAGCCCTCAGCGGGAAGTTTTATTGAACACTTATTTAGTGCCAGGCACAATGCCCGAATCCTAGGGGGACGTCACTGCACAGCGTCCCTGTCCACACAGCGTGCAGGCAAACCCTTGCACATGTGATTAGCTCATTATAAATGGTGACGTGTGATGAAGAAAACCACGTGTGAGCTTAGCCAGAATGTTCCAGAGCAGTGAAGTGTGAACTGAGATCCAGAGTGACAGATGTCTGGGGAGAGCAGCTAGAGGAGGAGATCTAGGCCCTGCTCAGGGCTGATGCAGGCGGAGTTTCCCGCTCCTCCTTGGTGTGTTGTCAGCGCGAAATAGGTTATGCTCCCTGTCCTTAACCCTTGACTCCACTGCCCCTTCTGACAGCACAAAACTCCTCAGGAGACTGCCCCTCACTCTCCTTCAGAGTTCCTGGGGTGTAAAATGGACATTATTACAGCCACAAGCATGTGATCTGGCTTGAAGAGCTGACTGGGAATTAATTTAGTTTCCATGATGTAAGGCCTGAGAGAGGGCAAGGCTCAGGAAGTGCGAGCAGGTGTCATTCACCCTGTGACAGGCACAGCCTTCACTTTGAAGCCTAACAGGGGCTGAAAAGTCCAAATCTGCTAATGCCCAAGTTTTTTGACCATGGCCTAGTCACATGACCTTGCAGTACCCTTCCTGGAGACAATGTCAGCTTACTTAGAACTGTCCAGTAGGTCAAGTTCGGGGTTAGCTCAGGGACAGCGCATCCCTCATGCTGGTCTAAGAGCAGTAAAGGTAGCTGGTATGTGTGAATGCCTATTGTGCTGAGCCTGGGGTTGGTGGTCAGTCATGGTTATGCTACACCCCTTCACTTTTCCCCCCTCCCATTTTAACAAGGCTCCGTCCTCCTGAGCCTTCTGGAGGGCTTCTCTCAGCCTCAGCACTCCTGCTGTGGGTTCTAGGTTGTTATGTGTGTGCCGCACTGAGCAGAAACTTAAGAAGTGTCTCTGTTCTCTACTGACTGGATTCTGGGATCATCTTCCTCCTAAGGCATGAAACTCTGAATATCACCAGATGTCACCAAGCACCTGCCTCCCAGGAGGAGGCCAGTGCTTGGTAAGATAGAAGAGCAGGGAGAGTCACTGGGCTGTGGGGATGAACGTTGTAAGAGGCCGCTGGGGAAAGTGGATGGAGAGTGTCTCTGTGGCTCGTGGAGCAAGAAGAGTTGACAGTGGGCCTCAGTGTGCATTCCATCATGGACTTATGGAGGGAGATGGGACCCACAGCTGGAGGAAGGAATTGTGGGTGTGGATGTGGCTCCTGGTTGCTTCTGACCGGCCACCAGTACTGAGCACTGCCTGGAGGAGAAGCCAACATACAAGTGAAAGAGAAGCCCCTTGGTCCAGCTCACAGTCACATCCGTAAACAGCGTAGTGGCGGCATGAGGCAAAGCCAGGGCCAAGTGCTTTGTGCGTGTCTTTGACATCATGTATACATGTGTGTTAATTTGTTCCATGTCAGAAATAATTCTACAGTTGACCCTGCCATGATTAACCCCATTTTAGCAATGGAGCCTAGGAATGAGACGACTCAGTAGGACTGGCCCAGAACTCATGCCCTATTGCTCTAACAGATGGGGCAGGAGGAGGCTGGAGGTGGTCCTTAGGAATGCCATGTGTGAAGTTTCTTCCAACTGGGCTGCTGGGGAACCTCAAGAGAAACAGATCGAAGGAAATGCCATTTTCTATGAAGGCTTTGTTGAGTTCTTACTGGGTCCCAGGTACTGTGCCAGGTCCTGGAAACACATCGCTGACCAAAGTGAGTATGGGCTACTCTCCTGCAAGAGGGCAGTCCCAGGGTTTGTGGAAGAAACAGATAGGAAGCCAACACTAGGTAGCTGTCGATTGTGAACGCTGCCACAGCTGTTGGAGACCACCAAGGATGACTGAACGGGCGCTGAAGTAGACAGCCAGGAAAGGCTGAATCCAGGAGTAAGACAGCGCCAATCAAAGAAAAGTCCGAAGGAAGGCATCCCGGAAGCAGAGTGGAGGCTGTGAACTCCCTAAGACCCAGCATGAAGGATGACCTGGAGATATCCCCTGGAGAAGGATGTGAGGAGCGTGGATGGAAGAGAAGGGTGTGAAGTTGGGTGGGTAGATTCACACAAGCTATTGTCCCCATTTGATGGTATAGGAAACCATTCAGAAATGGCACAGGGGACCTCAACCCACAAGTGACACAGCCAGAATTCACTTCCGTGACTTTGACATAAAAGTCCCAGCTGGCTTATAGACTTTACACCTTGATTCTGTTTTGTTTGTTTTTGAGAGTGACAGCGCGTGTCCTGCAGGCTGGCCTTGAACTGGCTGGGTAGCCAGGTGTGAGCCTGCACTCCTGAGGGCTGGGTTTTCAGGTGTGGTGGCACACCACACCCAGCTCCAGTTTCCACCCTAGGGCTCCTTTGATTAGGCGAGCTGTCTGCTCTGCTCCGGGACTCTGAAAATATAATTAACACGCAAGCCTTCCTGCTGTGCCCTAGAACCACACAGTCAAGGAATGCTCATGCAAGGAGCCGCCCAGTGTACAATGGATTTAGGAGGCATCTCACAAATGTGCCCATTCCAGACACAACAGTAGCCTTCTGTTTTCATTTGTTTGAGACAGAGTCTTGTTATATATAGTCCAGTGGAGCCTGGAACAGGGTCCCCTCCTGCCTCAACCTCCCCAGTACTGGCTCAACAGGTGTGTTCTCTACCTCCCAGCTCCTGCATTTCTTGTGATTGTGACAGGAGCCCTTTATGACAGATGGCACAAACACTGTCCTCACTTACATATGGGGAAACTGAGGCCTAAGGAGTGATGATTTTTCAGTCTAGTTCACTGACAAAGGGAAATTGAGAGCCCAGGGTGGACCTCTGCCTTCTGGTGACATGGCCCCTGCTTTGTCCCCCTTCTCCTTCCATGTTCCTTTCTGCACTATCCAGAGGAGTAAGCAGTTAACCCCGGAGTCACAGGAGCCATTCAGATACCTCACAACTTCCCGATCCCAAGGACCCTTAAGATGAACATCACTGTCTCACACTGCCAGCCCTGCATGTGCTGAGGCCTATGCTTGGTCCTCAAATGGGGTGAGCATAAATTAACTTTTCACAGCCCCAATCATGTCCCCCAGTTTTGGTAATCCTCAAAGTGCATTTTGAAGTAGATACTTCAAAATCAGGAAGAGTCTACAAAACTAGCCAGACCAGTGGTGGTGCATGCCTTTAATCCCAGCACTCAGGAGGCAGAGGCAAATGGATCTCTGTGAGTTTGAGGCTAGCCTAGTCTAAAGAGTAAGTTCTAGGACAGGATCCAAAAGCTACCCAGAGAAACCCTGCTCAAACCCCTCCCCCTCAAAAAAACCCCTCAGAATCGTGGCTATGTGTTGGCTACCACCCTTCCCAGCAAATGCCAGGGTGGTTGTGCTGGGGACACTTACTGGAGAGCCAGTTGTCTTGTGCTGAGGCTATGGAGTTTGGCAATTAAAAAGAGATCAGGGAGTCTGGCGTTCATTCCTGAGCACTCCCTCAGCCACTGCTGTGCACCTGTGTTGCCTGAGACATCATTGCTATGTCAGGAATCTGGAAACACAAGTTTTGAACAGACCGTGTGCACAGAGACAAACACAGGGCCATAGAGCTGTGAGCAGCAGCAACAGTGCTGCAAGCTGCAAGGGGTGAGGAATGTTGTGACACAAACTGTGCCAACCTCGCTTCAGAAAGCGGGGAGAGATAAGACAGACATTTGGAGGTGTGGAGAAGAAGGTTCCAGACAGAGACGCACCAAGCAGTGTGTGTGTGAATGTCCTGGGGCACCAACAAGCTTGACCTGGCATTTGGAAGATATCAGTAAGTAAGGAGAAGAGGGGAATAGCCGCAGGCAGGAGCTCAGTCCCTCGGGGCCTCCTAGGTCCTGCTAAGCAGTTTGGCTTTTATCCCCAGTACATAAGAACGCAGTGACTGGCCTGCCAGGCTAAGGAGATGCTGCATGTAAAAGTTTTGCACTTCACCTGGCATGTGTCATGGGCACCATGAACATTCTCTGGTGATCTCAGAGGTACCTATGCTTTGTAGTCCCCAGGCGTGCATTCTCTAGGCTTCCAGTGCCTCTCCCTGATTATAAATGGCCCAGAGAGAAGTTCCGGTTTGGAGAACTATGGAGAAACAGAGAGAGGCCAATGCCTAGATGCCATCTTGCCTCATAGTTTGACTGTGCCAAAAACCCACTCCCATTTATTCCAGATGAGATCTAGAACCAGTTTATCCAGGAAGCCAACTGTGTGTACAACCAGCTTTCCTCTCAGATTTTTACATCTAAGCCAGCTGAGCTCAGGTAAAACTTAAAACTGTCTCAAATGCCAGGACCCCAGCTCCCCCAAATTTGTACCTGCACAGCCAGGCAAAGCTTCATAGATACAGCCTGGCAGTAGACAGCTCTTCATCCCCAGGGCCTGGGTAACACGCACGTGTGTAGTCCTCCACCATGTGGTATCTTAAGTCTGAGTCAACAGGCTTAGTCTGCTGTTAAGAATCCCACTGTCTGTTGCACAGTCTGGAAAACTGATCAGATAAAGGCGCCAAGCTAGGGAGGATGGCTGGTTGCCGTGCGTAGGAAATCTGATGACGTGGTGGCCAGCCTCACGCATGCTGAACTGTATAAGACCCCATGGTCCCTTCGTCTTCTGGGACTGAATCCATGAGACATCCTTGTGTCGGTTTGGAACCCTTTCAGACCATGAAAGATCACCAGGACATATATTCCAATCTCCTCTCACAGCACGTCGTGTCTACCGCAGTGAGTCCCCTGGATGGCCCCTCCCCTGTACCTCACAGGCTTTCTGAAGCACCTGGTGTGTGGTGGCCTGATGATGTGGTCCAGAGAAAGCATGCCACAGGGAATGGATGTCTGTCTCTGTGGAGTAACAGGCATCACAGGAGAGACATGGGGCACTGAGTCCCAGGGTCATGGAATGACATATGTGACCCCTCCAGGGGCTCAGAGATTGTCAAGGAGAGGAAATAGATTCAATTGGAAGTGACCGTGGAAGAGTTAGAGGCCGAGATCTGGGTGGGAGGAGCAGAGGGCTGAAACACCCAGGAATTCCTGCCTCTGGGGAAGAAGCGGTTTCTGTTCTGGGCATCTCTATTTCTTACCCTTTTCTAGTTTTTTGCATCACTTCCAAGTCTCTCTGTCTTCTGGAATGGCCATCAGGTCTCTTGGAGTCTATGTCAAAGGCCCACACGCGGGCTTACATCCTCTTTGACCCTGCTGTGATTCCCCTGTCCACAGGACCACCTTCCCCCTCCCTTTCACTTGTACCTACCTTCTCATCCCTGAGCAGCAGACGTGATCTTTTCTCTTCCCCAGGACTGAACTTCCAGCTTCCAATATTAAGTTTGATAATACAGCGAATCTCTTTTTTCTTTGGCGAGCAGGAAGGAAGTTCAGAATCTTAGCTAATGTTGATGGCGATCATTCTGTCAAGTATAGTGTGAAGGCTTTCTGTCTACCCTAGTGCTTTCTTCTGCCTCTGTTTTCTATTCCAGGCAAGCTATGTCTAGGGCAGTGCTTGTTTAGTTCTGTGTCTTTCTTTATAGGCCTTTCTTGGGTGGAACAGAAGGACATGCATCTCATTTGGTTTCTCACCCAGCTCCACCTGGCTCTGCCTCCTTGCCTCCTGCTGGCATGGAGATTTTCTGAACAGCACACTTACGGATGCCTTTCTTGGAGAAACACTTGGGATAGGGAAGCAGAAGGGGTTTCTAGCTCGCTGTACAGGTAAGGCTGAGTCAGCACATATAGCAGGGAGGGCTGACTAAGCACTTTTCCTTTTCCTCCCCTGCATGCCCAAGGGTGCTTTTGTGCTGGTGATGGATGGTCCTGGGGAGGTCCCCAGTGGCAAAGCACCAGGCTGCTTGCCAGAGAGCAGAGACCTACATCAACAAGATCCATGTCCACCCAGGGCCTGCTGCTCCCAGCTTTCTCCTAATGGAGGGCATTTGAGTGCAGAAGCCATACTGGCTAGAAGTCCTGAGCAGTAATGGAGAATTTCATATGTGTTTGCTTGGTGGTGGACATGGAAAACAGGACTCTGTGCAGGCTGCAAGAAAAGCATGTGTTCTATCAGGTTCCGTGAGAGACAATGTCTCAATCCCCTCTCCCCATCCCCACAGTCAGTGGGACTTAACAGGGTTTTGGACAAATTTTTTCTCACCAGTGCCCAGCTCCCCGTGGAGCCACTGACTTAAAATTCACAGCCACAATCAGTGAATTCAGAGTTAGAGTCTCCATACAGAATATAATGCAAATATAATGCAAAAAAAAAACCCTCTTTGTGCTGGGTGGATGGCTCAGCTGGTAAGACCCCTCACTGTGCAGGCATAAGTCCTTAAACACAAATTACCAGAAATAAAAGTTGAGTGTGGCCACATACACTTGTAGCCCTGCTGCTGGGACTTGCTGGACTCCAGTCTCCCCCCAGGTTCAATGAGAGACCCTGTCTCAAAAGAATAAGGTAGGGAGTGATGGAGCAGGACACTGGGCAGCCTCCCTCACACACATACCCACAAACATAACATACCATGCACCCACATATCACACATACATCACACATGCACACACAATACCACACATACCACATACACATGCATATACAAACATAACCACTACACACATGCACACCCACCCACACACCACAAACCACACATACATGCTCACAGAAACATACTCAACACACACACACACACACACACACACACACACACACACACACACAATATGCAGACCTCCTCCTCTGTCCCCGCAAGCTCTGTCCCCTACACACACCTGTCTAGTAGACAGGAGATCCCTGCTATGTGGGCCACACCCTGCCTTTGGAGATACTGAGGCTCAGAGGACCCTGATGGCAATTAACCCTGTCAAGATGAAGATACAGTCTAGGCCCTTTCAGATTTTTATTTTCATGGTTTAAATTTTGTTTTTGTTTTTTTTTTTTTTTTTTGTTGTTGTTGTTTGGCCTTATATAAGGAAACCCTCTTTGCCTGCATCATGCAAACAGATGCCATGGCAGCCACCGACAGAGGAAAGACTTCACCGGTCTCAGCACTTTGGCTGGAAACAAACCTGCCTGCCAAGGCCTGAGCGGTCCTGTCTGCACATGGCTGCATCTCTATAACATTTCATTCTTTTTTATGTGGATATGTGTGTTGTGGCATTTCTGTACATGTGTATGCTTGTTTACATATGTCAATTGTGTGCGTGGATACTGGACATTGACATCAGAGTCTTTTATCTTTTTCTGTCACTCTCTATCTTATGTATTGAGTTGGGCTTTCTCCCTTAACCTAGAGCTGGCAGACTCAGCTATTCTGTCCAGCCAGCTTGCTACAGGGGTCCCCTCTCCCCTCTCTGCCTGGGAGAACAGTCAGACACCATACCTGCTCAGCTTTATGTGGGATCTTTGATCTGAACTCTGATCCTCACACTCGCATTGCCAACTCCCCAGGTCCCCTCTGGACAGTTTTAAGTAACAGGGACGTCCTCTTCCAAGGAACCAGGCACATCATAAAAGCTGGTGGCAATGGCAGCCTTGTCTGATAGTGCTGCAGTCCTTGAGAGGGGCCTTGTTTAGTGGTGTGACAGTCTCCTCTCTGTCTTCGGCCCCCTCCCGTCTCCTGAAGCCCCAGCAGTCGGGGGCCTCACTCTTGGCCCAGGCCAGAGCAGCTCAGCCTCCTGCTTCCTGCCTCATAAGCAGACCTCTGTGGGGTTGCCAGGGCTCTGAGGCAGGGGCGAGTTTCAGAACAGCAGGTATTTGTCAAATCTTGATGCTGGCAGGCATCCCAGGCCAGGCTGCAGGCCATCACAAGACCAGGTACTGGGTACAGACAGACTGCCTTTGAACCCAGGGCTGACAGGGCTGGGTAACTGTGACAGGGTTTGGGGTGTATGCCCCCTCTCAGCTCCCTTGTTCAGTTTTGGCCAGCAGGAACTGTCCCCAGAGGATGACTTAAGCCTGGAACATGCAGCACCTATAGTCTCTCTGAAGGGAAGGTTCTCCGGACAGCATCCCTGACTCATGAGTCTATACTAGACTTTTCTAGATAAGTCAATGCCACTTAGTCAATCCCATCAGACTGCTGGAACAGGGTTTCTGTCCTGCCCAGGCCCTGGGCTTGTTGCTTGGTTCCTGTCCTGCTTTAGTTCCTTGTGAAGATTAGCTAGAGCACACAAAGAACACACACTACACAGGCCACACACATCACATATAAGACACATACAGCACACATACAACACATGAGGGCACATGCACTACACACACCATACATGCCACACACATACACACCACACAGGTCACACATGTTACATAAGTCACACATGCCACATATTAGGGCCCACACATTACACATGCCATACACACCATGAAGTCCACCTGCACACAGAGATCGCACATGCTATACATGCTGGCACACACACAAGTGCATATAAATCTGATGAGAACCACAGAAGCCTACCGTCTGGCTGGTGCTACTGAGCACATGTTAAATCGCCTGATGTTACTATCAACCCCTTTGGATAAATAAGATGTTACCACTGGGGAAAGTTGGAGGGACCTAGAACTCTGTATAGTTCTGTGAGACTATCATTATTGAAGAAAATATATAAAGGAAAACATTTTCATACAATGAAGTCCTTAGCATGAGGTGTGTGTGTGTGTGTGTGTGTGTGTGTGTGTGTGTGTGTGTGTGTGT
>NC_022015.1:9276587-9286587 GCF_000317375.1 Microtus ochrogaster
TGTGTGTGTGTGTGTGTGTGTGTGTGTGTGTGTGTGTGTGTGTGTGTGTTGCCTTGTATGTGACATGATGGGAAAAGGAAGGGAGAAAACAGGGCTTGAATCAGGTCTGCACAGAGCAGTGCTCCTGGGGATCTTGTGCATTGGCAGAAAGCAGTATCTCGTGACCTCCAGGTCAAGCCTCTCTGTCCCAGTAGTCCCCACTCACACACACAGTAAGACACACTGCACTGACCAGTATCTGCCTTATTCTGTGTTGTGTCTGCTTGGTTGTGTGTGCCTTCAGCCTAGCCCACCCTTTTCACTTGGTGTATCTGGCAGGCTCCTCTCCATCCTTCTAGCCCCACCTGACCTCTCATGGAAGCTTCCCTGGGCCCTCTGACTACTGCTGGGACCCCAAAGGACTTCACAAACCTTGGAGTCTTGAACTGCAGCAGTGACTGAGCTAGAGAGAGATGAATTCTGTTGCTGCTTATGGACCTGCTGGATGGGATGGGATGGAGTGGAATCTTTCCTTCTGTCCTTCTGACAGACCCTCCAGGAGCTTTAGTGACCAGGGATGTCAACCCAGCATCTGCCATGCCTTAGGAAGGAAGTGTAGATTCCAAAGTAGCTGACCTGGGACATGGGATTCCTTATTTCTACAAGCCCTTGATAAGGCAAGGCCTGTGGGCTCTTCATATCCAGGAGCCATGTCCCAGGTTCCTGAGCTGAAACCACCACAGAGATGTGCTCTGCAATGTCGGATTGTTGAGGAACTGTGGTAGATCTGCCACAGTGACTAGCCAGGAGGGAGGAGGAGCTTCAAGTTTGGTAGGGCAGCCTTTCTCCATCATGTTTGGGAGTGATACGTATTAGGGGAGTGGAGACAGGATAGGCAATCCACTTGCCCCTCTGAATAAAGCTGGGAATGGAGCCTTGTGACCTGGCCCTGAACGAGTTGGGCTTTGTGTAAATGCAGAGGAGGCTTTCCTTCCCTTCCCCATCTGGCCTTGACCTGTCCCTTGGGTATTTACTAAGTGTAAATAGGAGGCATTTTAGTGACCTTTCTCATTGCTGTGGCAAAGTACTTCATAAAAGCAACTTAAGAAGGGAAGGGTTCATTTTGCCAAATGGTTTCCGGGTATGGTGGGGAAGACATGGCAGCAGGAGCTGAGGCTACTGGCTGCATCCTTCCTGCTGTCAGGGAGCAGGGATTAGCACACTTTGGTGCTCAGCCTCTTTCCCCTTCTGATTTAGTCCAGGATCCCAGCCCTTGGAATGGTGCTGCCCACATTCAGGACGGGTCTTCCCACTCAAAGTAGCCTAACCTAGAAACCCCCTTGTGGATGTGTCCAGATGTGTGTATCCTAACCAGTTCTAGAGCCTGTTGAGTTGACAAGATTAACCATCACAAAGGGGAAAGGCACTAGTGAGTGAGGCAGTGCAGTCTGTGTCCTCGGATGGCATCTACTCAAGACTGCCAATCATGGTACAGGTGTGTAAGGAGTACCTTGGCCTGGCTCAGAGCCTGTAGATATAGGGCTTGGCAGACGCTAGTCACTTCTCTGGGGAAGAGACATTGAAACTAAAGGAAAAAGAATAGTCAGGAAGAGGACTCATTCATAAATAGGGTGTAATGATCAACCTATTCTCTTGATTCTGATGATCAACCAAGAGAATGCTAGGAATTAAGAGAGTCTAAGTCAGACTGGAGGGAACTGGGTGGACCCAAGAGAGCCTTCAGACTCAACTACAGGGCAGAGCTGGGATAGGAGGAGGAAGACAATATTAATAAGATCTTTAGAAATGTCATTGTTCTTCATTTCTGTATAGAAGGTTCTACAATTTTCCATCTAATTTCATCTTATATAAAGGTTTTGTTTTTATTTTTAATCATTCATGAATGCCCCAAACCCATTCCAAAAGATTGCTACTGGCTTTTGTTAGTTGCCCAAATTGGGTGCTATAAAGTGAACTTGAGTCCTCTATAAGAGCAAGAAGTGCTCCTAACCAAAAACATCTCTCTGAACCCTACTTTCACTTTTACAGGGAAGATAAGTTTCTAATCTCAGCCTCCCAAGCCAGCCACCTAGGATCCCCTTTGACCTCCATCCCTAGCTACCTTTCTGTGACCTTTGCATTTTGCTTTGTCCCTGCATAGCTTTCCACTCAAAGATACAGATGCAAGAGGCCTGGGCTTCTCCACCAGTAAACTCAGAGCCACAAGCCCACATTTCTTCGCTCCATCTCTCCTGATGCTCAGCCATCATGTCTCACCCAGGATAGGAGCACTGAGTGCTTTTGGTGGTTGCCCCTGAAGGCAGAACCAGGAGAGACCGCTTAGTAGTGAGGATGTTTACTGCAATCTCCACAAGGACTCTTAAGCCCTGGAAAATAGGTTCTCAGAAAATTCCCCCTCTCAGCAAGGCACAGCACGAACAGTACACCCTAGGAATGCACGTGTTTCAGGGAATCCAAGCTGATGAGCTTTCACAGAAAGCATCTCCGCCAAGACAAGGCGAGGGCCAGCTCTTCCAGGCGGGGCTGCTCAAGCTGGTCCATTCCTCCTTGTACCTTCCTTTTTCCCAACAAGGATCTGCTGAGTGGGGCCCCTTGTATATGAAACATAGTTTCAGAGCAGTGGTTATCCCTTCCTGTGGGCACGTTAGGACCATGGTTAAGGGACATTTTTGGTTGTCATCTCTGGGGATGGAGATGGAGTGTGACTGTAAATAGGTAGAGGTGGGCTTGCTAGTGAGCCTTCTATTACACAACTGACAATGTCCCAGCCCAATGCGATAAACAAGGCCAGGGTCAGAAGGAATGGAAAGACGTGCAGATCCTGAGCTTCCTGCCTGCTTTCCTCCCCCATCACTACAAGTATGTCCATGCACTAGGCCACCGTTGGACATTTGCTTTCCTCCATCCTTTCCTTCACATTAGTGTTCATCTCGTGACCTTTCACCTCCATCAACCCAGACTGACAGCAGCCACTGCCGCTCCTTTATTTCTGGTGCGAATGACAGCAGAGGTGAAGGGTGTCTTTTCCTTACAGATATAACTAAAGCCCATGGATTCAGCCGCTGTATGCCAGGCCCTAGTGGAAGTCCTGATTTCTGTTCTCATGGCTGGTCTGGTTGAGTTTTCTGATCCCATCTGTCTCCAGGTGGAAACTGGGTCCTGGAGAATAGGGTCTCCTTCAAGTTCAGAAGCCTGGGCAGTGCAACAGAAGCCGGGGTTTGCAGCAGTCCTTGGGTAGAGGGAAGATGGGAAGGCAGAGATCTAGCGGTGAACTGTATGTTTGCACACTGGCCATTTTCCAGGGAGGGAAGGAGGAGCTACAGATCTCTAGAACCCTTCATTCTTCACAGCAGTGGTTCTCAACCTTCCTGATGCTGCGGCCCCGGATGCAGTTCCACGTGTTGTGATCCCCCAACCATACAATTATTTTGTTGCTGCTTCATAACAGTAATTTTGATGCTGTTATGAATCCTAATGTAAATATCTGCTATGCAGGATATCTGATACGCCATCCCTGTGGAAGAAGGGTTGTTCAAACCCACAGGGGTGACAGCCCATGGGTTGAGAGCTGCTGCCTTAAAGGGTGAGAGGAGTGGACAGTTATGAAGAAGAAGGGATCCTCCTTGTTCCAGGCTTGTCCTGGGCCTGCTGCTGGAGTTTGCCTTCATCACCATCCGGTTATGTCTAGCTGCTTTCAAGGCACAGGCTGTTAACTCTGCCTCTGCTCTGGACCAGTATTTGGGGTGAGGAGGAAGGAGAATGACTTGCACTGTGGGTGTTTAGCAGCACCTCTGACTTCTGCCCACCAGATGCCAGAGCATCCCTCTGTCCCCAGCTCTGGTCTTTGTGGCAATCAACAATGTCTCTAGATATTTCCAGTGTCACCCGGTGAGAGACACTGCCACCTCAGCCCTGCTCCAGTGGAAAACACTCAAGTTCAGGCCCTGGTGGAGAAGTCACTGCTGAGGATTGAGAATTAATCTATCACAGCCCTTAAACTGGTTGTTGACTTCGTGGCCTCTAGGCGACTGAGTGCTGTTGGGTCCAGAACACTGGAGTTGTGGGTGTAGATGTGTCTGGAGGATCAGAATATCTTTTTGAACCCCAAATACTCATTGCCTTGTTCCAAAGCATTTTATGTCTGCAGTGTCCTGCCTGGCCCACTGCAAACACTTAAGCAATGACAACTGATTGGCTAATGGATGCACTGAGGCTGCATTCCACCCTGGAATAGGGCTTAGCTGCCATTACCCAGGCACCCAAGGGCACATATCTCTATCTGTGAGCAAAGAGGCATCTGGGTCTAGACAGCCCCATCCCTGTCCCTCTCTGCCCGTGGGTTCCATTCTCCCCAGGTCTTTTCTGCAGGATCTATTGCCCCATTGAATTCCGTCTGAAGCTCTGCCTCCCAGGGTGCATAAGGCTCCTAAATGTGGAAGCCTTCCAAGCACTAATCAATCCCTCCCTTTATTCAGGGTAAAGTTGAAAGCAGGCTGGAACCATTGGAAGGACTTTGCACCGCACTGTGTGGAAGAGCCCTTATGAAAGATGTATTGACGGGTCCTCTTGTTCCAGGATGTTGCTGGCGTCAAAAAGGCAGGCACCGAGGCAGGCACCGAGTGCAAGCTCTCTTTCTGCCACAGAGACAGACTCTCTAGGGTCAGATCTCTGTACCTGAACACGTGTGATTTAAATCACTTCACTGAAAAATATAAATAAAATCGAGATGACTACTGTAATGAAAATGAGAAGTCAGTAATGTTACGGTTCTGACTTGTGCAGCATTAAAACTAGAAGGCTGATTGCAGGCTCCTGGCACCAAGCCATGTATTTCAAGCAATGCAAGTCAGTGACCACAGACACCTAACTCCCGAGAGACCCAGCACAGACACCTAACTCCCGAGAGACCCAGCACCCAGGGTCAAGGTTCAGCTGTGAGATTCACTCTAGCTTTGTGACAAGATTTCATTTCCCTCTCAGACCCTTGCTCTCTATAGTTAGATCTTGGTATTAATGTCTCTGATACCTTTCTGGTTTCATGAATGTAAGAACAGGGATGGAAATCTAATATTCCCACAAAATTGTGTTTTCAGGGATTGGAAACAATTTTCCATTTAATCAAAGGGTTTTTGTCTTTAAGTGAGATAACTTGTGGGTTTCCAAGAATGGTTATAAAAAAGAGTTTTTAAAACTTCTTCTTATCCTGGGCTTCAGACCTATATCTACTAAATATATAGAGATGTGAACCTTCAGAGGAGTTGAGTATTATTGAAAATTTTAGGTTTATAAGTCGATGTGTAGAGTGGAAATTATGATCGAATTTTTTATTTCAATATTCCTGCTTCAATTGCTCTTGTATTTTTTTCTCTTGACCTTTTTCCCTTCTCCTAACCCTTCTCTCCTTCCCCTTCCCTCCTCTTCCCTCCTCTTCCCTTCCCTTCCTCTAGCCTTCCCTCCTTCCCTACTTTTCTCTGTCTTCCCTCCTCCCTTTCCTTCCTCTTTTTTTCTCTTGTCATTTTATTATACTGAGGACCCAAGGTCTTGTACATATTATTTATTATAGTCAATCTTCATGGTCAGCTTGACTAGTCTTAGCATCAGTGTGGAAACATTCTCTGTGTCTATGAACAGTCAGTGAGGCCGCACTCCATCCCGTAGCTCTGTTGAGGAAGAAGGTATTCTGTGACCCTGGAAGTACTGCACACGCAGAACTCCAGTCTGCTGTTCACTGCAAATACTGTGCTTTGTTGTCCGCCCCCTCCACGGTGTTGAGATTTAATGCACTGGACAGAACTAGTGAGCCTGAACTGCTGGTGTGTAGCCACCGGTCATTTAGGAGACCAAGGAGGAGGAGTGCTTAAAAGTTTAAAGGTTGCTTGGACAACTTGTTAATACTCTGTCCCAAAATAAAAAGCAAAAAAATAAATCGCTGGGCATATAGCTGTGTGGTGGATTTCCTGTCCTTGCCTGGCATGTGGAAGATCAAATTCAACCCTCAGTACAGGAAGTGAGAAGAATTGGTTAGAGTTCTGCCTTTGTGAATACATCAATCCATCCAAGTGTCTTATAGGTTAACAAGTTGTCTCAAGACAATCTTTTGCCAAACCCAGTTTGACTGTCTCTCATGTACTCCCATCTTCTGCCCTGAGCTACTCTGTGTCTCCACAGAATGCTGCCTGCAAGAAGGTTAGCAATAGATACAGCTTACTGACCTTAGGCTAGGCGAGACTCAAAATAAACCTCTTCGCTTTAAAACATACCTGATCTGCATTCTTGCATATGTGGGCCCAGGCCGTCATCCAGAGAGACATCGGAAGGAAGTTAAACTTGAGGCTGTGCATTTGTCCTCACATGACTCATGACCTTGACTCCTAGTCTGGGAGTACCAAACCTTCTAAACTGACAAGTTCAGCCCACCCAAGGGGATTTCTAATGTGGGGAACAGGGATAAGTTCAAATTCTGTATCCCTCCTTGGTACAAGTGAGTTTTGAGAGTCATATTGAGAGTCATTGGGAGGACTTAGGGAAACAAAGACTGGCCCCGCACACACAGTTAGGTGAGGTAGCCATACTTTGTTTGGATCATTCACTTATTCTTTCCCACCAGTCACCTGTCTGTAGCACGATTAATAAGAACCCAGAGACAGAAATTGGGGTTCAACCTGAAGGTCAGAAAAGTAAAAGAGCCAGCCACTGGTTCAAAATGGCAATCCTGCCTCCAGGAATCTCAGAATGAGCCTGTGTGAGAGAGCTATCTCCTCTCTAGTTCTGGGATTTAAAAAGGTGTGCACCTCTATTGCCCGGTTTCTATGGCAAACTAGTGTGGCTACTGGGGTTAAAGGTGTGTGTCACCACTGCCTGGTCTGTCAGGCTGACCAGTGTGGCTGTTTTACTCTCTGAACTTCAGGCAAGCTTTCTTTATTAAAATGCAAATGAAATATGACTTCAGCTGTCACCCTGCCTGCTTTCTGTGAGTGTGCTTTAACTCTCCCCATGTGATGGTCATTTCACAGCCACAATGCAGATTTTACCAGCTGCATCCATAGCATCCTTACTCTGTGTGCACTTCAACTGTGCAACACTAGCTCATGATCTTAAAGTGGAACACAGTGCCACAGGCCTATCATTCCAGTGCCGGGAGGCAAAGAACACCAAGTGTAAGGGTAGCCTAGGTGTCATAGCAAGATCTTGTTTAAAGAAGAAGGAAAGATCCATAAACATTTATCTTGAATGCTTTAAGAATACGTTGTACAAACACTCACCATCCCGTGTGGCTTTATTACCAAGGACAAGGGCACATCTGACTGTGCCCGAGTTGGTTCTGCTGCTTGAATCACAACCCATATGGTTTCTGGGGATGGGGAGGATCTTACCTGTATGTATGCCCCGTTGTTGACAGGTGGCACTTTTAAACAGCAGGTTTAGGGCCAGTGAGACACATCAGCTACCTGTGGAAATTGTGAGAGATGAGACAAACACATGCCGGTCACTTCACACTTTCCACCCTGTCCAATCTAAATCTCAGCACAGGTTCTCAAGTGTTTCTGCTCACACAGAAAAAGTCAGGCATGGTATATATGTTTGTAATCCCAGCACTAGGAAGTGGAAAGAGGCAGATCCCTGGGGCTTCCTAGCACATTTAGTGAGATGCAGGTTAAGGAGAGACCCTGTCTCCAAAAATAGGTAGAGAGCACCCAAGAAACTACACCTGAAGTTGACCAATGGCCTCTGATTCTGTGGTTAATGTCTTTGTCCCTGGTTCCAGTGTGAGATCATGAGAGTAAACCTCACTTTCAAAATATTTTATTTTCAATTATGAACAAATGTATGGGTTTGCACACATGAGTGCAGATGCTCGCAGAATCCAGAAAAGGGCATCAGGTCCCCCCAAACTAGAGGTATGGAATGTTATAAGCTGCCAGACATGGGTTCTGGGAACCGAACGTGAGAGCACTGAGCGAGAACTAAACTTTTAATCACTGAGCTGTCGCTCCAGCTCCAAAACATCCTAGTGAGCTATACATCTACGTGCAGAGGTGTGTGTGTGTGTGTGTGTGTGTGTGTGTGTGTGTGTGTGTGTGTGTGTGTGTGTGTGTGCAGGCACACAGCCAGTCCTCTGTATCTGAAGTTTCCACTCCACAGATCTAACAGCTGCCCATAGACAACATTTGAGGGAGGTGTGTTGGTAGTTAGTATCTGCAGATTTCTTTCTCTGTGGTCATTCCCTATCATGTTGGGGATGGTGGTAGCTACTTACACGGCGTTTGCATTTAGATATTCTAAGTAATTCAAAGACGATCGAAGTGTATAGGAAGGTGACTGAGGGATGCTCAAGTCTGTGGTGTTCGCCACAAGTACTGGGACTTTTGTCCCTAGCAGGTGGCCCCATCTTAGGAGGCTGTGGGCCCTAGCGGGGAGGAATGGTTTAGTAGGAGTTGCCTCTGAGGGTTCTTCCTGTTTCTGCTCAGGATCCAGGCCCTCTGCCTCCATGCCTGCACCATGTTTCTGTCACCAAGGTTAGATGGAGCTGTGACACCAGACCTTCCCTGACAAACTAGATTGAAGTCTTTCTGAAATTGTGAGCCAATACAAGCTTCTCCTCCAGTATGTTTTTCTTTCAGATGTTTTTTTCTCAGAGATATGATTTATTTTTATTCTAATTATGTGTCAGTGTTATATGCACATTAGTTCAGATGCTCTCAGAGGCCAGAAGACTTGTCAGATCCCCCGGAGCTAGAATTGCAAGCAGTTGTGGGTCCTGCGGCATGGTTGCTGGGACCTGAACTAGTGGCCTCTGAGATAACAGTAAGCACTCTTAACCCCCATCCATCTCACCAGCCCCTGTCCCAGAAATAAAAAATTACTAGCCCAGTTTTCATGCGCAGCACATAGAAAGGTCTGGAGCATGTGAGTTTGCTATCTGCAGGATCTTGTCACCAGTCCGCAGAGACTGAGGAGCTACTGTACATGCATGCATGTGTGCATGTATGTTAGTGTGTGTGTGTGTGTGTGTGTGTATGAATGTGCATTTGCACATTAGTCAGTATGCATCTAGGGCCCTTGCAGCTTGTCCACAAAGACTGAGAAGCAGCTGCATATATGCACGCGTGCATGTGTGTTAGTGTATGTATGCATGCATGTGTACAGATGTATGTGTGAACATGCATTTGCCCATTAGTCAGTTTGCATCTAGAGCCCTTGCAGCCAATCTGCAGAGACTAAGGGGCAGCAGCATATATGCATGCACTTGAGCATTAGTCCCCTTTTGTCCCAGAGACAAGAACCGAAAGGAAGGAGGGTTTATCTTGGCTCACAAATTCTGAGGGCTCAGTCCACACCTGGCTACCTCCATGCTTTTAGGTTCATGTGGGGACACTGTGGAGGAAGGACATGGAGGAGTACTGTGTGATGTTTTACTCTTTTGCAGTTTTGGGGGGCCCACCACCCAGCTCCCAAATAAGTCACACACTGAGACTTATTCTTAGTTCTCAATGCCTGGCTTTAACTTAGCTTGTTTCTAGCCAGCTTTTTTTTTTAAAAATCTTATTTTATCCTGTCTACCTTTCTGCTCTTTTTATATTTGTGTACCTTCTTTACTTCTTTCTCCGTAGCTTGCTGTGTAACTAGGTGGTTGGCCCCTGATGTCCTCCTCCTCTTCCTCATTCCTCCTTCTATTTATACTGTCTACCTGTCAGCCCCACCTATCCTTACTCCTGCCTCGCTATTGGTTTTAGCTCTTTATTAGACCATCACATGTTTTAGATAGGCAAAGAATCACCGCTTCACAGAGCTAAACAAATGCAGCGTAAACAAAAGTAACACACCTGAAAATAATATTCCCCAAGAGAGGAGGAACTCAGCTTACCTCCTGTCAACGAGGAAGTAGAGATAGTAAAAAGAAGAGTCCTGAAACAAGAGAGCCCGTTCTGGGACACATGCCAGTGACTGAGCCCCAGCTACTTGTGGCTTGTGGGTAGACACACACACACGTGCACACTCA
>NC_022015.1:9288418-9296516 GCF_000317375.1 Microtus ochrogaster
GAGAGACAGGAAGCAGAGTGTGAGAGGCAGGAAGCAGTGTGAGAGAGGGAGGAAGCAGTGTGAGAGGCAGGAAGCAGAGTGTGAGAGGCAGGAAGCAGAGTATGAGAGGCAGGAAGTAGAATGTGAGAGGCAGGAAGCAGAGTGTGAGAGGCAGGAAGCAGTGTGAGAGGCAGGAAGCAGTGTGAGAGGCAGGAAGCAGTGTGAGAGGGAGGAAGCAGAGTGTGAGAGGGAGAAAGCAGAGTGTGAGAGGCAGGAAGTAAATGAAGAAGGTGAATCCCAGAGAAATAAGTTAAATTCCCCAGAGTCACACAGCTAGTGAGAGGCAATCTTAGTTTGATCTTGGGAGAATTCTAGACTACACGTCTGTCTGGCCCTCATTACTGGTAATGGGACCTACATTGGCTGTAATGTATCTTGCTCTTACCATGCAAATTCTCGCTTATACTCTGAACTTCCTGTTATTGCACACAGACAAACATTTCTTTTTTTTTAACAGCTGCATTGTTTCACACACTCATTTGCATGGTTTCCTTTATTTAACCAGCTCACCGCCCACGGGGCTGCGGCGTCTCCAGTCCTGTGCCGTGATGAGCTCTGTTAAACAGCCTGCCACCCAGACCTACTATTGCTTTCGTGCTTGTGCACGGGAAGCAAAGTGCCCACCCCCCAGGCATCTGCACAACTAAGGAACATTTGTTGGGAACACTGGAAATGCCTCTCAAAGCTAAGACACTTGCCTGGCGACACAAGGTCACTGTCACCGTCTTCTCCCTTCTGCAGGTTCCTCCTGATATGGTAGCCTTAGCTCTAGTGACAGGTTCCCCCCACCCCCACCTCTTATCATCTGGTGCCAGGATTCTCCTCCTGTCATCTGGTATTTTCCTACTAGGCTCCCCACAGTGTGTATTTGAACTTCAATCTCATCTCATTAACAGAAAGACAGGGCATCCAGATTCTATCCCTGCTGCCTGGGACCAGTTTTGAAATGGGGCTGAAAAGGTCAATTCAAGAGGGTGTGTGTGTGTGTGTGTGTGTGTGTGTGTGTGTGTGTGTGTGTGTGTGTGTGAGAGAGTGTGTGTGTTGGTGGGGGTTGGGGGTAGGCTTTCTTGTGGCTGGTCTTTCTTTAGCTTTTTAAAGTTCTTAGGTCACAGTCAGTGGACTTTCCTGGCCACTTTTGCTAAGCCCTGCCTGTCATTTGACAGCCAGGGAAACCTCCTGGGATGGGGCGAGGGGGGTGTGTGTCTGTATTCAATGCCTATGGGGAACGGACCCAACCCTCTTTCTCTGTACCCTGTCACTGAGGTTTCCATGACACAGTGTGCCTCGCCATACAGAGACCTCCATCAGGGAGCCTCAAGGTGCAAGGGACACTGGCAATTCCTAGAGGGCGATTTGAGCTCCTCTCTGCAGCTCAGCAATGATTAAAACAGCCACAGGGTTAAAGTCAGTAGAGTTTGGAGGTTTGTTCTGTGAAGTCTTACAAGCAGAGTCATGGGTGGACAGGGCTGTCACTCGGGGAGGAGGGAGGTCTGTCTTAGCCCTGCTCTGGTAACTGCTCTTCTAGCTCAAATACGCTGAATGGTTGGACACGGTGGTGACCTGTTACCACTCACATGACCCAGGATCCCATCTGGGTGGTCAAGGCTCACCTTGCCTCCTCTCTTTGCACAAGAAATGGGTGATTGGCACATCCCCTAATGCTCCTCTTGCCAAGCTTCTCCAGCAGGGACCGAGATCACCAACTGAAGAAATACCTAGATTCATGTAGCCTTAGACAACCACATAGGGAAGGGCTGGTGTCACATGTAGGGGTGAGGGACCATGCAGGGGGAAGGGCTGAATTGCTGGAAGTCGCAGGGCTTGCCTCTACATGCTGAGTCAGAGACCGTAGTCAAGGCTCCTGTATAGGACCCACACAGCAAACTACCTAAAGTTCTTACTTTGCAAGCTTGATGACGGAGGTCCATGCTCAACCCCATTTAAAAGGGGGGGGGGCTGGAGAAGTGGTATGTGCTTGTAATCACTGCATTAGGGAGGCAGAGAAAGTGGGATCCTGGGACTCATTGGTCAGCCAGCTTAGTCTAATTGATGAATTCCAGGCTAGCGAGAGACTCTGACTCAAAAAAAAAAAAATGATAAGGCTAGCTGTAGTTGTTTGTTTTTCTCCTTTGCTTCTTTGAGGGGCCTGCCACCCAGCTCCCAAATAAATACAGAGTTCATTTTCTTGATTCTTGATCCTTCTTCCCAGATTTCTCCTTCTAGTTAATCTCTCTGCCTGGCAGCCCCACCTATCCCTCTCCTGCCTAGCTATTGGCCATTCAGCTCTTTATTAGACCAATCATGTGTTTTAGACAGGCACAGTAACACAGCTTCACAGAGTTAAACAAATGTAACATAAAAGAATGCAGCACATCTTTGTATCATCAAACAAATATTCTAAAGCACAAACGAATGTAACCTATCTTTAACTAATACTCCACAACAGAAAACACCCAAGGAATGACACGCATAATAGACAGACCTCTGGCCTCTGCATGTTTACTCACACACATGTACATACATCCACAAGCAAAGAAACACACAAAATATAGTGTCAGGCACTGTAATGAAGAGGGTTCTGTCAGGTTCAAACAAGTGGTTTAATCCCAGTACATCTCAACATTCTCTTGTTGATATGTTGGTCACTTGGTCCCCAAGTGGGTCACCTAGAGATCCATCAACTAATAAATACAAAGCACCTAGAACCAACAATGATCCTTTTCTCTCCTCTTTCCTTCCTCCTCACCATGTCCTTCCCCACATGTGTTTGAGATGATTTTACTGATAAGGAAACCGAAGTACAGGGACCAGACTACTCCCATGTTGCCATTGTATGAAGGGAATGGGGTTCTATGCCTGGGTTTGGTTCCAGGCTGCAGGGCATGACCTCTGCCCTTGATCATCTCCCAGTTCCCTATGCATTCTGAATGCTAGGGATGATGGATTGGGTCTTGAATTGGAGAAAAGAGGCCACATCCCCAGCAGAGCATCCTCTGTTTTGATGTGAGACAGTCACCCATGGGGCCCTGAGATCAGGCTGCTGGCAATGGGGACCCACCTCAAGGTGTAATATTGGTAGCTTGCATATGGTGCATCTAATTTACATCCCCATGGGGTGGGGCTAATAAATTAGCCTCTGATCATTCACAGAGGCAGGGATCCTCTTCTCCTTCATCACCCGTGGGAAGCTGAGGCCAGGCTGGAGGGTTCTAGGGTCTGGAGGTTAGTGGTGACCCCACCCAGGAAAGAACATGCAGAGCCCCATCCCTCCCCCAGTTCTCACATGGGAAAATAAAGGAGAACAGCATGCTGTCCCAGGGTGCCACACCCCCAGGCCTTGTTACTCACTGTTCTTCCATTTGGCTCTGTCCCCTGTAAGCTCCCTAGTCTCCTCCATGAAACCACAGCCAGCTTTCCAAGAAGTGACTTCCGCTGTCACCCAGCCAAGAGACAACTGGCACGCTTTGTGGTGTCACGTAAAATAATACATTTCAGAGCGGTGTGCTCCCCGTGGGAAGAGAAACCTGTTTTCCTCCCCCTTAATGCTGTTCATAGGTGAACACGTTCCACAGGACTTGAGCTACCTCCTGGTTCACCCCCTTTTGCTTCTGGTTTAAACGCACAGATTCATCTGCTCAACCAACAATCCCAGCATGCTCCCCAGTGCTGCTGTTCTCACCATGGTCCATGCCCATGCTCACTGCCCCATGAAGCTGGCCATTCTCCCGTCTCAGGGGAACAGCCCCAACCCTCTTGTCTGTGCCTGCATCCACCAACCAGGCTAACGCACTCACTCTAGTCTCTGTTCTCTGGGCACTGGCTGTGCTTCCCGGTGACAAAGGCAGTCATTCCAAACATGGTTCCTGCACAGGGACAGAGCTTCCTCTGCCGAGAGCCCTAGTTCTGGAAGGGTCCAAAGTGATTTCCCCATTTCCCCTTGTCCTAATCCATGAATGTATCTCTCCTACCCCCACCTCATTGGCTTCCCTGACAGTCTCATCCCGGGGCCTTAACACTGCCATCTCTCTGAAATGCGTTTTGCCCTCCAGAGCCACACAGCCAGGTCATTAACCATTTGAGTCTTTGCTTAAGCGTCATGCTGTCCATCCAAGGACTTGGCCTTGACCACTTTTAAAAACCTCAGCCTCCTCCTGCCCTATACCCTGTTCACTCTCTTCACATGTCTATCACTCATGGTGCCTGGTACATCTGTCTCCCTGCACAACTGAAGTTCCCTGAGGAAGAGAGGCTCATCTGTGCAGTTTATGGTTGTCTCCTGGCCCCTCCGACCACACATTTATGAAACAAAATTGATGCCCGCTGTCTACCACATCACAAAGATTCTGGCGTTTGGTAGAATAAGTGGAGCCATGGCAGCTACCAAAGGAGACCAGATGTCATAGGTCCTGGCTCGGAGCTGGAGGGTATGTGCGACTAAGGAAAGGAGGCTCTGGGAAAATCCTGAACCTGGCAGGGATGAGACAAGACTGTCCCCTGGAGCAGTTGGGTGTGGGGCTGAGTCTGTCCCTAGGGCAGCCAGGGACAGCCCTGCTCAGCGCCCTCTCCAGGTCCCCTGGAAGCCCTTGAAGGCTGGTAACTCAGCTCCAGCAACCCCATTGGTATTCAAGCTGCTCCACACTCTGCAGAAACATCTCCCTGCCTTGGGCCCTGACACAGCAGCTCTGCCTGGGGCATGAGAACAGCCGCTGCTCAGAGATAAAAATAGTGTTCAGTTGCTGCACTTTGCTTATTTTGTACTTTTGGGCAGTGACACATCTTCTGAAGTGCGGGGTGGGCCAGCGGAGTCCATCATGGTACTCTCTCAAGGAGGATCAGCTTTTCAGAGGGGCCCTCTCATCAGACGGGCAATGTCAGCTGTTACTGTCACCAGTGAGCTGGGCTTGGCTCCTGGTCACTGGGTTCCCTCCACACGCATCTCCCTTTCTGCCCCATCCTGATCAGAAACTTTCAGGCAAAGAGGACTCACATTTAGAGACTGAGCAATAGAACCCCCTGTCAGTGAACAGCTCTGACACTCATGTCTCTATCTGCTTCCGCCAACCAAGTTAAAGGCCCTGGCTCACTTCATTTTATAAGTGCATATGATAAGGCTCACATAGAAATTGGCATTAGATAAAAGGAGGATCTGAACTCATTCATGGGAGGAGGCCCACTTGGAACCCAGCTCCTTTCTGTCCTCTGTGTTGGGGTGTGCCCTTCTTAGATGCCCAGAGGATCTTTGCCCAAAGATTTTGTGTCTGACCTTTCTGCAGAGTGAACAGTTGATGTGTTGGTGGTCACTAGACGGGACACTCTTTTTTACTTAAAGTGTTGAAATCAGTGCCCTGATGTCTCTTGTTTAGAGGAAGATACGCAGCTACCAGTTGCCACAGTTGACCCGGGTAGGGTGGGGGTAGCCAGGGTGGAGGTGGGGATGGGGCATGCTAAGTGGGCGTTCAGTTAAGGAAGGGAGGATAATCAGGGTTGTTGGCTTTGAGTAGAGAGGGCCACAGGTGACCAGAGTTGACCGGGGAGGGGGGGGAGTGGGACCATAAGGATACTTCCCCTAGCCCATTATCTCCTCTTCCCAATCCCCATCTCCTGGCAACTGCAGCAGCTTAGAAGCAACTTCCTGACCTACGACCCCTGAGCACTGAGCTTGGGTCAGGCTACTTGGAAACACATGCTGGGAGATTTTCACTGTGACCTTGGAAAACCCTCCTATCTCAGGGATCGTGACTCAGTAGATGATTTTATCTTTAAATGAAGCATTCAGCAGGTGTCAGACTCCTGGTCCTTGGCGCATGCTCTATGACCCTGCCTATAGTGACCCTCGATGCATGTTGGGAACCTTCTGGAGGAGGTGGTCACCCCTCCGTTCAGTTTGGTACAGTGTAGGGTTATAGAGATGATCTTCTGGTCCCACTTACATTCTCATGTGTACATTTTAGAACGGCCACATAGGACGATGGGGATAATGGCACCCCAAAATGTCTCTCCTCACTCCCACTTCAAGTCAGAGGTTTTCTGCCTGGTTGTCAGTTGCTCTCCTGACAGCATAGGCTCCCACAAAAGTTGTTTTAAAAGTTTGCTCTGTAGTAGTCTGCTTAGGCACTGCTTGGTAAGGAGATGCTCAAGTTGGTTAAGGGTGTGTGAAGTGGCCAGCCATCCCCTCTGGTTTTGGAGGATGTCTTGAAGATTCTGCAGGTCATTTCCACTCAGCTCAGCAGACACAAGGACAGAGGAAACACATGGGTAGGAAACATAGCCATAGTTGATGATACCAAGCCAGAAAATGCTTTCTGTAAAATGAAGACCCCCACCTCTGACACAGTGCAAGTCTTTCCCTCCTGGCATTGCATGGCAGAAAATCCAAAGGCAGAGGCCACATCACACCATGGCAACTTTTGGCATGCACAGAGGGGCCCTGGCCATGTGGGGGTCTTAGTCACGACGTCTGTTCCTTAGCCCTGTGCAGCCAAAGATTCTTTCTCTCAACCATCTCCACCCAGTTTCTTCCTGGCTCTCGTAATTCTGGAGGCCTCCAGAAACCAGCCTGAGCGCCAGGTCCTTCCTTCCCAGAACTCACACGTGATGGTAACGAGGACTGAGCCTAATGGCCATCAGGACGGAGCCAGGTTTCCTCTGACTTCTCCAGCTTTAGGTTTTTAAAATTTAGAGTCTGTCCAGACCAACATCTTTATTTTCACTTAGAAAGTCTTTAAAAATTATGGAAACTTTGACACTAACCTTGACTTTGCTCAGAGGAGAAGTTCCAAGATGTGGCTTTCAGCCTCCAGGTTGGATGAACAGCTTATAGATGAACAGCATATAGATGGATAAGCTTTCATTTTCCAATCAGGAGGGAGAGACTGCCAAGTTCAGATTCCATACTAAATGCCAACAGAGCCTGGTATTCTAGGTAAGAAGAGAGCGAGGGCGCAGGAAGAGGTGGAGAAAAATGATATTGGAGTTTAGCAGATGTTTTGTGCATAAAGGGCTTACTGGAAAAACAGAAAGACCTTAGTTCACATCTCCAGCATCCACATAAAAGCTGGGTACAATGGTGCACACCTCTAACCCCAGCACTGAAGTGCAGAGGGTCCCCGGAGCTTGCTGGCCAATCAGGCTAGGTGAATTGGTGAGATTCAGGTTCAGCAAGGGACCCTGTCTCAAGAAATAAGGTAGAGAGAAAAAGAGGAGGACCCATGCTATGGATTGACGGGCGCGCGCGCGCGCGCACACACACACACACACACACACACACACGCACACGCCAGTCACAGTCCATTCTCACTGCATGACATATGCATCCTTCAAACCAGCATACCCAGGGTTTCACCTACTGCAGCCCCAAATCTTGTTTTCTACCAACATTCCTTCCCTCTTTGCTGCTGAGATGCTGCCCCGGAGTTGTGGCATGTAGTTCGAGCCAGCTCTCTCCCACTCACTTCTACCTCGCTTTGGAATGTTATTTGGGGAGTGACAAACCTGCTTTAGAGTGAGTCTAATCTCAGTTACTATGAAACCCAAACTGTTGATTTAGAACGTTCTGGGTAAGGAGTGGTTTGCACTCTGCCGTCACAGCTAGTACGCTGGGTTGTTCGTGTAGAATACAATCATTACTTCTTAAAATTCCCATCTCTGGGGAATTTAGAGAGCAATCAGCCTCACATTGGGAAAACATATCAGTCAAAGTGATTTCTGCAAGTGACACACATCTGTGAGACTTGGGCACCAAGCAGCACACACACTGAAAGAACAAAGCCACCAAGTTTGGAGTCTGTTGTCACATGTCACAGGTGTCACACTGTAGAGTGTAGAAATAGTGAAAGATAATTGAAGGGTGTTACATGGATATTCTAGAGAAAGGGGGGAATAGGGTGAGAGAAAGGAAAGAGAAGAACTGGTGGGGTAGGGATATGGCTTACATCTTGGAGGCCCTGGTGACCATGGCAACTGCTTCTTCTTCTTTTGCTGCTGCTGCGTTGTCTTCTTCTTCTTCTTCTTCTTCTTCTTCTTCTTCTTCTTCTTCTTCTTCTTCTTCTTCTTCTTCTTC
>NC_022015.1:9296663-9303652 GCF_000317375.1 Microtus ochrogaster
ACTCACTCATAAGTGGATATTAGACATAAAGCTAAAAATAACCAGGCTACAGCCCAGAACCTAGACAACAAAGAGGATTCTTAGAGAGACATGCATGAATCCACTTAGAAAGGAGAAAAAGACAAGATATCCTGAGGAAATTGAGAGTGTGAAGGGCAGGGGGTGGACAGAAGGGGAGAGGGGAGGAAGGAAAGGGAGTGGAAAAAAACAAAAGAATGAAAAAGAAAAAACTAACAAGTAAAGCAAGCACAAGATAAAATAAAGCTATATTGTATGTGAAAAACAGTTGTCAATGTTGAGAACAGGAATTCTAGCAATTTCTGAAGTGCCCCTAAGTGTCTTCTGTCATACTGGACTATGTATTTGTACAAAATGGCCTTGGTGATTATAAAATCAGTATCTTACCCAATTCCAAAAGGTGTTGCAATTCTAGCACATCCAATATTGAGCCAAGATTTAATCCTAATGTAAAAATAAACAAGCACACCATCTCTTTCATAAGAAGTTTGAATTTTGTTTTTAATTAATGATAAATTAGGTATATTTCAAAGAGCTGTTCTAAAATAAAGTTCCTTATGACTTATTCTCTGTAAGTATTTGATTTATATATCTATTTCATAACTTTTATTGGGGGATCACGTCAAAGTTTCTTGAGTAAAGTGGAGTCTTGAGTCGAAAAATTACAGTTCTGGTTTAAAATAAGGTGCAGCAAGTTGCTGCTCATAGTTCTATCTGGCCCCTTGAATAAATAAAGCTTTATTGAAATAGCACATTTGTTTGTTTACATCTGACTCAGAATTGCTGTAGCTCATTGATGGATATGTTGAGCAATTACAGCAGAATATATCATCTATAAAAACTGTAACCTTTCTTAGCTGGTCCTTTACAGTAGATGTGTTGTCTTGGGTATGGATCCACCTTTATGGTTCCAAGATGGCATTGGTACAGAATCCTGGCTCCACCCCTGATTAACTTTGTGGCTTCAGACCAGTAACTATCTCTTCGTGACTCAGTTTCTTTGTATGAAATGCTTGCTATATCCTTGGGATGCATTAACAAATCAGCCAAAACGCACAGGTAAGATTGTGAAGGATTTTTGTTATTGCTTTGCCCCTGAGTCTATGGGTGGCTAGATGGTTCTATTGATCTTGTATAGTTTCTGTGTCTGTCTGTGATCTGTTCTAAGATCTCACGGGGGACATTGGGACCCCCTCCATGCAACCGCTCATCCTCCAAGGAACATATGACAGGGCAGAAACGGGCTTCTTTGGTGAGTGGGAAACCACACTTTCGACTGGAGCAGGCTCCCTTCTGCCATTCTCCTTTGGACAAAGTGAACTTTACAACCAACCTATATTCTAAGAGTTTCACAAATGGACTGTAGATCTGGTCAGGAGGGGCTGCAAAGGCCCACTGACCAGGATGGGCATGGTACAGGCTGTGAATGGATGGAGCTCGTGTGTGCCCTGAGTGTGCTATGATTTCTGCCCACAGCAGGGGAGTCGCTTCAGGGGTTTTCTAGCTATAGATTTTTCTTGATGCCTCTGCTATCATTCTTATGCTGGGACCGAGGCCTTGGCTTAAGATGTTCACTTAACTGAGTGTCTGGCCCACACAAATGTACCTTCTGTGTTGAGCTTTTTCAAGACATAATGAACAAAGATGGGGTCTTAGATCAGTAACCCTCTCATCTTCCTTTGGTATCTTCATTATAGACTCCCTGTCTTTAAGCAGAGTGGGAATAAACCCTTAATGCAAAGTGAACTTAGTCAGGTGGCCCCTGAGGGCTCCAGACACAGTACCCGGCTGAAAAAGCCTGGAATAGAGTCTTCAGGATGACCAATTGTAGCCTGCTAGTGAGGGCCAGCAAAGGTTACCGTAAAAAGTGGTTGCAAGATTGGCGTGGGCAAAAGACCACATCCTCACAGCTGCTGGTGGAGGGATTCGACAGTTGTCTCTCCCCTCATAGAGCAGCCTTCTGCAACCACAGGGACTCTTGAGACTGCCGAGGCCTCAGCTACCTGGGGCTGGGGATGGGCTAGTCTGGAAGGATCCGTCCATCTTCCAAGCTTCTCCCACTTGTGGATGGGAATGGGTATTTGTATAGCAGCCTTCAGTTGGAGCAAATAGAGAAGTGGGGAAAGCGAAAGAGATGAGTGAATGTCTGAGTGTGTGGAGAGACACCTGGATGCCCAAACCACATCCAGGCAGACCTGGATGCAGCTGAAGATGCCCAGTCTGCAGCTTCTGGGCTGGGTCCTGCCTATAGCCCATCATTCAGGGCATGAGTCGGTGCACAGTAGAATCTGGAGAAGCTGAGATTCAGCCTGTAATCTAGTCATCAGACCCAGGGCAAGGAAAAGCCATTTATCATCTGGCATTGTTTGGTTTGGTAGTTCTCACAAAGCGGCAATGGGAAAACAGTGCCCCAGTCCTGGTGGTATCTGACATCCCGAAAGTCTCTGAGCTTGCCTCCCTTATCTGTGAAATGAGAAGGAAGTGTGCCTGTGTGCTCAGCTCATTTGTAACAAAAAGCACGTGTAAAGTGCAAAGGGATATGTCAGGATCTGATACGTGAAGGCTACACCCAGAGAGTGGGGGCAGGTGTCTCCTTCCCGCTCCTGCCCACTCTGCTGTGGCCCAATCCCAGCTTACTCTCCCTGGTTCTCTTCTGCGGAAGGAGCCTAGGTTTTATTGGTCCTCTACCTGGTACCTTCCACATGGCGCCATCAGACTTCTCTGACCCAAGGCATCTGAAATGCCATCCTTGTGCTTCACCTTACCTCCCTACACTGACCCCCAAATAACCCTGTGCCTTCCAGCTACCACCTGTTCCGGGATCTTAGGACCCATCTGGGCTGAGTCTTTTGTCTGCTGCTCAGCCTCTAGAATTGCGCTTGCCTAGAAAGCAGTCGGATGTTTCTGATAGACCTGGGAATTTGCAGCAGCAGTTACAAGTGAGTGCTGCTTACAGGTACTGGTTCTGGCAGGAATCGCACAGGAAATCACCCACAGGAGATAGCATTTCCTCCCATTGTAAAGATGGGGAAAATGAGGCTTCATGATGTCAGAATGTACTTGCCCAAGATTGACTGTGTGGAAGGACGCTTAAAAGAAATCCCACACTATCTCAGAACTGAGAAATAGAGAGGTATTTATTTAGGGATAGACTCACAAATCAGAATCCTCTCCTGAAACGGAGATCAGAAACCGAATCCTGCAGCTGGAAAAGAGGCCAGATTCATGCTCTCCATCAGCATATATAATATAAGAGGCCACGCCCCAGTGGGTGGGTAGCCACTGGCTGTAAGACTTCCTACAACATGACTGTGATGCTAAATTCAAATTAAGGTGTCACCAAGGCTTCATGATAAGCATAGAGTCAGAGGAGCAGTCCTCCCTCCAAAGGCAAGGGGCCCATCTCACTGCGCTCCTTCACTGGGTCAGAGTTCAAAGCTTCAGCTGCAGCGGACAGGGTCACATCTTGTACCTTGCATTGAAGATGGAGTTGGTAAGGCTGCCATCACCATTGACAGCTCCACCTGCATGACGATGAGGACGGGACGCAGTGCCCAAAGGCCATGAGGTTCTGTGAGACTGGAGGAAGGACTCCGGAGCTTTGCTGCTGCTCTGGGTCAAGGGGCAGCCACACCCAAGGAGCAGAACCATTTTTGCCATGTCCATCTTTTCAAGATGAATTGTTTTCCTTTTTGGTACAAAGGGAAAATGTGAAACCCCACTTAATTCTTATTGCTGAGCAGGAAGGATTCTGCCAAGGGCTGATGAAGATGCAAAAATGTAGAATATTAAATGAGAAGCCGATTATATGGCATGTGAGGACAGTGTCTGTGTATATGTGCATGCATGTGTTTGGTATATGCTTGCATGTGTAAGTAAATATGTATACATATGTGTGTATGTATGCATGCTTGTGTTACGTATATGCATGCATGTGTGTGCACATGAGTGCATGCATTCTGTATTAATTTCATTTCTGTTGCTATGGTAAAAATACACTGACCAAAGCGACTTACGGAAGAAAGGTCTTGTCTGACTCACAATTTCCATGTTCATCTTCCCAGGGAGGTCAAGGTGGCAGAAAAATAAGATAGTTGCATCACATCCACAGTCAAGAGCTGGGAGGATAAATGCCTGCATGCTAGTGCTTAGCTCATTTTCCCCACCCATATAGCTCAGGACACAAACCTAGGGAATGATGCCACCCACAGTCGGGCCGGGTCTTTCCACATCAATTACTTTCATTTAGACTGTCCTCACAACCACACTCCTGGGCCAACCTGACCTGGATCATTCCTCACTGAGACTGTCCTCCCAGGTGATTCTAGATTGTGTGAAGCTAACAATTAAAACTTATCATCACACATCTGCGTGAGCACATGAACGTGTGCGTGCACATGTGCACACTCGTGTGTATGTATTTACTTCACAAGTGTGTATGAGCACGTGTGTGCACACAGACCTGAGTCACCATGTGGTAGCCACCTCCTTGGCACTCTGCCCTTTCCCCCTCAATGTGAAGAGATGGCCCAGTCTGCTTCCCTCAGTGTCTTTCTGTGAGTGGCAGCGGCAGCCTCTGGCCACCAGAATGTGAGCTCCTGACAGATATTAAAGAACAATTCACCTATTAGAGCTAAACAGAAAAGCATATGGAAACGGCAAAGAGCATTAGCATCTGCTGCCCTGGCTCCATCTGTTTCTGCTGGCCAGGCTTCACCATAAGAGTTGTCTGCACCTTGGCACAGCAGCCCCTCCCTCCCTCCCTCCAGGCAAGGCCAAGTTGTGCCTTGGTTTCCATCCAGGCAGGCAGGACTCTGGGCTTCTCAGGTATTCTGTGCATGCGGGGTTTATGTCCAATGCAGGGTATCTGGAGGCCACAGTCCCTGGGATTGGCACTGTGATCTGCTGCTTGCTCACAGGCGCCATCCCACGCTGTCATTCCCTTGTCTGTTGAGTGGTTTGACAACAGTGGTAGATGCCCGTGGGGATCCTTGTGAGGATGAAATGACACCTTTGTCACAATGGCGTCTTGTGAGCACGCACAAATAATGGCTCTTGCTTTCTGTAAGGATATATGTCCCTGATCTAGTATACAATCCTAGCTTCTTTTTGTCATGTTTCTTTGGGGGCTAGTAGTGATTGAGCCCAGAGCCTTTGCATGCAAGACAAATAACCTACCATTGAGCCATATTCCTAGCCCTTTTGTTTTATATTGAGTAGTGTGGAAATGTGAATGATATCTACCCTATGGTCTCAGGTATTTGAATACTTAGTCGCCAGTTGGGCAGCTTAGGAGGTGTGACCTTGCTGGAGGAAGTGCATAACTAGGGATGGGCAGGCTTTGAAGTTGCATTCATGGCTTTCCCAGTTGGCTTTCTGCTTCCTGTTTGGAATTCAGAGTGAGCTGTTTCTGATACCACGCTTCCCCACCATGGTGGTGATAGACTTCCATCCCACAGGAACTGTGAGTCTAATAAACCCTCCCTTCTATAAGCTGCCTCCCTCAAGGTGTTTTATCCCAGCAATCGGAAAGTGCCTGATAGAAGGAATGCCTAGCTATGCAGGTAGGTTTGATGGGATCTTCTTGCCTGAGCCTCCTGAATAGTAAGGATCATAGGCGTGCCTTCCACACCTGCCTGCCTTGCCTACTGTAAATTCCATATCCTTATAATGACTCCATGGGCTCTGTATAGAGCAAGGTCACCCAGCCCCACAAAATTTCTTTTTCTATTTGCACCCTGAGAGATTAAGTCCTCATCCCCATGCTCCTGGCAGGACTCTGAGCGGAGGTGCCAGTATACCATTTAATGGTGGAATCTGAGAAATTCCATTCCCGTGTCCTTCAGAGAACTGGGCCAGCGCAGGGCAAGCCTGCCTTGTCTGTGTTTAGCCTGCAGACTCTGGTCCCACCTGAGTCAAGTTTTGCCTCCAGCTAGCAAGACAAGCTAAACGTTATTTTAGTGTATCTGGTCGCCTGTCAGAAATCATTTCTAAGGATGTTTTCCCTGTCATTTCCCTGTCCCTTGCTCTCCAGCGCAGCTGCATCTTAAAAGCAGTTAGCATAACACAGCTGTCATCCCCCGGCCCCTGGAAATGGAGTGACAGGGTGAAGGCAGGAGCGAGAAGGACAGCGGGTGGCTCCCGCGTCTTTCAAAACCCAAATTGCTATTACACTTACTTATTTGTGCGCGTATAGAGGGGGTGCACCGCGCACAGGTGTAAGCCAGAGAGCAGCAGAATCAAACAGCATAGAGACTAATTTCTCTTGTGTTTTCCCTCGAGAAGGGTGGGGCTGGCTATGACATCTAACACAGTGCAGGCAGCAGAGGGGACTCCGTAAACAAGTTTTCAGTTTTCCACTGTTGTGTCAAAATACCTGAGATCATCATCACCTTTTCATGATGTGTGCCATCCATAGCTTTCCTGATACCAGCGCAACCAGATTCAAAGTTGCGAATGAATGAAAATGCTGAGGGTTTATTATTATTATTTTTGTTGTTGTTGTTGGTGGTGGTGGTGTGTGTGAATGAGTGACTGACTTTTTCTTGAAACCTAATTTGTGGTTCTGGAGGGTGCACTTTGTAGATGACAGTGTTAGGTGACAGTGTGAAAGGGTTGGACTGGCCTGGAAGGTTTATCTTGTCTTTTTATTTCAGAAGTATCAGATTACTGTTGCTTGAGTATGATGAGCACACGATGTGTCAGTAAGAGTGTGGGGCAGAGGAGGCCTGCCCACCTCCAGGCAGTCAGGATGCAAAGACAGACAGAGTAAGAATTTAGGGTCCCAGCATCCCCATCAAGAACACACCCCTAATGACTTCTTTCCACAAGACCCCTCGTCCTAAAAGGTTCCACCCCTCCCTATAGTTCCTTGGGATGGGACCAAATCTTCAACCTATGGGTCTTGGTTTTAAGACCCAGAATAGAGTAGACTATTAATAACCTCGCTTCATCCAGGGGGAAAGTGAGCC
>NC_022015.1:9303877-9312153 GCF_000317375.1 Microtus ochrogaster
TGGGGAGAAACACCATGCTAGTCCACCATGTTCAGTCTATAAATGGGAAACAGGTCTGAAGCACTGTATTGCTAAGCAGATCCACAGCCTGGGGTGTAGGCAGGCACGATGTTCCCTATGCCTCCACCTCTGCCAGCTGCATCCTTTCCTGTTCAGCAGGACAGCTCTTACTGGACCTCTTCTGTACTGATGTCTGTGCTCAGGAACCTGATTTAAAGCCTTCCCCAAGTTGAGTGAGTGTTGGGATAGAGTAGATGGGTGTGTACACCCTTTGCAATCCACTTAAGTCACCCAGAAGTTCTTTCATATCTCAGCTCTTAGACTGCATCACAGACTTACCCAATTGGTATCTCCAGGCTTAGTGGTTTGTAAGCTCCCAATGAGGCTAGTGGGGAGGTACTATTGAGAGCCAGGAGACTAGATGCTGTAAGGTATCTCTAGGTCATGCTCCAAGGACAGAATGATTAAGAGAGGTGCCAAGGGAGAGTCCCAGAGAGAAGAGTGCTTATTCGGATCCCCAGTACACACACACACACACGCACGCACGCACGCACGCACGCACGCACACGTGCACCAGCTGTTGTGTGCACATATATAATCTCTGTTGGGGATGCTGAGAGAGGAATGTCCCTGGAGCTCCTTGGCCAGAAGCCTAGCCAAGTAAGTGAGAAGAGCAGACGTTAAGAGGAGAAAAAGACAGACTACAACTGCAATAAAACATTGAAGGAAGCAGACCGATGGCAGCCTGCTCCTCAGGCTCACAAGAAGCACCACCCAGTGGCCTGAACAACTGTGACCCGTCATGACGTCAGAGCCACCTCTACTGGGTATTTCACAAGTCCTATGAGGCTACAAGGGGCAGCTACTGTCTGACTCCAGTCAGACTTCAGTGTTCAGGGAACAGCAGGTTCCAGAAGAAAAGGTGACCCACTGGGAGATGTCTCCTAGGATAAAGTGCATACCACCCAAGCATAAGACTTGTGTTCACATCCCCAGCACCCACATAAAATCCAGATGTGGTGATGTATACTGTCAGCCCAGCAGTGGGAAATGGAAGCAGACATTAAGAAACTGTCTCAGAAAGTAGAGTAATGGGGGAATTTTCCCAATATCAATGTCTGGCCTCCTCATGTGCACACATAGATGAATACACATGCATAACACACACACACACACACACACACACACACACACACACACACACACACACAAGCAAAGTCCTTTGAACAACAAAGTTTTCCAACTGTGAACCATCCTCCCATCCTACAAGGCACATACCTCTGGTAATAGTCTTGGGACAGAACAGGCAGGAGGAGGCAGGAATGGCTTATCTTTCCACCTGACAGCCAAGCAGCCAGCCTCTGCCCCAACCCTAGGGCAACAGGCAACAGTCTTTGATGTTGAGGGAGATGCAGTGGGCCTTGACTCCCAAGCTTTCCAAGCAGAGGACAATGCCTACAGAACCCCAAAGGCTTGGTTGTCCAGCCCCACCCACCGCTGTAAAATGCCCCAGGAGCAGGTGGCAGCCTCTTTTACTCCCCCCACACACCCCAGTGCCTGAGGCACCAGCTGGCTCACGGTTGACACCCAGGGAGTACCTGTGAGGGAACTCGGGAGAGGTCACTGTGGAACAGTGATTGACAGCCACCTCTATTGATATCCCGGTCTTTGCTGTCACTCTGATAATGTCACCCGATCTCATCAACCTTTGGGTTTAACTGTATGTATACCTATCATCCATAGGAAGAAAGCCTGTCCCAGAGAAGTTAATGAACTATCCTAGCATCACACAGCTGGGAAGTGTAAAAGATGGATTTCAGTTCAACAGAGAAGAGATGGAGTGTGTTCTAGAATTGCTTTGTTGGTTGGTGCCCAATGGTCCAAATGGTGTGTCACTTTCTCTGTGGTTTTGTATAGCTCTTTCTGATTGAGGCCACTTAAGGAGCAGTCCACCACATTGCTTCTTCAGGGAGTGACATGTACTTTCTTTTGGAGCAGTGACACACAGGATGGTCTGTGAAGAGGTTCAAAACTCCACCCTGAAACTCAGTAGACAATGAGGGGGCCTGGTGATCTGTTCCATCAGGAGGGACACACCTAGTCCCACGATCACACACCTGATCTGTTCTATCAGAAGGGACACACCTAGTCCCACGATCACATCCCCTTCACTCTCAGCACCTGGTCCTATTGTCATACCCCTCACTCTCTGAGCAGAAGCTTTCCAAAAGCTTGGATTTGAGCGTGGCTGTCGCTGTGGACACAGACTGCTCCTCTGCCAGCCCAAACCCAGGTGCAAACAGGAAGTGTCAGTGGGGCGTCTACATTGTGCGCAGAGCAGCCTGAGAGACCGTAGCCTTCCGTGGGAATCTAGCCAATGAAAACATGTTTGGAAACCCCTGACTCCGGTCGGTGGGCCAAGGCAGGCAGAGACTCATAAAGGAGATTTAGAGGATGAGGGTGGCGTATTCATTTGTACCTCCACATAGTAAAAATAATTTATTGGCAGCTGCTGGAAGGCTTCGGTCTGAAATTACATGGCTGGCAATATGAAGACCTTTCTTTCTTTTTTGTTTTTCCTTTCCCTAATCCAAATGGCCTGGACTTTCAGATGAAGTAACATCATTGAATTTGTAGAGTGTGTGTGTGTGTGTGTGTGTGTGTGTGTGTGTGTGCGCGCGCGCGCGCGCACGTGCGTGCAGGCTCACACCTGTTTATGTTTGTGTAAATACCTATGTATATGTGTGTATAGTGTTTATATGTGTATATGATTGTATGTGATATGCATGTATATGTATGTGTATGTATTTATGTCTGTGCTTTTGTATATGTGTTCATATATATGTATGTCTGAGTGTGTGTGTGTGCATGTATGCATGTCTATGTGTTTATATATAGTGCATGTATATGTGTGTGGATGCTTCTGTATATGTGCTCGTATATATGTATGTCTGAGTGTGTATGTGTGTGTGCATGCATACATGTCTATGTATTCATATACAGTGCATGTATATGTAAGTGCATGCTTCTATATATGTGTTCGTATATATGTATGTGTGAGTGTGTATGTGTGTGCATGCATGAATGTCTGTGTGTTCATATATAGTGCATATATATGTGTGTATGCATGCTTCTGTATATGTGTTTGTATATATATATATGTATATATATATGTCTGAGTGTGTATGTGTGTGTGCATGCTTCTATATTTCTTTATTTACAGGTGTCTTCCCTCACTGATGCCACAGGCCTCATGAGTATTTCCTCAGAGACTGTGGTAATGAGCTCACCAGCTTGCCATTTATCACCCACTGTGGCAAAGGGAGGGGGAGGAGTCTCAGGAGGCAGAGGATGAGTTGTGGATAGGGATGTCTTTCATCTGCTGGAGACCCATTTGTCTCCTTAAGTGCCTGTCCCGAGGGGATCTGGGTAGGAGTTTGTGGAGAAGGGTGAGGACTGGGACTGAGCAGGCATGTAGGGTGTTGAAGGAAGAGAAGCTGAGGGCGGTACCCAGGGAAAGATGTCGCTGGGGATAAACAGCATGTTGAGAATTAAACCTGACTGGGGGCCAGGGAAGGAAAAGGAAACGGAGACAGAAGGAAACCGGATCTGAGGCCGCCAGGCAGGTGGTCTTGCTGACATGAGTTGATGACTCTCTATGCCAAGGGTTGGCACATACTAGGTTGCCATCTTCAGGGGCGTCAGCAGAAATGGAGTCCACACTGGATACACCAGGCACTCCAGCGCTGCTCCTCTAGTGCAGCCATGGCTTCTGGCCGCAGAACTTGTGGCCTTGCCATGTGGTGCAGGGCGAGGTTCCTCACCTCTCTGTGACTCCATTGTTTCCCCTTCTCTGCCTTTAGAAAGCCTTTTCGTGCTAACACTTTCTCCAGCCACCCTCATCCTCCCAGCTCTCTTCCCCTGTTTGAACCTCTGTGACTGGTTTGAAACTCAGGAAAGGCAGTTTCAGTGTAGACTACTGTGGTCACTCTCCAGCATCCCCTCCCGCACCCCACAGGGGGTAAGGTACCAACATAAAGATTTTCAGTGTACGTTTTCCTTGAGTGCATATGGTCATCATCATGTCTGGGAGGCGTGTCTCCCTTTGTCCTTAGACTGACTCTCTAGCCTTGCTGGTCTCTGACATCTAATTCTCACCGACCCTGACATTGCCTGTGATCTCTTGGTGACCTCGAGCCTTGTTATCTTGGCCTTGGCTTCTTATCGAAAGTTGTACCTGCTTTGTCTGCAGAAAAGCAGGCCAGGGCTTTGGGGGCACCCTGTGTTCTCTGTTGTTCCCAGCTCTGTCCTCCTGCCATGAAAACCCTACAATAGGTGTGAAGAAGTGCCTTTCTGGTACTTTCCAGGGGAACTTCATGGACAGACGTGTTGCTAGACTTCTGCTGACCCCTGACCTATCTTTTTTTATTCTTTCATTTATTTGTGTATTTGTTTATTAGGGTTTTTTTTTTTGGTTTTTTTTTTTTTTTTTTTTTTTTTTTTTTTTTTTTTTTTTTTGGTTTTTCGAGACAGGGTTTCTCCGTGGCTTTGGAGCCTGTCCTGGAACTAGCTCTGTAGACCAGGCTGGTCTCGAACTCACAGAGATCCGCCTGCCTCTGCCTCCTGAGTGCTGGGATTAAAGGCGTGTGCCACCATCGCCCAGCTGTTTATTAGTTTTGGAATATATTTTACTGTGAACATTTGATAAGGTGAGTATGGATCACAGCATACGTCCTTGTCACAGAGTCTGACATGACCAACATCTCACATAGTGACTTTAGTGATAACAAAAATTATCAATTTATTGATTTCAGAAAAGCCCCACTGCAACATGATTTAATCAACCTGGAGCCCATGTTACAGATTTGACATGTGGGCGTGTGATTGTGTAGAATGCCAAAGTCCATGACCAGTGTCTTCATCCCTGCTTTAATTTTGTGGCATGGTTTCTCAGTGAACCTGAAGCTCATTGATTGGCTAGACTGGCCAGTGAGCTCCAGGGATCTGCCTGTGTCTGCCTCCCCAACAGGGATTACAGACACCTGACTTTTTCAGAGGTACCGAGGATCAGAGCCAGGTCCTCATCCTGATTGCTTGGCAAGCATTTTACCTGCTGATCCATCTCCCCAAGCTTCCTGTATGTAAGCTTTTAAACAAAATGCTCCAGGATCTAGACATGATGTTGTATACCTGTCATCCCAGCGCTATGGAGGTGAGGCACGACTGTGAGTTGGAGGCAGATAGTAAGACTCTAAGGAAAGGAATGGAAGGAAAGATAAAAAGAGAGGAGGGAGGGGATATTGGAAGGGAAGGGATGAAGAGCTCCCAGAGGAGCAAGGAACAGCTTGTGCAACATCTTCCCAGAACTCTGGCTTCCCTTGGATCTCCCCCTCTGTGCTGCCTCTGCTTTCCTTTGTGAGTGTGTGTGCATTGTTGTTGTGTCTGTGACAGGGAAAGAGCTAGAAAATGTGGGGCTAGATGTTCTCTGCACCGTGCTGGGCTTGGAAAGAGGGATCATGCTAAGACTCTGAGCCAGCATCATCTGGGTGCTGCGGCTTTCAACCCCAAGGAGCAGCTCTCCAGGGCTGGAGTCCAGGCAGAGCCAGATGCTGGCCATCACAGAGTTTATCAGAGATGACTATCATACTAGGGAACAGAGACAAGCTCAACAGATATGTCCAGAGGTGACTAGGCCTTTTGGAAGGAGAGCAAGACAGCCAGAAGCAGATTAGCAAGGCTCAGGGCAGGCAGGAAGCCAAAAAGTTTCAAAACCAGGGAAATGGAACGGCAGTGGTCCATGACTAGTACTGAGCTTGGTTTGCTAGTTGGTTCTCTTGGAAGCTAAGCCCCTGTCCTAAGCCCTGGGGACAGGGCTGGCCTTTACTTGCTAGCTAGAATCAATAGCCATTTTTTTTTTCAGATGGGTAAAGCTAGAATCAGCAGCTTATTATTTTCCCTCCCTCCTTCCTTCCCTCCTCCCTCCCTCACTTCCTTTCTATGGTACCAGAAATTTAACCCAGTGCCTTGTACCTGCTAGGCAGACTTCCCTCTACTAAGCTATGTTTCCAGCCCTTTTCACAATTTCTTTATTTAAATTGTAGAACAGAACCTCAGTGAGTTATCTGGGCCGGCTTTGAACTCACTCTAAACCCAGGCAAAACCTATAATCCTCCTATCAGTTTTCCAAGAATCACACACTTGTACCACTGGTCCAGTAAGCCATGGGAGTTTTAAGTCAGGTACTTGAAGGGAATGGAACCCATCACAGAGAGGCATCTCTAAAAAGGCGGAACATTCCAGTCTGTTAGTCTCTGGAAACCAGAGTTGAGGCCTTGGTGAAGAGAAGGCTCAGGACCACAATCTAGTCAAGGATGGAGGGGCATGTTGGCCTCAGGCCAGCCTCCTGAATGCAGTTTGGGACTTTTGGGGTCCAAATCTCTGGTACCTCTTCAACAAACATCTTCAGCAGCATCTCCTTTCCGCTAGACACGGGCTACATCTCCCCTGTGTGCATTCCTGAGAGGACAAAAAAAAAAGAGTGTCAGTCCAAAGGCCAGGCACACAGAAGAAATCTTCAGCAGGCTCAGTGGCACAGGCTTGCATCCTAGCAACTCAAGAGGCTGAGGCAGGAGGACAGGAAGTTCAAAGCTAGCCTGGGCAGTTTAACAAGATCATGTCTCAAAAGGTGGGTGTGAGTATGTGTGTTTGTGTGTGTGTGTATGTTACATTCTCACATGCACACACGCTGGGTTTCTGTCATTGGTAGAGCACTCGCCCACCATGTGTGAAGTTCTAGGCTCAATCCCGATGAGAAAGGGAAGGGGAGGAAAGGGGGGGGAGGAGAGTAGAGGTGAGGGGACCACACATTTTTATTTAATCCAGAAACAGATATTTAGGGCTCTGCCTCTGTGAAATGTCAGCTAGCTCACAGCAGCCCTCAGGACCCCCTCAAGCCTTCCCACACTCCTGACGATCTCCAGGTCACTTTGGCTCACCCCTGTCACTTATTGATGACAGATGATGGTTAAACTCAGCCATTCCCAAAATGCTTGCTGATTGAACACCACCCAAGCCCATTACTCCTCCATAGAAATGAACTCTCAGTGGACAGATGCAGTTTCACACCCCAGGGAGTGGACAAGAAGGGCAGAGCCTTCTGGTCCTTTGTGGAACTCAATAAAGTAATGGACTAGAAAGAGGGCATCTGTTTCAGATGTGGTAGCTTAGGCCTGCCATGCCAGTCCTTGGGAGCTGAAGCAGGGGGATTGTGAGTTCCAGGCCAGCTTGAACTACGTAAGAGTCGGTCACATAGATCTCAGAAAACCGCAGGCAGAAGGCAGCTGGGGGTCACTCCTGCTTCTGACTCCTTCATAGTTTGATGTCATTTGTCACAAAGTTCCTGGAAAAGTCCTCTGTACCCTTGTGGAAGAATGAGCCAGAAGGAAATTCCATACCCATATTGTGATGGGGACACTTTGTTCTTGATGATCCACCCCTGCACAGATCTCAGGGGCCTCCGTGGACCCCAGCATATGCTGTAAGAACCACATTAGGTTAGCACTGCAGTATTGCATTGTCTAGTTACTTTTGTGTATGAGTATACTGGTGTGACCACAGATGTGTACTGTGTATGTGTTACAGTGTGCCTGCCAACGTCTGGGTGTGGTTGTCAGAGGACAGTTTCTTAGTTCATACAGAGAGATGTGGTTGTCTGTGTTGCTTGAAGAGCCGAAAATGGAAGCAGAAGGAACCCTTTTGCCTGACCTATGACCTCTGACACTAACACCCTGTTAGAGGCAGTGATCTGAGCTGTGTTTGGGATGGCACCAGTATCCTTCAGAGCATCAATCCCTGGTCTCTTAAACTTTATCAGATTGCTGTTCAATGAGCTGGAAAAACAAAAACTTTACTAGTCAATCATATTGATTAACAACAAAATCCGACAATGTTTACTAAAACCCATGTGGGACCCATCGTATTGCAGATGAGAAAATTATACAGTCACTAAAGCAAGACACAGCTGCTCCCCTCCCTACCCTACCCAGTGTTCATTCCGCACAAGAAACAAAAGCAAAGGCTATAATCTCTAAATGCGTTTAATAAAAAAAAAAAGAGGTCACAGCTATGATCCTCACCTCTGAGAAACAGGGACTGGCCTAAAGTCTGATTGTTAAGAGACCAAGAGAAAGGTAAGAAAAGACGCCACCACCACCCCTGCTCTCTCTCTCTCTCTCTCTCTCTCTCTCTCTCTCTCTCTCTCTCTCTCTCTCTCCTCT
>NC_022015.1:9312264-9320970 GCF_000317375.1 Microtus ochrogaster
TTGTGTTTAGCATCTTTCTTCCTGATCAAAATTGGCTTTAAACAAGCACAAGGTTGAATGGGGGTGGAGGACATTAGTCTTAATTATTCTTCTGGAATAAAAATGAATTCTAGCAACAGCTTTGAGAGAAGGCGAAGCAGGAGCTTCTAATTGAAGTTCTGAGATGCACGCAAATGTTTGAATGAACAATCATAATAAGTACATTCAAATAAAAACAAGTCAAAGGGTTGCATTTGCATAAATAATCCAAGGTGATAGTGTTGAATTGGCTAAGAATAAAAGGGACATGGTCTTTCAAAGTATAGAAGTCATAACGTATGTGTCCACCAGGGGAGACAGAGAGGAAAAAGCAAATTAAGACAGAATGGGGTTTCTTTTGAAGACTTATTCATTGTATGTGTGCACGTGCATTCGTGCATGCATATGTGTTCATGTGTGTGGGTGTGTGGGTATGTGAAGGTGTGGCTGACGGTACCTCTACTTATACTTTCACAGAGAGGCTGGGTGAGGCTGTCGAGTATCCTTCTCTGTCACTCTGCCTATTTCCTTTGAGGCAGGATCTCTCTCTGAACCCGGGGCTCATTCTTTCTTGGCTAGGCAGGAAGTTAGCAAGTCCTGAGATACTCCTGTCTCCTCCTTCTAGGAGCTGGGGTTATAGATGTATGCAAAATGCCTGGCTTGTTCTGTGGGCATTGGAATCTGAACTCTACAATTTCTCAACACCCCTCTTAACCGCTGAGCCATCTCTCCAGCCCTCAGGCATACAATTAATTAGTAAAGTTGTTACATAGTTAGGGTGTGTTGCTCATTCTTCCTCCTACTTTGACTGAGTAGGAAGGATCTTCCAGAAGTTTCCAGCACATTCACCGTCATCAAAATACCCACAAGGTAAATACAATCATCACATCCGTTTCCAGATAAGGAAGCTGAGGCACAATGAGTCTGAGTCAATTCATGCTATTACCTTGTTTAGCCTCTGTCTGGTCTCTACTCCTTGGTTGGCTCTCTTCTTCCTGCCTCACTGTGTCCTCTAGATTTAGGGACAAGCTGTAGAACTTTAGTAGAAAGGTGCTGATCTGGGGCCCTGCACTCAATGAATATCTTCTAGGGACCTGATTGGAGACTGCCCAAGTGTGTGTGTTGAGTTCTTCCATGTTATTCAGGCTCATCTGTACCTAGTTGTGTTTGCCAGACTTCTGGCTAGCCTAACTTGTGACAATCCTTCTGTCTCTTGCCACTTCAGTGCTGAGATTACAAGCATGGTCCATTACAGGCATGCTTAACTTTTTTTATTATTAAAAAAATCTATCATATTTTATTCCCTTCCAACCCTTCCAAGATCTCTACTACTTTCCTACCCATGTAACTTTATGATTGTGTGTGTGTCTCTCTCTCATAAAATAAAATAAAAATAAAAACAGTTAAACTAAAAGAAAGAAAACCAGTAAATATATATATACATACATATGGAAAAACAAAAAGAACACACACATACAGAGAAGAAAACATGAAGTGTGTTTACATGGGTCAGCGCTCCTAGGCTTCACAGTGATTCTCAGCCTTCCTAACACTGGGACCCTTGAAGACAGTTCTTCATGTTATGGTGACCCCCAACCATAAAATTACTTTTGGTGCTACTTCATTGGTATAATTTTGCTATTGTTATGAATCCTAATGCAAATATTTTTGAAGATGGAGGTTTGTCAGGGGTCATGACCCACACGTTGAGACCTGCTGGAAAAGGGCCCTCTCTGGAGTGTGGTTGATATTCCCAGTGATATTCTACTGGGGAAAACCAGTTTCCCTGTTCCCAGCAGGTACCAATTGCAAATACATATTGGTTGGGAGTGGGACTTTGCGTGCACTTCCCATTCTCAGTGCTAGGATTTTTGTCTGTATTTTGTTGTTTTGTGTCAGGGTCTCACACTGACCAGTCTAAGCTGGTCTGGGTCTCAATCTCTAGGCTAGGCTGGCCTGGTATTGCAGCAGCAATCCTCCTGCTCCTACCTTCAGAGTTCTGGGATTCCAGGCATGGGCTGTCATACTCAGGTGTTTGTGCTTGTTTTACCATTAATTTTTTAAATTTTTATTTTTTCTTTCATTTATCTTTGTGTCTTTCACACCATGCATCTCCATCCCATTCATTTCCTTGTCCCTTCACATCCACCCTCTGCCCTTGCAACCTCCCCTCCCCTCCAAAAAAATAAAGTAAAATTTTAGAGAAAAAAAGAAATGAGAGAGAGAAGGAAAAAATCAGTCTCATCATGGAAGCTGTAGTGTGACATAGTGAGTCACACAGCAAATCCTTTTATCCATATATCTTTACTTGCAAGTGTTGATAGCAAAGTCTCTGGTTTGGTTTGAGGCCTCTAGTTTCTGCTACACTGTCTATGCTGGGCCCTCACTAGGACTCCTTTTAGTTATCTTGCTGTTGCCTTGTGTCGTGGAGATCCTGCAGCTTTGGGTCTGCAGAACTGGTCCCCTTCACATGTTCCAGCAGATCACGGATGTGGTGGATGTTGGGTTGGGTCAACTCATAACCCTAGTTCTGGACCTGGGCAGTTGCAGGGTTGGTCAGCCTGCAACTCCCTTGTCCTCACCTCCAGGGTGAGCTCTCCTGCATTGTCCTGGCAAGTCCACCCCTGGCAGCACTGAACTAGGGGCTGGGCCAGTTCTTCTGGCCTCATGTCCTCAGGGTCAGAGCTCCCACAGCCACACCTTGAGGCTCAGCTCTACTGTGTGTCCCAGGCATGGCACAGGGGCCACTCTTCTGAGTGCTGCAGCAGATGAGGGGCAGGGTCAGCTCTCCTGCTCTTACAACCCCAGGGCCAGCTCTACCATCTACCTTAGGCATTGATGGGCAGGGCAAGGAAAGTGTCTCTCCCCTACCCATGCCACCACATAACTGATGGGTAACAGGGATAGCTCTCCCATGCTCACAACTCCAGGCTGGCTCACCCACACCTCCACCAATGGGGTTGGCTCTACTTGCTGTCCACTGGAGGTGCAGGGCCTGCTCTCCCAAGTGCTGTAACTGGTGGAGGGCGGGGGCAGCTCTCTCACCCTTCTAACCTCAGGGCCAGTTCTTCGACTTGCCTCAGGCATTGATGGGGGGCATCACCTCTTCTCCACCCATGTGACCATATGTTAGATGAGGGGCTGAGGGGCAGGACCATGCTCACATTCCCCAGCCGGCTCACCTGTGCCCTTGCCAACAGGGTCAGCTCCCCTCTGTGCTGCCCTGGTGAGGCGCTGGGAGCACTGTTTCAAATGTTGCATCTGGTAAAAGAGGCCAGCTCCCTTGCCAGCTGGAGGCAGTAGGGACAAGGGGAGAGGTGTTTTGTCATTCTTGAGTCAGGGTCTCACAATGTAGCCTAGACTTGTCTGGAACTCACTATGTAGCCTAGGTAGAACTAGATTTTAAGTGATTTTCCTTTCTCTGCCCAAGTGCTGGAATTACAGGCATGAGCCACCAAGTTTTTTATTTTCTTACTGTTTTTCTCTTTTTGGGGGGTGAGTATTCAGGGAAGGGAGAGGAAAAAGTGAAGCTTGTTTGCCTCTTTGGGTTCAGATGAAGAACTGGGGGTGGGGTCAGTGAGGCAATTGCTTAATATACTGGCAGACAGATATATAAAGTAGGTGTGGCTTACACCTGCAAGGATAGTATTCTGAGTTTCCTAAGGATGTCGTAGTGTGTAGCAACATGGATGAAAGTTGAGAGCCCAGAGAGATGGCTCAGCCGCTGAGAGAGCAGGCTGCTCTTGCAGAGAACCAGAGGTCGGATCTCAGGACTCGTGCTACAAACAACAACCACCTATGGCTCCAGCTCCAGGGCATCCAACGGCCTCTTCCGGCCTCAAAGGGCACAGCATACATGTACATATAATACATACATACACAGCAATACATAGCATGTTCAGGACCAGCCAGGACTACATTATATAGCGTGATCCTATCTTTAAAAAAAGAATAGGGAGGTAGGTCTCATTATTTTTTCAATGTTTTTGGAATTCTAGTGCCACAACAATAAAACAAAATTTTTAAAGGGTAGAATATATGGGGATAGCGAGGTGGTTGTAGTGACTGTGGCTACTATCGAAAACAGCACAGAATCTAGGTGATGGGGTTCTGAGACCCCCTGCAAATACCTGATTCTCCGTCACTATGCCTCACACAGACTTTTCTAGAAGCTGTCAAGTAAGTGTCTGTGAGCAGTTCATTACAGAAGGCAAACATCCTCTTTCTGTCTTACTGGAATATTTTAACAAATGTCCCATGGTAACTGAGTAGCATCTGAGGTGGGGGGAGGCCATGGTCCCATGGTAACTGCATCTCTTGAAGGGATGGTTGAATTAATCGTGAACCACATTAGACTGATGGCAGTGCCAGTGCCTGAAATCAACAATTAGCCGGAGGAACTGGCTGCAGAGAAAACTCAAAGCCACCCTGGCCCACCGGGTGAGACTCTGTCTCAGAATAAAAATAAATAAATAAAATTAAAAAGATCCGGAGGCTGTAGCTCCATGGCAGAGCACTTGATTGAGATGTGTAAGGACATCAATTTGAACCCAGTACAGCAAGGGCGTAGAAGATCACAAGTTTGTGTCTTTCTTGAGATTCATTGCCAGGCTTGTTTGGCATCGGCTGCACTGTGATTAAAAATTAAGTTAAATTAAACCAAATTTAAAAACTTCTAAAAAGCATGATGTCTTGCTTATGGGATTGACTGTGGTTTAAGCCTAATTTTTCGTATGGACGAGATAGCTATGCTTCTCCTGAAGGCAATGTATCCAATGCTTTATGATTTGATCCTGATGGTTTCGGCTCTTCTATATATCACCACAACACCTTCTGCTGGGATATGAACAAGAGCCCCGAGGGAAATCTTCCCAGACCCAGACAGTGCAGTGGATGAAGGGAATCTCTGAGAATCTCAGTAATTGTGCTGGTGTCTGTGAGCATGGAAAGGCCTTAGTGGTCTTGTGGGGAACTGAGTGGGAAACTTGCATTGTCTGAGATGTGGGAGAAGAATGGCTCAGGCTTCCCACCTGCTACATTGCACTCTCGGGGCCAGCCTGCTTGGAGCGGCTTACCCGAGTGACAGCTTTCCATTTCTCTAATTCCGCAGGATGGCTACTTCTCTCACCGGCCCAAAGAAAAAGTTCGGACCGACAGCAACAATGAGAACTCGGTCCCGAAGGACTTTGAGAATGTGGTGGACAATAGCAACTTCGCCCCCAGGACCCAGAAGCAGAAGCACCAACCAGAGTTGGCAAAGAAGATCCCGAGCAGGCAGAAAGAGCGGCTGCAGAGGAAGCTGGATGCTCAGGACAAAGGACAGGGGCAGTCAGTCCTGGGCAAAGGCCCCAAGGAGTTGTTGCCTCCTCGGGAAAAAGCCACGGGTGACAGTAGCCAAGGGAAGGATCTCTCGAGACACAGCCATGCCAGGAAGACTGGTGGTGGTGGGTCCCCCGAAACCAAGTCTGACCAGCCCCCCAAGTGTGACATCTCTGGCAAGGAGGCCATCTCAGCCCTGACCCGTGCTAAGTCCAAGCACTGCCGCCAGGAGATTGCAGAAACCTACTGTCGCCACAAGCTGGGCCTGCTGATGCCAGAGAAGGTGGCTCGGTTCTGTCCCCTGGAGGGTAAGTCACTTTCTCCTGTTTCTGACCCCGTCCCTCTGCCTTCTCTCAAACCCTCTGAGTACAGCGAACCACACTGTGTCTCAAACCCTGATCACAGGACCTGATTTGTCTGGGAACTCTGAACTCCTGCAGTATACTTTAAGGACAGTTTTATAAAGTCGTATTGCGTGTGTTAGTATTTTAACCTGTTTCCTTTAGCAGTAATGCCTGCCCAACTTTGACAGTGTGATATAACCTCGGGGTCTACAGAAGTTTTGTGCTGTGTTCCAGCTATCCTGGAATGCACAGTCTACGGAAATCAGAAAAAAAGTCAGTCTCTGTTAAACCTTGCCTTTATTATTACTATTATTATTATTATTATTATTATTAGTAGTAGTAGTAGTAGTAGTAGTAGTAGTAGTAGTACCTACACAATATAATCTATCAGCTAGTTGTACAGCCCTGACATTATAGACATTATTCAGAGAGTATTTGTCACATACAGGAGAATGTGCAGGCTATAAGCAAACACCATAACACTTCTTAGAAGAGATGGGACACTGCTGCGTATGCATATTGTGGGATCCCATACCCAACCCCCTAATAGTTTCTGAGGGACACGTCTTCGTGGCGCTGTGTCCAGACAGTTTATCAGGTGGGTTGTGGCAACAAACTTCAAGTGTCCCAAGGGAATGTTGGAAAGGGAGGCTTCACATGCCCTTCACACATGCCCTCTTAGTCAAGTTCAGCCTTACTTTTTGAGCTTATAGCAGCAAATGCGTATCCATGCAATGCTTCCTGAACAACAGACAGATCTACAAAGAAAGATCCTCCTTTCCCGGTCGTCTGTGTGGTCCAGGTGGTTCCTGTCTGTGTTCCTGATTGCACTTGGCACTTAGTGTGCTGCCATAATTAAGTGGAATGCAATGCTTCCAAGAGCTGTTCTTAGTCAGTGCCAGGCAGGGGGCGCTTTGGAAGTCTGAACCAAGAACATGTGACGCCTCCCACATACAGAGTTTGCATGCTTGCTCCACGAAGGGCCTACTAGTAAATCTGTGTGGCTGTTGGGCCCTACATCTCTATCACAATAACTGGAGTCTGCTCTTGGAGCAAAGGCACAAACATCAATGCACTTGTTTAGGTTACAGGGGATTTGGATTGCTTCCTTGCTTGTGAGAGAGAGGTTCGCATCCTTGGCCATCTAATTTAAGGTATGAATGTCATGAACTCAAAAATGTACATAGCACATCTGACCTATGGAATGCCCTAGCTCGGTTTGGTCTACCTTAAATGTGCTCAGAAAGTTTCCATCAGCCTATGAAACCAACAAAAAGGAAAGCTTATGCTAAGCTAGTGTGATGACTGTTTTGTGTAAGTTATTGAATGCTGCAGTGAGGCTGGGAAGTAGGGTGGGGTGGGAGTGGTTTGTGTTCCCAGCGTGGTCAAGTTGAAAAGTCCTAAGCCATCCATCGTTACTTATGGACCATCCATAGTCCAATAAACAATGCTGTATTTTTATCACCATGAATCTTTTGTTGAAGAAACTGAGGCTCAGGGAGGTTTAGGATTTGGTTGCAGGCATGTGGCTAATAGCCAGCAAAACTGGTCCTGGAATTCAGGTTGCAGAGCCTGAGTCCCCTTCCTCAAGGCTGTTGGTCTTCAGGAGGAAAACAGATTTTCACTTCAGCACAAAGAAATTTTGCAGCCTGCGAGCTCTGCCCCACTCCCCTTAGTATAGTAAGAAGGGACAGTGTCATCTGGGGAAACAAGGGAACTTATGATAATGATACAGAGCATGGGTGGGAGGCTAGAGTGCCTGCATTTGGAGCCCGGATTTCCTCTGAACAAGCTGGGAGACTCAGGGCAAGTTGCTTGCCCTCTCTGTACCTTGGTGGTGTATACATTTCAAAGGGTTCAAGACCACACAGTTGAGCAAATGCACCTCCGCCAGTGCTGCACAATGCACAGATATTTGCCTTACAGCTTGCTCCACAATCATCCACCACCACACGGCAGAGTTTCCCATGCTTCTCCTGGTCATGCTGAGATAGATGTCTGCAGACTGCTGTGTGCGCACTGGGGCTGCCTGCGGGGTTGGCTGTCTCTGCCTTGGCGAAGGTGGCACACTCTCCCAGGACCTCCAAACTGGTTATCGGGGTTGGCATTTAAGACACATGGCACACCAGCCCCATGATGCTTTAATTTCCTGCACCATGGCCTTCCCTTTGCAGTAAATTTACTGTGAATAGACTAATTGCAAAATAACTCTAATTGGGTAGTTATCAATGAACAACTTCCCGTGAAACAGAATGGCTTACAATTAATAGCATTTAAGCCATAAACTATTCTTCTGCGGAAAGCAGGGATGTAATTACACCCCACAGGGAGACTGCCTTCCCCTTCTGGAAACCATGACACCCAGAATTCCCTCTGCTCGGGAGAGACTGGAGCTTCAGCCTAGTGGTCCTTTTATATCCTGCAAAATGAAGAAAGGAGCGAGGGCACATGGAACACATGACATCAGACACTATAGGAGCATATGTTCCTCCCCACACAGAGGCATTTGCTGGGCCTCACCCAGACCATAGCCACTGCAGGCCAGTTCCTCGGGCCACCGGGCAGATCCAAAGGAAAGGAAATTAATTTTCCATGTTGACTTTTGTGAAGGGGTTGTTCCAGTGGCTCCTATCTTACCGTCCCTCAGCCTCATCCCTACTCAGCCCCAGGGAAGTCCTGGAGAAGGTTTGCTTTCTGAAGAGATGCCCTTGCCTTTCCGACCTTTGTTCTCTGCCTCCTGTAGAAAACAGTCTGAAAAGAGGTGTGTGGATGACTCCCCTCAGTCCGTGTGAGATTACCTATTACCTCTTGCACATGTGCAGGGGAGAAGACTCCTGTGGTCCTGTGGACTGTCCACCAATGAACATGCAGAGAGAGTCCGAGGGGTTGTGTGGGAAGACCTGTCCCTGCTGTGTGCCCTCAGAGGAACTTCTCTCCAGACCCCAAGCAAACTTGACTCCCATAGATCCTGTATTCACTGCAGCCACCAAGCTCCCAACACACAGACACCACAGGTACACACAGG
>NC_022015.1:9321070-9323029 GCF_000317375.1 Microtus ochrogaster
CACCTGTCCAACCTTTGGTCTCAAGAACCACCCTAGGACCCCCAGTCACTCTGACTGAACCTCCCTGTATCTTAGGGAATATAATAATAAGAGCAAAGGTCAAGGGTCTCTTGAACTGGGGGGAGGGTGTTTTTCAAACCAAGATTGCAAGATTGTGAGCCTCTAGGATCGAAGCCTCAGCCCTGCCTTTACCTCATTCCCCAGTCTCCTAGGGTTGCAGTCTCAGACCCTTGTGGTGGAGAGGGCTCGGCAAAGCACAGCAGCTCACAGCATATTGTCCAGGAAGCAGAAGCAAAGTCTGAACTGGGGCAGACATTTTTGGTTTTGGTTTTTGTTGTTGTTGTTGTTGGAGACAGGGTTTCTCTATTTAGCCCTAACTGTTATAGCACTCACTTTGTAGGCTAGGCTGGCCTCGAACTCAGAGATCTGCCTGACTGCTTCTGCTGGGATTAAAGGTGTGCGCCACCACTGCTCGGCCCGTCTTCTCTTTTCAACCTGCCTTGGTCTGCAGCCTTTGAGTCCACCATAGGCACCACCCACAGTCAGAGGTTTGCCTTCCTCTCTCAATTAATTCCACCTGGAAATCCCCTTAAAGGCACAGGCAGGGACTACTGCCCCAGTCTCCCAGGGGCTCCTCAGTCCAGTCTAGTTGGCAACAGAGGTAAACCCTGCCCATGAGTCCCCTAGGGCTCACATCTGGACAACTGTATTAGGACTCTTTTAAGACACTTGGCTGTTAGAACTGAGGAGAAAGCCAGCCACCCAGAAGGCTTTCTAGACAGCTGACATCAAAAGTGATCCTTCTTCCTTCCTCCCACCTTTGCCACCTCTTCATCTGTCCCCAGAGATGTCAGGCTGCTGCCCCGGCTGGAGTGCTGATGCTGTCCTTTCAAACTTGTCGCTAGAGTGTGTTTGTCCCTAAGGGATGTGCCTGGGAACAGAGCTGAAAAGTTTGCACAGGAAGAGGAAAGCACCCGCGACACACCGAGCAGGAGGCCTCTCCTGGTTGTGGTCAGGCACATCTTCTGGAAACTTCCTGTATGAATAAGCACTTTGCAAACCAAGTGTATTTTTAACAAGAGGATCATGGCTAGATGGAGTCTTTCCCGTGTGCTCACAATGACCTCGGTAGACCAAGGGATTGAGAACAGGCTTCTTACTCTGCTCTTGTGAGCCGAAGCTTGGAGCAGTTCTGCCTAGAGAGAGCCTGACTAATCGGCTTCCCTTTTGTTCAAGGCTGGAAGGGGATTTTGGAGGATAAAGCTCCCGCACGGCTGAAAGGCCGGACAAGTGGGGTGCTTTACTGGCCTAGAGCACATGGGTGCCTGTCTCCTCTTCCCTGGCTCCCTCACCCCATAGAACAGCAACTCTCTCTCTCTCTTGAGTAACCATGGAGACACTAACATCTGGGCCCCTGTTGCCAGGAATGTCACAGGCAGTTTGAGAATACTGGTAATTTGGGTTGTACAGTTGGCAAGCTTCTTTTTTTCATAAATTTGAACAAAATTGTTGATTCTTCTAGCACCTGGCATCAGGCTTCATATTCATCAAGTATCTGTTGCTATTGAGTGGTTTGCGATAAGGGAATGAATGAAATCCTACCTCGCATCCTCTGGGGTTTTCACAACTCCAGGGAAAGTGTAGGACACCCGAAGAATGCCGTGGAAATTCACCTTGAACAGGAACACTTCAATATTGCCCGTTTCACTAAGCCAAAGGATGCGCCCAGCAGTGTGTTGGCCATTCTCTTAGCTGAGACAAATGTGCCTGAACAACACAACCTAAAGGAGGAATGCTGTCTGTGGCTCTATTTCAGACTTTGTGGTCCCTGGTCACTTCATTGTTTGGGGGCTGTGGCCAGGACAGGGCATAGAATCAGGGCAGGTGTGACAGGCATTGTGTTGTAGGGCAGAGCTGCTCACTCATGGCAACCAGAATGGAAAGGCAGAGAGAGAGAGA